>NC_092719.1:186293181-186636073 GCF_047496885.1 Scyliorhinus torazame
TTTCTGCACGGCCAGCTCCTGAACACCGTCGCATGTTGAGTCGGGGGCAGCGCGCAGAAGAAGTCCGCATTGCATGCGCAGGTCGGCGCAGCACTACTGCGGATGCGCGGGTTGGCGCGGCGCCCATTTGGCGCCAGGGAGGAAGGCTGGAGCAGCATGAATCTCTCCAGCGCCGTGCTGGCCCCCTGTGGGGGATAGAATCGGTCGTCCCCATGCCCGTTTCGTGCCGTTGTGAAACGTGACGGCGTTCACGACGGCGCGAACACTTGCGCTCCATTTTGGAGAATCGGCCCCTATGTATAACTATTGTGGTTATTGGTGGTTTTAGTAACCTAATCTTGTTTGAGTTTGGAATGAAATATATATTTTTTAAAATTAGTCTACAATACCATATCTTATCGAAAACCTTTGAAGCAGTGATGTGAATTTCTTGTATGTGCTGAAGTTGAAATAAATAACTTAGCAATCATTTGAGGAAAATTCAAATGTTAGTGTTTTTGTATTCAGCACTAGACACATGCATTACTGCCATTCCACATTACATACATCAGAAGGACAATAATTATGAATATTTGCAAGTAATAATGTTTTACATAACTTGAGCACTGATTTAACAAATGTGGTTGTCTTCTACAAAAGTCCATGTGATGTATACTTTTCTTCACAGGCAATTTCCCTATTCAATCTACTGCATAATTTATTTGCTGTTACTTTGCTCCGAAAAGCCTTATGGGTCCATTTTATATCAACCACAACTAACCTCATTGCCCTTTTAGTTACATTATGCTGCATATACCATGCAAACACTCTCAACCCTCTAATTAGTAAAGAAGCAGTTATTTTTGAAAGAACTATTCAATATATATTATACAGAAAAACCAACAGTTGTCACTAAATATGTGATTTGTGCACTGTTCTCAATGTTATAAACAATTTAAGCTTCACTCATATGGTTTACAATTTAATCAGATCTACTTCAGTGGATTACAGGCTTGCAGAGTATTGTATAGTTTACTGTTACTCTGTTTCTATTTTTTGTTCATAACTATTTCTATATTAGAAATTACTTTGTTCCCTAAAATGCTCACAAGCTGACTTGTATACTTTGTAATTCAAGCTTTCCCCCAGCCTATCATTTATGGAAAAATACAGTTTTGACAAACAGAATAGTTTTTCCTGTCTCGGGTTAATTACTCCCTAATTTCAGAATATGCTACCCGGGACAGCAGTGTGGTGTCTATTTTCTCTGCAAAATTGTGGAAAGTAACTGCTTTGATAGGCAAAAGTGGTAAAACTTTTTGTCAGATTTATTCATATGTTAATTAGTGCACAATTCCAAATGATGCTCAATGAGCATAACACGAAATAAAATTGGATTAAGCCCATATAAATTTAGAACACACTTCTTATAGATCTGATAGTGATTACAAGAATTTGTGACAAAACAATTAGGCTTGTTTCTCGATGGAGTGGTCGGGTTTACAGCTTCCACCTGCAAGAGGTGTGGAGCAATGGATACCCCTCTGCAGCTAACTGTAGGAAGGCCAGAAATTGGACAGCTCCCAAGTTAGATTGGTCAGTCGGTTGGACCTGGGGGCAAGAAATGGTTGTTCTTGGACAATAATAATCGCTTATTGTCACAAGTAGGCTTCAGTGAAGTTACTGTGAAAAGCCCCTAGTCGCACGCATTCTGGCACCTGTTCGGGGAGGCCGTTACAGGAATTGAACCCACGCTGCTGCCTTGTTCTGCATTACATGCCAGTTGTTTAGCCCACTGTGCTAAACCAGCCCTAGAATGAAGGTGAAATTTCAACTTGGTTGTCTCAGACGTTGCGTAGTCACCAAATATGGGCAGCAGAATGATAAAGGGCTTCAATTTGCTATGAAGAAGCATAGTTGCGCAAATGCACCTTCTCATTTAAAATACCGTGAAATAGATGTATCAGTTGACTGCAATTTGATTGCACCTATTCATCTCCTCCCCATTCCTTCCACCTCAGCAGGCTTTTATTGACTTGGAGCTACAAAAAATATTTGTTTGCTTGCTGACTCCAGTAGTGTCTTCTATGTTATTTAATTCAAAGCAGAACAATAAAACATAAGAAAAGGTTATTTGATCTACCCTGCCCAGAATTTGTGCCTCAGTGAAATTAAATGAAAACTGTACTCAACCTGTTGACATTGCCATTTTTCTATTTATGCAATGTACATATGTTTACATGGAGCATGAACATGATGAACAAGTTCTATAAACCTCAGTTCCATTCTCAAACTATAATGTATGTGGGTCCTTGAATGTACTTCTGATGTACACATAATTACTTCAGATTATAACATGGTAACCATATGTGTAATTTAAATTCATTAATTTTCATTAATTCTGGTAATAAATAATATCAATGTCAGATACAGCTACCTTCCCCAAATACCAATCCTAAATTCATTATCTGCAATTAACTACCTATCAGTAATCTGTTTTAAATCCATGTTCGTAAGGACACCACAAATAATGACAGCACTAATCATCTGGACCTTTTTCATTCCATTATCCCTTTCATTAAATTCCATTCCTATTTTAAGTTTTAAACAGGCTTGTCTTATTTACTAACTTATAAAGCTGTTTTCATCATACTTGTAATAACTCCACAGAGGCAGAAGTCTCTTCACCAAAATCCCTTTCGTTAACAAAACCAACAGCAGTACGGCCACGTGCACTCAGCTTGCTATCTACACTGGGGGAGCAAAGGATCTGACACTTCCTGTTATATACAAAGAAGAGGTTCCCTGATTGGCCCACTAATCAGGGAACTCGTATTCCAATTGGCCAATCTCAAAGGCCTGGTCTAAGTCATTACAATACTGATTTTTACAGTCGTTGCCATTGCACTCAGGACTTGGCACACAAACATAACTTTGAAAATAAATATAAAAATAAATGGTATTCTAAAGGAACAAAAGGAGAATTGGGATAGACAAATGGCCACTAATTGATGAGTAAAATGAACTCAGAGGAGATGATCCTGAAGTGACAGGGTTCCAGAACATATACCTTTGCTCAGTTTTCGCTGAATAGGTTCAAAAGGGACAATGAAGGAATAGTGAAATCTGTCTAAATTGAGATAGGGGACGGCACAGTGGTTAGCACTGCTGCCTCACAGCGCCAGGGACCAGGTTTTGATTACGACCTTGGGTGACTGTGTGGAGTTTGCATATTCTCCCCATGTCTGCATGGGTTTCCTCCAGGTGCTCCAGTTTCCTACCACAGTCCAAAGATGTGCAGGTTAGGTGGATTGACAATGCTAAATTGCCCCTTAGTGTCCAACGGTTAATTAGGTTGCAGGGTTACAGGGATAGGGCAGGGGATTGGGCCGAGGTAGAGTACTCTTTCGGAGGGTCGGTGCAGACTCGATGGGCCGAATGGCCTCTTTCTGCACTGTAGGTATTCTATGATTCTACTTCGATAGGGTCTTGAAAGTGATGGTGTTCCAAAGTACCTGCTCCTTTGTACTTCTAGGTGGTTGAGATTGCAGAATTGGAAAGTATTGCTGGTTGGTGAGTTGTTGCAGTGTCTCGTGGAGATAGCATACACTGTAGTCACAATACGCCAATGGTGGAGGGAATGTTTAAGCCAGTGAGTGGGGTGCTGATCAAGCAAACTATTTGTCCCGGATAATGTCAAGCTCCTTCAGTGTTGTTGGAGCTGTATCCATCTAAGCAAGTGAAGAATATTCCATCTAACTTGTATAGGTTGGAAGGAGGCTTTCGGTAAGGGAGAAGGTGAGCCATTCACTGCAGAAATTTATCCTCTGACCTGCTCTGACCTGTTCTCATAGTCATGACATTTACTTAACTGACCCTGTTCGTTGGTCAATGATGATACCCAGGATGTTAATGGTGGGGGACTCAATGATCATAACTCCATTGAATGTCAAAGGGAGTTGGTGACATCAAACACCAACAAAGTCTGGATGATGTTGAGGTTTAGGTGCATGAGTTATGAATTGATCAATTGCACTGTGCAACCAGATGATGGATAGAAGGTCTATTTCTAGTTGCCAAGGGGCAGCATGTAGGTGAGGAGAAGGAGCCAAGATTAGATTGTTGATGAACTCTGGAGATAATGGTGTGAAAACTGGAAGAGGAGTTATTGTTTTGAGATCCTCTGGGTTTGATTAGATTGATGTCAGTGTCACTGAGTTAGACAGCTCTGGAAAGGCATTAAAGGAGGATGTTATGTTTGACAATGTTGAAGGTTGCAAAGAGGTTGAGGATGACAGGGAGGAATATGGTTACAGTAACAGAGGATTACATTTGTGCATTTCGTCAGAGCTGTTTCAGCACTGTGGCATGCCAGAAACCAGAAAATTCAAGCATGGAATTACAGGAAAGATGGTTACAGATTTTTTTTTGTAGTGGGGGGGGGGGGGGGCCCAATAACTGGTTTAGGATCTGAGGAGAGGAGGGAGAAGATGGATATGGAACAGGCAAAGGGTTGGTATTTTGGGGTGAGGGGGGCTGACAGCTATATTTTTAGATGCTAGGGAGACAGTACAATTAAGAATAATAAAAATACCAAAAAGAGCAATCAAACGAATCTGCCTTCAATACATTCCACATATTAAAATAATGTATGTCAAACAGCAACAACCAGAGCATGTTATTGGAATGACTTAACAAGCATGAAAGATCCAAAAGTTATGAAAAACACAAAACTGAGCTAACATTGAGTGAAATGCATTTTCTGATTTGCTGTATATGTGTATTTATATGAATATGTCATTTCACGATTCATATGTTTTAGGAATGTAACTTTTGGTTTCAGGATTGATAAATGAAAACACCTGGTTTGAAAAGCTGGTAAATCGACTTAAGATAATTACAATTAGTGATGATCCATATTTACTTAAAGGGCTTAAAAGTTAACGGTGTGAAAACAATAAACAGTAGCTAGTCTTCTCTTAGATTTGTAATGGAACCAATGAGTGTGGTAAGATTGAAGTTGTCTCTACTGATGCTTACATTATTCATTCAATTTCCCAATTCAAAGGAATGTTTGAAAACAACTAGTAAACAAGGGAAGATTTTAAAGTATCCACATACTTTTCAGATCAAAGTTTTAAATTTGGAAGTAATTGGTTTACATTTCTGTCTGGACCATGTCAGGTATGCCACATTGTTATGGGAATAGTCTAAGTAGAGAGGTACCCTTTGGTTTTGGCTATATCTCTGTGATCTCTATATCTCACAGAAATGCAGTTGAAGTCAGCCTGGGAGCAGCTTTGAGACAGGGAATTGGTGACTGTGTCAGGAACTATAAATCAGCTGCCAGCCATGAACAAAGGCTATCAAAAATCAGGGGTATTTCTCAGTTGGAGTCACTAAGCAAGAATACAATGAGATCCATGTTTGAGCTGGGGTGTCCAGAATAGTGAGGTGCTTAAGGAAAGGTGGAGGGTCACCTAGTTGAATTCTAGTGGAAGGTCGCCAAGAAATCCCATAATTCAGAGAATAGTAGGAACTTTGGAGGGAATCAAAGTCAGTTCCTGCAAGCTATGACATACCTTTGTTTGGTCCTAGGAGAAGTGAAGTAACCCCAAGATCCTGTAACGTACAGGGGAACACTTGGATGGAAATACAAATAGAAGAGGGAGTGTCCTATGGCAGGCTTAAAGAGTCATTGTTTATGAAATAGTGTTAAGTCAGCAGTACTGCTTTGTTTAACTCTTCTATAATAAGGGCGAGATTCTCTTCCCCCCCCCACCCCCACCCCCGACAGTGTTTCCGGCGGTGGGAGGTGGCCCGCCATCGACCAATGGCGGGATCTTCTGGTCTTGTGTTGTCAATGGAATTTCCCATTGAATCCGGGAAACCTGCGGCGGTGGTGCGCTGTCGGTGGGTCTGGATGATCCCGCCAGCATGAACGGCTGTAAGATCTCACCAAAATGCTTTTGTTTAAATTGTGAAATCTTGTGGCATAATTCTTTCAGTTGATAACTGTGAATTCAAACGGCGCCGAGGTCCCAGGTTCGATGCTGGCTCTGGGTCACTGTCTGTGTGGAGTTTGCACATTCTCCCCATGTTTGTAGGGGTTTCACCCCCACAAACCAAAGATGTGCAGGGTAGGTGGATTGGCCATGCTAAATTTTCCCTTAATTGAAAGAAATGAATTGGGTACTCTAAATTTTAAAAAAACCTCTGTGTTCAAATTTGTTTTTAAAAGTTGTTGGTCTCCACAGAGATCATAACAATAATATCATTATTTCATATACTTGCTTTAAATAGATAGCAGTATTTCATAGCAGTATGTGACTTAGATAACTTTATGGTAATTAACCAAAATAAGTTTACATTTAATTGTCCATAGAATTAACTATTTGTGGTTTATGGAATTACAACTGGTTTGCAGGAATGGGCTCTGCACCAAGCACAGTAAATACTAATATTACGATCCTGTCGGGACCAGTAACCTTTGGTTTAAAGTAGACAAAGTTTGAGATCTGATGCACTATCAATTACGACGAGATGAGAGTAGAGAGTAATCGAGGCTTTATTAAGCAGAGATGTGTAGCCCCCTGAAGCTGCTGCCGAAATGGCTGCAGCTCGGTGAGCACACACATTTGTACTCCGCCTACTGGACGGAGCCAGCAGGCAGGGATCTATCCCTGTACCTGTAGTACAGGAGCCTTACCATATTGCATCTTGTATGTGATATATACAACAGTGGTGACTACCACAAGATCTCAGGTGCTTACTACAAGAATAAAGTCACGAAATTCCACGGTAGGTAAACAAACAAAATAAATTGTGCTATATAAAGTCAGAAAAGTATCTATCTGATACTCTAATATTCAGATTCAACATGAAGTACATGCGAATTAACAGGCAAATTGTGGTCAGACACACTGCATTGCACAATAAATGGCAGATGCATCCAAAACAGATCCCACAGATTTCACAGCAACTTAACCTGATGTTAGTGTTCACTGTGAGTTATACAATCTTATTAAAACTCTGTCTCTCTCATGGGGGTTCTCAAGACTTCACTTTCGAAAATCTAGCTTTTGAATTCCCGCCAAAGTTCATTCCGATTTAAACTGCCTCAACAACTGCTAACTTCTTGGTGGTTTAATCTCTTCTCCTGGGACTACGATCCAATAACTTCCTGAGGTTGAACTCCAGCACCGACTCAAAGACACAGCTGAAGCTCTTCAGCCATGCCCTGCAGAACACCACTGCTCCGAAGAGTTATCTTCGCCCCTGTGATCGATAGCACAGTGACCGACCTTCCACTGCCTTTTCAGCTCACCAGTGCTTGGTGAGGCCTCACTGGAGGCTGCCAACAGCAGTAATTTAGCTGCCTGGAGCATCTTCCTTTGCTCCTCTCCCTAATGGTTTCTCTCACTGGTGCTCCCTCTTGATGGTCTCCTTCCCTGATGCTGTCCCCCTCGGAGACCTCTCTTTGGGCTCTCTCCCTGGGTTCCCTCTCTAGGTTCCAGGACTCGCCTTGTTATGGTGCTAAAACCTACACCTGTGATTGTTGTTTCCACACCATTTTCCTGATGGCTGAGCCCTTTAATTAATAAAAAGCTAGTACAGAGCAAGCACAGCCTGTCACCCTGTCACGCATGTCGGGAACTCTTGGGTCTGCTGGGAAATGGAGTCCTCGGTCTCTGCCCAGAATCCAGGTAAGTTCCCACTTCTTTACACTAATTATTTCTACTGACTATTGCTAGTTGGGAATGGGTAGTAAAATGGTGGCAGTGATCCACTGTGGACTCACAGTGCCCCATTCCCCTTCCTTTTCTTACCTCAATTATATAATCCTTTCCATCCTTTCCGTGGACAGCCTTCACAGCACAAATATCCAGCCCATCAAATATTTCACAGCATGTATCAACCCAAAGCCTGTATCTGTTGTAGAGAAAAGAAAGAAAAAACAGCTTTCAGAGGGCCTGCAAAGATTTTATTTGAACTATGCTATTTTTTCAAACAGATCACAACCATATTGTAACAATGAAATAAGTATATCGTCTGCTACTTTCAAGAAGTGTTTACTTTCTGTTGTGTAGTGAAAATGGGATGAAGTTCTACTGCTGAGTTTTATAGATGTATGCAGAAACAAATGCACCAATATTAACTGCCGACCATAGTGGTGTGGGCAGAGACAGAGTGGTATGGGCGGCACAGTAGCACAGTGGTTAGCGCAGGGTCTCAGGTTTGATTCCCAGCTTGGGTCACTGTGCAGAGTCAGCACATTCTCCCTGTGTCTGCATGGGTTTCTTCCGGATGCTTCGGTTTCCTCCCACAAGTCCCGAAAAGACACGCTGTTAGGTAAATTGGACATTCTGAATTCTCCCCCAGTGTATCTGAACAGGAGCCGGAATGTGACGACTAGGGCATTTTCACAGTAACTTAATTCCAATTATTAAAGATAGCAAACCATCCATCTTCCACTGTTTGAGACCTGGGAGATTTGAATGGCCATGCCTTACCAACATGGGTCATCTCAACCTCGCACTTGAACCAACTGGGAGGCTGCAGCTGGTCGGTGGGTGAGAGCAGGGTTTCAGGTGGCAGGAGCTTGCTGCTGTTGACATAACAGAATGGTCCCTGGCACTTTGGTAAATAATTCAAAGGGGGGTGTCGTAGCTGAAGTAGGGGGAAGGAAGGCGGGGCATACAGTTAAGCAATAACAAAACCATTTACTTTCTGAGTTGCTTTTTGCTGCGTGCTCCTTTTGCGATCAGGTTGGCCTGTTTGGGAAACTACAATGGGGTCCCTACGAAAGCCTCCATTTAAAATCGCAACTGGATTATGGTGGCATAGTATGAACCCTATCTGCATATTGAAAGGAGGATCCAACTGCCTTCCAATGGATCATAGAATCATAGAATTTACAATGCAGAAGGAGGCCATTCAGCCCATCGAGTCTGCACCGGCTCTTGGAAAGAACACCCCACTTAAGCCCACGTCTCCACCCTATCCCCGTAACCCAGTAACCCCACCAAAACCTTTTCGACACTAAGGGCAATTTAGCATGGCCAATCCATCTAACCTGCACATCTTTGGACTGTTTTTTGTTCTTGCCTGTTCCGAAGAACAGTTTACGCGTGTAGTAAAACACACCCAATATTTTAACTGCCTGACAGTTTGATTCTCAAAAGGCAGGCAGTGTCATGAGTGGCCCTAAAGATTATTTGATAAAATAAGAGACAAAAAAAGGAATTAAGAATGAGACGGAGGTTGTGCGTTTTATTTTGTTGCTAACCTTTGGTTGGTTCAATTGGCTCTGTTTTATAACCTTTGCTCTCGAGTCGCCAGGTATCTTTATGATACCGCCACGAGGTTCAAGTTCAAGTAATGATCAATAACTCAATGCACCAATTAGTAAGATTCAAATCAAAGCACATTTATTTACACACAGTCAAATCTACTCAGGCATAAACTCTACTTCTAAGCTATTTCTATCACTAACAGGCCAATACTTAGCTTCGGACTGACCCACCAGGTCTAGGGTACAAATGGCCTTTCGTTCGGGTTCTGAGTCTGCGGGATTCAAAAGCTGGTATGGACTGGTAGCTAGGAGCGCCTATCTCGTAGCGAGCGTTGATTTGAGACTTGCATTCTTCGGCAGCAGCTGAACAGGTCACTGTCAAGGGTTGGTTCGCGTTGCTGAATGACCCTGTCAAGAAGGACGATTTGAACTTGGGAGCTTTACTTTATAGTCCCCAGGGGCTTCCCGCCTTTCGGGGCGAACCCCGTACCTGGTTTCAAGTGATTGGACTTCGTTCCAATCGCTTGGTTCGATTTCTCCAATACTGGAGCGGTTCCCTGATCTAAGGACGGTCTTTAGGTGTCCGTTAATCTCTTTTGTGTTGGCTCCTGCTGGCGCCGAGGAGTCTGGCTTGGCATTGTTTATCTCAAATGTTTCGATTGTTCCCGGGGATCGCTCATTAGTATGTAGATGGCCGCTACATTATTGTGCAGATGGTTGCTGGTATCGATGCTGTTTGGGTTTTTGCAGAGTTTAATACATAGTAAACTTGCACCTACTAGTTTCTGCCTGTGTTGGCTGAATTTCCCTTCAGCCTTTGCTGGAATTGGCCAACCCAGGTAGATACAATTTTCCAGAACAATGTCTAAACATACCCATGCAGAGCTGCTTGTAGATAATTTGGCAAGTGGCTCTTTAAAAAGGTGCATGCAAATGCTTTTGTACTAGGTAACTTAAGAGGGGGCACTGACAAGAGCTGGTACCTGGTCATTAATGTTAGCAATGCAGCCAGAGGCATGGAGTAGAATTTCAGACTAATAGAAAACAATGGGCAGCACGGTGGCGCAGTGGGTTAGCACTGCGGCCTCACGGCGCAGAGGTCCCAGGTTCGATCCTGGCTCTGGGTCACTGTCCGTGTGGAGTTTGCATATTCTCCCCGTGTTTGCGTGGGTTTCGCCCCCACAACCCAAAAATGTGCAAGCTAGGTGGATTGTCCACGCTAAATTGCCCCTTAATTGGAAAAAATGAATTGGGTACTCTAAGTTTATTTTTAAAAAATAATTTAAAAAACACTCACTATAGAGGATTTCAATTTCTGCTGGTTCTAGCTCTAAATGAAAGTGACATCCTTGCCATTCACAGAGAACTTTTGGGCAGAGTGTGTTCCTGAAACAAGCAGGAACAAGCTGCTCTGTAAATTTCAGTTCCACACCCGCATATGTATGTCAAGAGGCTGTTCCTGCAGGACAATTTAGATATTTTAGTGACTTATTACTCAAAATCTGCAAACATAATTAATGAAACAGTAATAGAATAGATAGAATTTATAGTGCGGAAGGAGGCCATTCGGCCCATCGAGTCTGCACCGGCTCTTGGAAAGAGCACCCCACCCAAGGTCAACACCACCACCCCCCCATCCCCATAACCCAGTAACCCCACCCAACACTAAGGGCAATTTTGGACACTAAGGGCAATTTATCATGGCCAATCCACCTAACCTGCACACCTTTGGACTGTGGGAGGAAACCGGAGCACCCGGAGGAAACCCACGCACACACGGGGAGGATGTGCAGACTCCGCACAGACAGTGACCCAAGCCGGAATCGAACCTGGGACCCTGGAGCTGTGAAGCAATTGTGCTATCCACAAGGCTACCGTGCTGCCCCTATGTAATGTCAGCATATCATTGAACAACTCTCTTTGCAAACAGCTAGTAAAATGAAATCCCAATTATTTTACTTGGATAATTATATTCTTTGAATATAGAAACATGGATCTACCACATTTATCAAAGTGGTAATTTATTAACGATGTGGGGGTTTGTGTGTGGAGGGGAGCAGAGTTTGTGATCCCTTTTAACAGTCCACTTTAATAACATAGGAACCACAGGAATAAAGAACGGGAGGAACATGAGAATCAGGAAGCAAAAATAATGCAAATGACACTCGCCATATAACTGGACCGCAGATTGGCACAAAGTACCGTTTGATAAATGCAATTGCCTGAGAAATTAATAATCTTATTATAAAATATGACTATTGATATTATTTGAAGTCCATTGTTCAGTTAAAATCCGATATCCTCCGTTGCGAGTCCTTCCCGCTACTGCTGGCAGCAAGGACAGAGAATTTGGCGCTCATCCAAATCTCCCAGTCTGGAATTCTCCAGTTGTTGCGATTCACTTTTCCCGCCGGCAAAGCATCTCCACCGCCCGCGGGTTTCCCGGTGGCATGGGATGGTTACAATGGGAAATCCCATTGGCAAGCGGAGGGAAGATAGAATCCCGCTGCAAGCGAATGGCGCACCGGCCGGCAAGAAACACGTGGCTGGGGGACCAGAGAATCCGACAGCTGTTAACGGACGGAGAATCCCGCTCATTGTATGAATTATTCTATCTAGTTTTAGTCTTGATTGATAATGATCGTAGATCCTCAAATTGGTCTATCGGCCAGCAGATTGTGGGAAGGAAGAAAGAAATGGTGATTGAAATAATTTCCATTTCCCACTTTTGAAGTTGTCAACAAGTTTCGTCTCTCAAAATAGTGAAATTGCCCTTAATTCCTGAATACTAAAGCTCTCTCTACGGACGAAAATTAAGTGAGAAATACAGAGTCAATGAATGACAAAGGTTACCACTTCCAGATGCTGCAAAATGTACAGAGAGTTGATAGTTAACAACTTGTATCTAAATTTTTTATGGATATTGTTAGGAAAGTTATTAAGGGTTACCTATAGAGTATTGTATCTGTGGGGATTATCAGTGTTGGTAATTGATAAGATGTTTACTGTGTGTTTATAAAATGTTAACTGCATTCATAGAATAAACATTGTTTTGTTTAAAAATACTTTAGCTCTCTGTTGCATCACACCTGTAAAGTGGGCCCTTGTGCTCCCCATAACCAAAATCTATTAAAAGTTGTGGGTCAAGTGAACTCCATGATATACTTTGGTGTTCTCTAAACTCTGGCCCATAATAACTCAAGCTTACATTTTGACTTGTTATGCAGTCCACAATACTGCATTGTTATAAGGAATAATTAGTCAAAGGGGTGACACACTCAAGAGCATTATAAGATGAGGAAAGTGAGGAAGCAGCAGGAAAAGAAGGACCACGTCACATGGTAGCACAGTGGTTAGTATTCTTGCTTCACAGCGCCACGGACTCGGGTTCGATTCCTGGCTTGGGTAATTGTCTGTGCAGAGTCTGCACGTTGTCCCAGTGTCTGTGTGGGTTTCCTCCGGGTGCTCCGGTTTCCTCCCACAGTCCACAAATGTGCGGGTTAGGTCAATTGGTCATGCTAAATTGCCCCATAGGGTACAAATCTTAGGTGGGGTTACTGGGTTACGGGTTAGGGTGGAGATGTGGGCTTAGGTTGGGTGCTCTTTCAGGGGCCTGTGTAGACTCGATGAGCCAAATGGCCTCCTTCTGCACTGTACATTCTATGACTCCTGCAACCAAAAAATGTGAGGGATGAAGTAATTGTACAGTGACTTGTTAATTCCTCCAAATCTACAGAGGCCTTCTACATTAACAGTCTTTGTTACGTTCTTCACCAACTCTCTGATTCCTGTGTGAAAAGACATTCAAATCATTCAGACACCTCCATATCAATGGCATACCAACAAGGCTGACTCAGAAGCTACTAATAATGTAGACTGCAAGCACAGTTGCCTATTGTTTGCTAAATTAACAATGCACTGTTTCCTAGGGCTGACCAGTACATCGCTGATATATTCTTTAGTCACTGCAAGGGGAAAAGATGCGGAGGTGCCACACACTTGGATTTCTTCCAAACACGATGCAAGATGTATTCAGGAGATGTTGCTTACACAGAGCTAAGATGGGAACTGAAAGCCCATACAAACATTCTGATGATGTCGTCATAGATCACACACCGTTCCACCAGCAGGGATGTGTTAGTTAAATACATAGCAATCACCTTCCTCATCGACTTCATCAGCCAACAAGTGAGAGCTCAGGGATCTGCAGCAGTGACTGGCTTCCCTTGCATCTGAGTATCTTTGACTGAATGTTGTAATTAGAGCACCAGAACACTTGCAGCATTCACCAAAGAAAAGCCACCCCTCCATTAATGTTCAGGTGGTCTCTGGTTACATGCATTGTCACAATTATCCTGGGACAATCTATCCCCATCACACCCACCACAATATCTGGTCCTTCTTGGAGCAGAGCAGGATGGCTGCTAGAGGAGTTTCTTGTGCAACTATGGGCATAAGACTTGGGCTGTTATTTTTTATGAAGGAAGCGCATGCCTAAATAATTTATGCCAGTTTTACACCACCTCTGCAGTATGCCGAAACAATGTCATTTATTTAAATAACTGCCTCTTTGTAAAATACCACCTCACACAAAGTTCTGGGATTTGCACAAAATTACACTGGCGCAGATATACCCAATTTTTTCCCTGTGTCACCTCCTTCCACTCACCATCTGGGAAGACAACCCAGCAGCCTCTGCCTGATTTGCCTAGGGGCTAGTGGGGTCTGTCTTTCATTCTCTTTGCCTGATCGAGGGATGAGCACATTGGAGTGTGGGTTGCAGAAAACCATTGGTGGGCCCTCCCAAAGACCCAAGTGCAATACTGACAGTGGTACTGCCAGTGCTAAAGAGCTCCATTAGCTCTGCCTTGTGCTGAATGGTTGAATTGTCAGATAAAATTCACTTCTATTTATTTTATCTACCTGCAAAATTGGTTGGAGTGTTGAATATAACATTGACAACTGGCAATCACTTACCAAAAAAGGAAAATATAATTGAAAATGGACGGCACGGTAGCACAGTGGTTAGCTCACAGTACCAGAGTCTCAGGTTCGATTCGCGACTTGGGTCACTGTCTCTGAGAAGTCTGCACATTCTCCCAGTGTCTGCATGGGTTTCCTCCGGGTGCTCCGGTTTCCTCCCACAAGTTCCAAAAGATGTGCTGTTAGGTAATTTGGACATTCTGAATTCTCCCTCTGTGCACCCGAACAAGTGCCGGAGCGTGGCGACTAGGCGATTTTCACAGTAACTTCATTACAGTGTTAATGTAAGCCTACTTCTGACAATAAATATTATTAATAATAAAGGAAATTGGACAAACCTAATTAGATGCAATTACAGTTTAGGATGAAAATTAAAATAGGAATTGTAAAATATGATGTTTTTTTCAAATCACAGTACGTTTTCAATTATTTGAATGTTTAAGCTGTGGAAAGACCTCATAATGGTTTTATGGATATTCTCTAGGGTAAACATAACCAAAACATTTTCTCTCTTAAAACTCTTTATCCATGCTTCCCACAGAGTATTGGGGAATGAGCAGCTTGAAGGTTTTCAAATAAATTGGAACCAAGTGCTCTGGTTATTATTTAATGTAACCTAAGAGTATATGATGCATTGAACTCACGTCAAGAACATTGTTGGCAATATCAGCCCAAAGCATTGCTCAATTGAACCAACAGATCGAATAGACCAGAACACAAGAAAAAGAAGCAGGAGTAGACTACAGGCCCATCGAGACTGTACTTCCATTCCTTTTTTAAAATCATTCGTGGAATGTGGTGTATCTGGAGAGAACATAGAACATACAGTGCAGAAGGAGGCCATTCGGCAGCGACCCACTTAAGCCCTCACTTCCACCCTATCCCCGTAACCCAATAACCCCTCCGAACCTTTTTGGTCACTAAGGGCAATTTATCATGGCCAATCTACCTACCATGCACGTCTTTGGACTGTGGGAGGAAACTGGAGCACCTGGAGGAAACCCACACAGACACAGCGAGAACGTGCAGACTCCGCACAGACAGTGACCCAGCGGGGAATCGGACCAGGGTCCCTGGCGCTGTGAAGGCACAGTACTATCCACTTCTGCTACCGTGCTGCCCAGGGTAGGCCAACATTTATCGCATTTCCTAATTGCCTTTGAGATGTGGTGTTATGCTGCATTCTTGAACCGTGGTACTCTATGTGGTGTAGGTACACCGACAGTGCTTTAAAGGAGGGAGTTCCATGATTTTCACCCATTGACAGTGAAGGGATGGTGATATATTTCCAAGTTAGGATGGTGAGTGGCTTGGGGGGAAAGTTCCAGGTGGTGGTATTCCAATCTTTCTGCTGCCCTTATCTTTCTAGGTGGTAATAGTCATGGGTTTGGAAGGTGATGTCTAAGGATGCAGTGCTTCTTGTAGATGGTACACACGGCAGTCAATGTGTGTCGGAGCTGGAGGGATTGAATGTTTGTGGATGGATGTCAGTCAAGCAGGTTCTTTGTTCTGAATGGTGTCAAGCTTCTTGAGTGTTGCTGGAGCTGCATTCATTCAGGCAGGTGGGAAGTATCCCATCACACTCCTGATTTGTTCTTTGTAGATTGTGGACAGGTTTTGGGGAGTCAGGGGGGCGATTCTCCGAGCCCCGCGCTGGGCCGGAGAATTGCCGCAACTGCGCCACGACGCCCCGACGCCGGTGCACGATTCTCTGAGGTGCGGAGAGCCGGCCACGGGCCGCTGGAATCGGCGGGGTCGCCGATTCTCCGGCCCGAATGGGCCGAGCGGCCGCCCCGATATGACAGAGTCCCGCCGGCGCCGTTCACCCTGGTCGCTGCCAGTGGGAACTCTGCAGGAACGCTCGGGGGGCGACCTGGGGGGGTGGGGGCCTCCTTCACCGGGGGGGGGGGGGTCCTCCAATGGGGTCTGGCCCACGATCGGGGCCCACCGATCGGTGGGCCGGCCGGCCTCTCCCCCCCCCCGGGCCTACTTTCCGGCGAGGCTGGCCCTGAACACCAACACCATGTTGGGTTGGGGCCGGAATGAGTAAGAAGTTCCCCGCACATACGCAGGATGGCACGGACCAACTGCGCATGCGCAAGACTGAGCTGGCCCAACTGCGCATGCGCGGGTTGGCGTGGTCCCCATTTGGCGCCGCATAAGGAGGCTGGAGCAGCGTTAACCGCTCCAGCGCCGTGCTGGCCCCCTGTGGGGGCCAGAATAGGTCGTGAAACACGACGGCGTTCACGACAGCGCGAACACTTGGCCTCCATATCGGAGAATCGCCCCCCCCACCGCCGCCCGCCGCCGCCCCCCCCCCCCCCCCCCCCCCGCCTGCCCGCCCCCCCTAATGCTCTTCGGGAGGGTTTAAACTAGTTCAGCAGGGGTTTGGGAACCTGAATTGTAGCTCCAGTATACAGGAGGTTGAGAGTAGTGAGGTCATGAGTAAGGTTTCAAAGTTGCAGGAGTGTACCGGCAGGCAGGAAGGTGGTTTAAAATGTGTCTTCTTCAATGCCAGGAGCATCCGGAATAAGGTGGGTGAACTTGCGGCATGGGTTGGTACCTGGGACTTCGATGTTGTGGCCATTTGGGAGACATGGATAGAGCAGGGACAGGAATGGTTGTTGCAGGTGCCGGGGTTTAGATATTTCAGTAAGCTCAGGGAAGGTGGTAAAAGAGGGGGAGGGGTGGCATTGTTAGTCAAGGACAGTATTACGGCGGCAGAAAGGATGTTTGATGAGGACTCGTCTACTGAGGTAGTATGGGCTGAGGTTAGAAACAGAAAAGGAGAGGTCACCCTGTTAGGGGTTTTCTATAGGCCTCCGAAAAGTCCCAGAGATGTAGAGGAAAGGATTGCAAAGATGATTCTGGATAGGAGCGAAAGCAACAGGGTAGTTATTATGGGGGACTTTAACTTTCCAAATATTGACTGGAAACGCTATAGTTCGAGTACTTTAGATGGGTCCGTTTTTGTCCAATGTGTGCAGGAGGGTTTCCTGACACAGTATGTAGATAGGCCAACGAGAGGCGAGGCCATATTGGATTTGGTACTGGGTAATGAACCAGGACAGGTGTTCGATTTGGAGGTAGGTGAGCACTTTGGTGATAGTGACTACAATTCGATTAAGTTTACTTTAGTGATGGAAAGGGATAGGTATATACCGCAGGGCAAGAGTTATATCTGGGGGTAAGGCAATTATGATGCGATGAGGCAAGACTTAGGATGCATCGGATGGAGAGGAAAACTGCAGGGGATGGGCACAATGGAAATGTGGAGCATGTTCAAGGAACAGCTACTGCGTGTTCTTGATAAGTATGTACCTGTCAGGCAGGGAGGAAGTGGTCGAGCAAGGGAACCGTGGTTTACTAAAGCAGTCGAAACACTTGTCAAGAGGAAGAAGGAGGCTTATGTAAAGATGCGACATGAAGGTTCAGTTAGGGCGCTCGAGAGTTACAAGTTAGCTAGGAAGGACCTAAAGAGAGAGTTAAGAAGAGCCAGGAGGGGACATGAGAAGTCTTTGGCAGGTAGGATCAAGGATAACCCTAAAGCTTTCTATAGATATGTCAGGAATAAAAGAATGACTAGGGTAAGAGTAGGGCCAGTCAAGGACAGTAGTGGGAAGTTGTGCATGGAGTCCGAGGAGATAGGAGAGGTGCTAAATGAATATTTTTTGTCAGTATTCACACAGGAAAAAGATAGTGTTGTCGAGGAGAATACTGAGATTCAGGCTACCAGACTAGAAGGGCTTGAGGTTCATAAGGAGGAGGAGTTAGCAATTCTGGAAAGTGTGAAAATAGAGAAGTCCCCTGGGTCGGATGGGGTTTATCCTAGGATTCTCTGGGAAGCTAGGGAGGAGATTGCTGAGCCTTTGGCTTTGATCTTTAAGAACATAAGAACATAAGAACTAGGAACAGGAGTAGGCCATCTGGCCCCTCGAGCCTGCTCCGCCATTTAATGAGATCATGGCTGATCTTTGTGGACTCAGCTCCACTCTCCGGCCCGTACACCATATCCCCGAATCCCTTTATTCTTTAGAAAGGCATCTATCTTTTTCTTAAAAACGTTTAAAGAAGGAGCCTCAACTGCTTCACTGGGCAAGGAATTCCAGAGATTCACAACCCTTTGGGTGAAGAAGTTCCTCCTACACTCCGTCCTAAATCTACCTCCCCTTATTTTGAGGCTATGCCCCCTAGTTCTGCTTTCCCCGACCAGTGGAAACAACCTGCCCGCATCTATCCTATCTATTTCCTTCATGATTTTATATGTCTCAATAAGATCCCCCCGCATCCTTCTAAACTCCAATGAGTACAGTCCCAGTCTACTCAACCTCTCGTCATAATCTAATCCCCTCAACTCTGCGATCAACCTAGTGAATCTCCTCTGCACTCCTCCAGTGCCAATATGTCCTTTCTCAGGGAAGGAGGCCAAAACTGAACACAATACTCCAGATGCGGCCTCACCAACACCCTATACAATTGCAGCATAACCTCACTAGTCTTGAACTCCATCCCTCTAGCAATGAAAGACAAAACTCGATTAGCCTTCTTAATCACCTGTTGCACCTGCACACCAACTTTTTGTGACTCGTGCACCAGCACACCCAGGTCCCTCTGCACAGCAGAGTCATCTTTGTCTACAGGAATAGTGCCAGAAGACTGGAGGATAGCAAATGTTGTCCCCTTGTTCAAGAAGGGGAGTAGAGACAACCCCGGTAACTATAGACCAGTGAGCCTTACTTCTGTTGTGGACAAAATCTTGGAAAGGTTTATAAGAGATAGGATGTATAATCATCTGGAAAGGAATAATTTGATTAGAGATAGTCAACACGGTTTTGTGAAGGGTAGGTCATGCCTCACAAACCTTATTGAGTTCTTTGAGGTGACCAAACAGGTGGATGAGGGTAAAGCAGTTGATGTGGTGTATATGGATTTCAGTAAAGCATTTGATAAGGTTCTCCATGGTAGGCTACTGCAGAAAATACGGAGGCATGGGATTCAGGGTGATTTAGCAGTTTGGATCAGAAATTGGTCATGTTGCAGCTGTACAAAACTCTGGTGCGGCCCCATTTGGAGTATTGCGTGCAATTCTGGTCGGCGCATTATAGGAAGGGTGTGGAAGCATTGGAAAGGGTGCAGAGGAGATTTACCAGAATGTTGCCTGGTATGGAGGGAAGATCTTATGAGGAATGGCTGAGGGACTTGAGGCTGTTTTCGTTAGAGAGAAGGTTAAGAGGTGACTTAATTGAGGCATACAAAATGATCAGAGGATTGGATAGGGTGGACAGTGAGAGCCGTTTTCCTCGGATGGTGATGTCTAGCACGAGGGGACATAGCTTCAATTTGAGGGGAGATAGATGTAGGACAGATGTCAGAGGTAGGTTCTTTACTCAGAGAGTAGTAAGGGCGTGGAACGCCCTGCCTGCAACAGTAGTGGACTCGCCAACACTAAGGACATTCAAATGGTCATTGGATAGACATATGGACGATAAGGGAATAGTGTAGATAGGCTTTAGAGTGGTTTCACAGGTCGGCGCAACATCGAGGGCCGAAGGGCCTGTACTGCGCTGTAATGTTCTATGTTCTAAACTCCATCTGCCATCTCTCCGCTCAAGTCTCCAAACAATCGAAATCCTGCTGTATCCTCTGACAGTTCTCATCGCTATCCGCAATTCCACCAACCTTTGTGTCGTCTGCAAACTTATTAATCAGACCAGTTACATTTTCCTCCAAATCATTTATATATACTACAAACAGCAAAGGTCCCAGCACTGATCCCTGCGGAACACCACTTGTCACAGCCCTCCAATTAGAAAAGCACCCTTCCATTGCTACTCTCTGCCTTCTATGACTTCGCCAGTTCTGTATCCACCTTGCCAGCTGTGACTTCACCTTTTGTACCAGTCTACCATGAGGGACCTTGTCAATGGCATTACTGAAGTCCATATAGACAACATCCACTGCCCTACCTGCATCAATCATCTTTGTGACCTCTTCGAAAAACTCTATCAAGTTAGTGAGACACGACCTCCCCTTCACAAAACCGTGCTGCCTCTCATTAATACGTCCATTTGCTTCCAAATGGGAGTAGATCCTGTCTCGAAGAATTCTCTCCAGTAATTTCCCTACCACTGACGTAAGGCTCACCGGCCTGTAGTTCCCTGGATTATCCTTGCTACCCTTCTTAAACAAAGGAACAACATTGGCTATTCTCCAGCGGGCAAGGCTCCATCCCAATGTTCAGGATTGCTGACATAGTATCAAAAGAGGACCTCCAGAAGCCCACTAGCTTTCAGCACAACCAAAACATGGACACATGGTGTGTCGGTTCCCTTGAACATCAGTCGCATCTCTCCTCCACCCAATTGAAAAACCGTCTCATTCTAACTTTCGTGAGGTTTGCTCAAAAGACTACTTTGTGCTGAATGAGACTCAGATCGCACTCACCCTCCTCAGTGCCTCACGCCAAATCTCCTCTTCCGAAATTGGCCTCAGCTCTTCTGTCCATTTTGCCTTCACCCCCTCAACCGAGTCCATCTCCCCCCCCCCCCCATTATCCGCTGGTATATGCCTGATGTACTGGCCAATTCTGACCCCGAGCAGAATAAAATCCGCTCGAGCAAGGTAGAAGGCTGCTTGACCAGGAAGGCTGGAAAGTACTCTTTGACCCACCTACACACCTGGAGATACCTGAACCGATCCATGTAAGCCTGTAAGTCCATGTTTCTCCTTCAGCTCCCCTAGGCTAGTGAACCGACCTTCTAAAAATAAATCTCCCATCCTCTCCAACCTTTTCTCCTTCCACTCTCTAAACCTAGCAGGCTTGAATAACTGGTTTGCACAGATGGGAGTTAACCTTGAAGCAGCCTTCAAATAGAAATGTTGACGGAATTGCCTCCAAATTTTGAACCTGGCTGTTGTGATATCATGGTTGTGTTGTAATTCACCGACTGACGACTAGGAATCTCATTAGTATATGTGAATTTTAGAGTCAGGTGTCCCCTCAGACTGGTTGGAGGAATCTGGAGAGAGGTTGCTTGCGCCTGATCTTACTGTTATTCATCTGTTGTTTTGTATGTAGTTTACCCACAGTTAATGTTAATAAATCATTTATAGCTTTAGCTACAAGTGTTCTTGTATTATAAATCTGGCCACCCGACAAGAACATCACAGGAGCCACTACCACTGGGTTAGTCGAGCATTTCTTCGGCACCACTAGGAGTGGAGCTGTTACCAAGACCCCCAGGCCTGTATTCTTCACAGACCCTTCTTCCACCCATACCCATGGCTCCTTCGCATCCCCACCGCATTCCGGCACTTATTCAGTATTAACCACCCAATAGTAATATTGAAAGTTTGGCAAGGCCAAGCCCCCTACATGTCTCTAACTCTGAAGCACCATCCTGCTGATCCTCAAGCCCTTACCCAGTCACAAGCCAGTGAATCTCTCTGAAAACACCCTGGGCAGGAACACTGGGGGGCACTGGAATAGAAATAAAAATCTGAGCAAGATATTCATCTTAACCGATTGTACTTGGCCCGTCAGGGAGAGTGGGAGACAGTCCCATCTTTGCAGGTCAACTTTGACCATCCCCAACAGATTTGTGTAGTTCAATCTCTGGAGTTTCCTCCAGTTCCTTGTTATCTGGACCTATAGATAATAAGAATTACTTCCTGCTAATTGGAATGGTAGCCCCCTAAGCCCCCCCTCTCTGCCCTGGTGCCCCAACCCCAACATGTTCACTCTTTCCTACATTTAGTATATACCCAGCCAGAAAAGGCCCCAAAACATTGTACGGTCCCCATAATGTTTCCCACTGATGCCTCTGGATTCCTAACATATAATAGCAAGACGTTGGCATACAGTGAGACCCTATGCTCCATCCCTCCTCTAACTATTCCTTCCCATGCTTTTGAAGTCCTCAGCGACATGGCTAGTGGCTCTATTGCCAACGCAAATAACAAAGGGGACATCGGACATCCCTGCTTAGTGCCCTGGTATAGACGAAAGGGCTCAGAAGTCATTTTGTTAGTGCAAACACTGGCAAATGGGGCTGCATACAACAGCCAGACCCACACTACAAAGCCAGTCCAAACCCAAATTTCTCGAGTATCGCAAATAGGTAGTCCCACTCTTTCTGGTCGAAGGCGTTCTCCACATCAAGCTAAACAATGATCTCCGGATCCTGTGGTGAGTCCCTTTAGTCAGCGGGTCCCTGTGGGGGGTCCCTTCAGTTAGGGGGTCCCAGTGGGGGTCCCTTTTGTTAAGGGGTCCCTCTAGTTAGGGGTTCCTGAGGGTGGTTCATTCAGTTAGGGGGTCCTGTGGGTCTCCCTATTCCTGGGATCCCAGGGAGGAATTCCTATTGATGTGGTCACTGGGGGGGGTCTCCCTATTCATGGGGTCCTTGGGGGTTGTCTCCCTATTAAGAGGGTCCCTAGGGGGCTCTCCCTATTAAAGGGGTCCCTAGGGGTGTCTGGAAGAGGAAGGGTGGGAAGATGAGGGGGAGGGTAGCCTTCGGATGCACTTTGGGGGCAACTCTCCTAAGGTATTACCCCCTTGGCCCACCACAAGGTGCACCACGTCCGCGTCACACTGGCAAATACCAGGTGATCTGCGCACATGTGATTCCAGGCCCAGAAGACCAGAGAATCAGAGGGCCGGTGACTCTGGTGCTGGGCCTGCTAAGTGGATGCAATGGGTCAGCATTCATTTACACCTCCTGCTGGCGTGCAATCGTGAACCTCTATCCTGGCGCCAGCAGGGGGTCAGAGTATCGCGTCGGGCGTGATCCCAATTTTCCCCTGACACCCGATTTTCTGTCACATCAAGAAATGCATTTTGTGTGTCGCGAGATGGAGAATCCAGCCCTTTGTGCCTTCGCGATGAAGCGGATGAACTAATCTCACAAGTAGATGTAAATGGGTATGATATAATCGGGATTACAGAAACATGGCTGCAGGGTGACCAGGGATGGGAACTGAACATCCAGGGGTATTCAGTATTTAGAAAGGACAGACTAAAAGGAAAATGCAATGGAATTGCATTGCTGGTTAAAGAGGGAATTAACGCAATAGTGAGGAAGGATATTAGCTCCGACAATATGGAATCTGTATGGGTAGAGCTGAGAAACAGTCAGGGGCAAAAAATGTTAGTGGGCGTTGTCTATAGACCCCCAAATTGTAGTGATGTTGAGAATAGCATTAAAAAGGAAATTAGTGACACATGTGATAAAGGAACATCTGTAATTATGGGTGATTTTAATTTGCAGATAGATTGGGCAAATGAAACTAGTCACAATACCGTAGAGGAGGAATTCCTGGAGTGTATATTGGATGGTTTTCTGGACCAATTCGTTGAGGAACCAACTAGAGAACAGGCCATCCTAGATTGGATACTGTGTAATGAGAACAGAATCGCTGGCAATCTAGTTGTCCGAGACTCTTTCGGGATGAGCGACCATAATACAATGGAATTTTTCATCAAGATGGAAAGTGAAGTAGTTTTTTCTGAGACTAGGGTCCTGAATCTTAATAAAGGAAACTACGATGATATGAAACACAAGTTCGCTATGATCTATTGGGAAACATTACTTGAAGGGATGATAGTAGATAGGCAGTGGCAAGAATTCTAGGAGCGCATGGGGGAACTGAAACAAATATTTATTCCCATCTGGCACAAAGGCAAAATGGGAAAGGTGTCCAATCCATGGCTTACAAGGGAAATTAGAGATTGTATTCGATCCAAGGAAGAAGTATACAAATTGGCCAAGAAAAATAACAGGCCTGAGGATTGGAAGCAGTTTAGAATTCAGCAAAGGAGGACTAAGGGATTGATTAAGAAGGGGAAAATAGAGTACGAGAGTAAGCTTGCAGGGAACTTAAAAACTGACTGTAAAGGTATGTGAAGAGAAAAAGATTGGTGAAGACAAATGTAGGGCCCTTACAGTCAGAAACAGGAGAATTTCTATGGGGGAAACAAAGAAATGGCTGAGCAATGAGATACAAACTTGGTTCTGTCTTCACAAATGAGGACACAAATAAGATACCAGAAATGTTGGGAACACATGGTTTACTGAGAAGGAGGAATTAAAGAAGATCAATATTAGTAGAGAAATGGTATTGCGGAAATTAATGGGATTGAAGGCTGATAAATCCCTAGGGCCTGATAATCTACATCCCAGGGTACTTACAAAAGTGGCTTTAGAAATAGTGGATGCATTGGTGGTCACCTTCCAAGATTCTATAGACTCTGGAACAGTCTCTACAGATTGGAGGGTATCTAATGTAACCCACTATTTAAAAAGGGAAGTAGAAAGAATATAGGGAATTATGGACCAGTAACCCTGATGTTGGTAGTGGGAAAAATTCTAGAATCCATTTTCCAAGCTTTTATAGCAGAGCACTTAGAAAACATTGGCAGGATCAGACATGGATATATGAAGGGGAAATCATGCTTGACGAATCTACTGGAATTCTTCGAGGATGTAACCAGTAGAGCTGATGAGAGGCAGGGTGTGGTTTATTTGGACTTTCATAAGGCTTTCACCAAAGTCCCAATTAAGAAATTAGTGTGTAAAATTAAAGTGCAAAGTGCGGCACAGTGGTTAGCACTGCTGCCTCATGGCGCCAAGGACCCGGGTTCGATCCCAGCCCTGGGCCATTATCCATGTGGAGTTTGCACATTTGCCCCATGTTTGTATGGGTCTCACCCCCACAACCCAAAAAGATGTGCAGGGTAGATGATTAATTTGGGTAGATAAATTGGCAATTTAGCCCCTTAATTGGAAAACTCAAACTTTAAACTAAAAAAAAATTAAAGCGCATGGGATTAGGGGTAGTGTATTGAGATGGATAGAAAACTGGTTGGCAGACATGAAACAAAGAATATGAATTAACAGGTATGTTTGCAAATGGCAGGCAATGACTAGTGGGGTACCGCAGCAATTGGTGCTGGGAACTCAGCTATTCACAATCTCTATTAATGATTTAGATAAGGGAATGAAATGTAATCCTCCAAATTTGCAGATGACACAAAGTTGGGTGGGAAGGTGAGCTGTGAGGGGGACGCAGAGATCCTTCAGTGTAATTTGGACAAGTTGAGTGAGTGGGCAAATTAATGGCAGATGCAGTATAATTTGGATAAATGTGAGGTTATCCATTTTGGTTGCAAAATCAGGAAGGCAATCTATTATCTGAGTGGCCTTAAATTAGGAGAGGGGAATGTGCAACGAGAGCTGTCATACACCAGTCACTGAAGGAAAGTATTCAGGTACAGCAGGCAGTAAAGATGGCAAATGGTATGTTGACCTTCATTGCGAGAAGACCCGGCTGCCCATCAAGCTGAGGAGGGACCCAGAAGGGGAAGCCAGCGATGGTCCAAGGTGTACAGGCATCATTGGTCATTCAATGTTGTACCTACTTGTGTACCACATGAATTTGTATTGCAAAGGCGATAGTATGGGAGCATACAAGTAATGGAACCATGTTAATGGGGTGAATTACCTCATCTTTTCAGAGCACGGACTATACAAATAAGGAGTAGGAAATGTTTCAGTAAGGAATGAGAAGTAGATGTTTTTGTTAGATTTCCATTTTTGAAAATCTTGTTTTATAACATCTGCTCGCACTTTCTGAGTCTTCCCACGATCTACCTGTTGTATTGCTACTAGCCTCATATACATATGTTAAAATGAGAGCCAGTGTAGTCAAATTGGATGGATGCTTTTCAGTGAGAAAGGCAGATGGAAGTGCTGACAATACTCTGCAACACTTGTGTGCGCAGCATTGTAGTTCATGCAGGAATGACCAACAGTTAGGCAGTAGGTGCAGTGATGATGCTGACAACACTGCCAGTGTCCTCCATATGTTTAAATATCATGGTGTTTGTGCTAGAGATAGCAAAGTTCTGAAACTGCTTCCTTGCTGATCCAGACCAATGTGCCAAGCATGTTGTTAGGTCTACAAATATGGTCCGGTGTTTGCCAAACTTGGCTACCTTGATCATGTAACATTGGGCTTGGGCTTGAAACACTTCAAAATTAAACTTACCGTCAGGAGTGAAAAGAAGATGTTACTGAGAAAATGAAGAAAAATCTATAATGAGAAGACTACGAAAAAGAACTAATAGAAAGGTTGTAGTCTTATGGGATTGACAGAGGTTTTAGCCACTAGCTGCAGAAGGGGGGTAGGGGGTCACAGGAAGGATGGTCACAGAGAGGGGGTTCAGCTGCAAGAGTAAGGGGTAGCTGCTCTCAGCAGCCCTCCTTATTGCCTTGAAATGAGGAACACCATCTCCGGTATCCATAAGGACCTCAATTGACGGTGGGGTGGGAAGGCTGTCCACGGGCTTCCCTGCCTTGGCCTTATTTGGGCTGCAATAGAAAGGTCATGGGGTCACCATCTGCCATCCTACCACCTGATTAAATGCCCTCCTCCACCAAACGTGCCATGTCAAGTTTCCACCCAAAAGCCTTTGTAACTTTATCATCTTTATCAATGGAAAAGTATTTTCAATTAGGTGCCCAAGGAAAAAGAGCAAACCTGGAAGAACCACGTAGGTTGTGTGAGGTGCTCACTTTAATATATCGGTGTAAAATTTGGGGCTTAATGAAATTAATGTGTGAATAGTCATATGCATAACATACGATTACAGTAGACCTCAGAATTACAGTCTTGTAAGAAATGTGCAAAGGATATTATTATATTATTATTATCTGCATTTTAAATTTTAACAATGCACCCTTGGAGAACTACACCACAAAACTGTCTCCATACTCTCCTAACGTATCTAGAAGTAATGTGCACTGAGATATGTTTGACATATATTTATACTTCAGTGAACATATTTGTACACATATGATTCTTTGTCTGTATCAGTGAAGTGCCCACCTGTCTGTCATTGCAATCTGTTCGAGCATGGCTGACCCAGTATTTGTTTTCCAGTTTCCTGATATTGATGTTCTCCTAGAAAAGATAAATAAATTACAGTTAGTAATTTGGTTCAATTTCTCAATGATTCTGTAGTTTAATATTTCAGCATGACTACAAAATATATTTTGCTGTAATTTACATCAAATCAGCATTCATCAGTACTACTAATCTTATTTTAACTAGTACAGTTTAATAAATCAAATTGTTGCCTGCTTTTGAACAAGATTCCAACACTGTTGTTGGATGAGTTTAAAGAAAAACTAAGGGTGTGATTCTCCGGAAAGATTTCCAAGTGTGGTAGCGAGCGGGAACTCCCGCGAGCTTCCTGGCGCTTGGCCTGGCAAGGCCAGGAACGCTATTCAATGTTAATTGGTCCACTTAATGAGGCCCCATGGGCTTCTCGCTGCAAATGAAGGCTCACCAGCTGATTCGCCGGCAACGCGCTCGCCAGCCCCCGCTAAGGTTGAGTAGCACTTGAACAGCACTTGCACAGCCAACCCCACTCAGCTCGCAGCCATGGAGCCGAGATGACCGGCCCAAGATTTGGAGTTGCGCACATGGGGAGGCTCCTAGATGCGGTGGAGGCCAGGAGGGATGTCCTGTTCACTCCAGGGTCCTGGAGGGTGAGCCGGTGCACCCTGGACTAAGTGGCGGTGACCGTGAACTTGGGGAGTGTTATCTGGAGGCCTGGCCTCCAGTGTCGCAAGAAGGTCAACGACCTACCCGGCAGCACGGGTGAGTTGACGACCCCCTCACGGCCCCCCCCCTCCTCCCCCCACCCGAGATCTTCCTGCCCCAATGTGAGCTCCCACCCCCCAACCCACCATGCGGCCTCCAAACATCCCTTCACTCTCCCTTCTCCCTTCAGCCACCACCAACACTTCCTTCACACTTCCTGTTTTGTTACCTGTCTGGTAGGTAACATGTGCTACTCAAACCTTGGTTAGTGATGAAGTATTCTGAATCCCGATGAAGAAGTTTCGAACTCTTCCAGTAGTAACAAAAGGTTTATTGAGTAACTACAACAATATTTACATGAGTTCTTTACTTTAACTTTGATACTAATGATGAGGTTAACAAGATCTAACTATGGTAACTATACGTAACTCCACTGGCTATCTAAACTAGTCTGCTGTTGCTTTGATCACCATGCACCCAAGAGAGAGCGAGAGCCCCAATGTGGCTGCCTTTTATACCCCTGTTGGTCTGGCCCTCTAGTGATCATGTGGTGCTACTGATGACACATTAACCCCTTGTGTACATGCACACATAGAGATCACCACACCTCCCACCACTGTGAACCACATGTGCGGCTAACGATGCCCTCTCTGTGTGAGGGTGAAGCTCTCCTGCAATCCCAGGGAGAGGGCCCAGACTGATGGAGGGATTTTTTGGAAGTGGGGGGGGGGGGGGGGGGGAGTGAGGTGGTCGTGGGGAGAGTGAGGCGACACCAGCGGGAAAACCCTTGACCACAAACAGTATGACGTCTCTGTCACTTTCTTCTGCAATTCGGGCCGACCTCCTTGGCCCATCTCTCCAGACATCTGCCCCTCCCCGGGCATACCAGCTGCGTGAGATGGGTGTGAGTGAGCACTCAGCAGTCAGGCAGGGGTCAGACTATGGCATAGATTGAGCAGCACTGGCGCTCAGCTCTCTGTGGGTTATCATCACCCTCCTGCCCTCGGCAGTGACCCACTGATGGTGCCGACACAGTTCCAGCACCCTGGAGTGATGTGACACAGACCCTAGGAGGGTGGAAAAGGGGTGGGGGATGGGTAAGGTAGCGATGGCAGACCAGGCCACGCCGTATATGAAATGGGCGAGTATGAAGGCCTCCCTTGTACGGCACAGGCTTGCGGCGCCCCCGGGTCGGATCATGGCAGCGCCCACGACGTCCATGAGGGTGCCGCGTGGTCAGAAGTGTAGGCATCTACCCCTGGGAAATGCCTTTAGATATATGCAGGTGAGGGCTTTTGTGAGACGACAGGTGAGGGAATTCCCGTTGCTCCCGGCACAAGAAGTTCAAGATAGGGTGATCTCGGGTGTATGGGTCGGGGAGGGCAAGGTGTCGGAAATACACCAGGAGTTCAAAGAAGAGGGGGAAGCGCTGGTAGAAGAGTTGAAGGGTAAATGGGAGGAGGAGCTGGGGGAGGAGATCGAGGAAGGTCTGTGGGCTGATGCCCTAGGTAGGGTTAATTCCTCCTCATGTGCCAGGCTCAGCCTGATACAATTTAAGGTGGTCCACAGAGCGCACTTGACGGGGGCGATGTTGAGTAGGTTCTTTGGGGTAGAGGACAGATGTGGAAGGTGCTCAGGGAGCCCGGAGAACCATGTCCATATGTTTTGGTCATGCCCGGCACTGGAGGGGTTCTGGAGAGGAGTGGCGGGAGCAATATCTCAGGTGGTGAAAGTCCGGGTCAAGCCAAGCTGGGGGCTAACAATATTTGGAGTAGTGGACGAACCGGGAGTGCAGGAGGCGAAAGAGGCTGGCATTCTGGCCTTTGCGTCCCTAGTAGCCCGGCGAAGGATCTTGCTAATGTGGAAGGAGGCGAAGCCCCCCAGCCTGGAGGCCTGGATAAATGATATGGCTGGGTTCATAAAGTTGGAGAGGATTAAGTTCGCCTCGAGAGGGTCTGCGCAGGGTTTCTACAGGCGGTGGCAACCGTTCCTAGACTATCTCGCGGAGCGTTAGAGGAAGGTCGGTCAGCAGCAGCAGCAACCTTGGGGGGGGGGTGGGGGGGGGGGGGGTGGAGGGGACGTCCTGGGAGGGGGGGGGGGAGGGGGGGGGGAAAGGGGGGACTGCCTGGGAGGGTGGATGAGCAAGCGATAACATGAAGGGTTGGGGAAACTGGCACGTACGGGTGAGGGCCAGTCTACAAAGCTGTGTAAATATATCATTTTGCCATGTATATATCTTGCTCTGTGCAATTTCTCGTTTTTTTTTGTTACGAGGGGGGGGGGTTATTGTTTGTAAGGGAGAAAAATGGTGTTAAAAAACTTTCATAAATATATTTTTAAAAAAAAGAAGTGTAGGCATCCATGTTGTGGAAGGCCACTTCAAACGAGTCCGAAAGCTGTACTGTCTCTTGGAGGTCGAGTGTACCCCTTTCTAGTAAGCGCTGGCGGGTGTAATTTGACTTTATGCCTGCGACATAGACGTCCCGGATCTACAACTCTGTGTGCTCGCCAACCGATACCGTCTTACAATTGCAGTTCCGGCCAAGTACCCGCAATGCGTGCAGAAATTCAGCTTGTGATTCTCTGGAGCGCTGTCGCCTCGTGGCAAGGAGATGCCTTGCGTACACCTCGTTGACTTTCCAGACATACTGTCCTTTCAACAGCGTTATCGCATCCGCGTACAAGACAGCATCCCTGATAATAAGGTATCCTTGCGGGCTCGCCTGGGAGTGGAGAATTCGCAGCTTGTGGGTCTCAGCGACGGCGATGGCGGAGGATTCGATGTAGGATTCGAACGTGGTAGTGGCATCGGCTGCTTGGGGGTCCAGCTCCAGGTGATCAAGTTCGAGTGATTGGTCCATCTTAAAACTTTAAGCTAATTAAATTGATGTACCATCAATAACGACAGGGGACGAGTTGAGAGTGAAACTGTGGCTTTAATTAGGTTAAAGATACCTGCTGGCAGCTGGCCCCAGACTGAAGGCAGGGCCGGAAGTTGGCCACCTTTATACCTAAGTTCAAGGGGAGGAGCCACAGGCGGAGCCAGCAGGGGCAAGCCCAGGCATGTTACATACAGTAGGTATAATACAATACAGTGGTTTACCACTGATCCAGAGGAGTAAATGTTCAGAGCTGCAGTGACCTTCACGGTCACCGAGAGCGAGTGTCCCCCTCCTCCACGTGGTGCCAAGTCTGCAAGGACATGACACAGGTGCTGCACATTTTCCTTGTTGAGGCGGAGTCTCCTGCGGCACGCACTGTCCGCCATCTGTCCAAACAACCAGTGAAGCCTGTACACTGGGTCGTCAGAGAACTCACCCTCTGGGTGACTCCCTGGCCTGATGGGCGGCCGGGTGCTCAGGATGCTTTAGAACCTTAGTTAGGCCACACTTGGAGTAGTGTTCACTTCTGGTCGCCACGCTACCAGAAGGATGTGGAGGCTTTAGAGAGGGTGCTGAAGAGATTTACCAGAATGTTGCCTGGTATGGAGGGCATTAGCTATGAGGAGCGGTTGAATAAACTCGGTTTGTTCTCACTGGAACGAAGGAGGTTGAGGGGAGACCTGATAGAGGTATACAAAATTATGAGGGGCATAGACAGAGTGGATAGTCAGAGGCTTTTCCCCAGGGTAGAGGGGTCAATTACTAGGGGGCATAGGTTTAAGGTGAGAGGGGCAAGGTTTAGAGTAGATGTACGAGGCAAGTTTTTTACACAGAGGGTAGTGGGTGCCTGGAACTCGCTACCGGAGGAGGTGGTGGAAGCAGGGACGATAGTGACATTTAAGGGGCATCTTGACAAATACATGAATAGGATGGGAATAGAGGGATACGGACCCAGGAAGTGTAGAAGATTGTAGTTTAGTCGGGCAGCATGGTCGGCACGGGCTTGGAGGGCCGAAGGGCCTGTTCCTGTGCTGTACATTTCTTTGTTCTTTGTTCTTTGATGTGGGGTGGGGTTTGGTATGTGGGCTGCTGCTGCTGCTGTGTCCAGCGTCTGGCTGCCCGGCCTACCAGCAACATCACTAAGGACTGTTCTGCGGGGTCCAAAATACCATCCATACCGTTCAATATCTGTAAGGAATTGGGAGACTGCCATACAGCAGTGGCTCCCACCCCGGGACCCTCCATTCCCCCATTGATCCCGCTCCCTTCCCCATGATGCCTGGAACGCCCTGACCACATACTCCCGGTCACAGAGGGCCCTTCTCAATGGACCCCAGACCCTGTGCCCCAGACACCCACACATAATGTCACCTGGACTGGGCACTGGTCCCCTCCCCATTGCATTCACCGTGGACATGTCCCCAGAGCTGTGCCACAGCCCCTTGCTCTTCGGATGTTGGCTGCTGCGTGTGTGGTGTTTCCTCCGGCAGTGTTCAGGCACAGTGTCCAGGCATCACGGTCTTATCGGGCTGCTAGGAAATGACTCCCACATGCTACATGGCCCGCCCAGACACTTGGGGGTTGTGTGAGTGCTCACCTAACCACGATTATCAAATCCCTATTACCATAGCCTTCAACCGCACGGCTTGAGGCCTCGGCAATCGGTGGCCGTTATGGGTGGTCATATCAGTTTCCAACTTATGCTGAAAAATGCAAACAAATAGTATTCTCCTGATAACTGAATCTAAAGATGATTATTAAATGGTTAGCAAATCCAACATCGAAGCGATTATCAGTCTGTGTGTGAAACTGAATTGTAGGTTAATTACATTTGGATGTAGAAAGAAACAAAGCCACAAGATACTTTGGACGCAATTCTCCGGCCTCGTTGCAATCTCGCATGTGCGAAACAAGGCCGATGGATAGTGGGAGAGGCCGAAAATGAGAACCGCGCCAGGCACCAAACAGTTTGTGATACAACTGGCAGGGACAAGGGCTGCCGCAGGAAAGGTACACATGATCCAGGGGTAGGCATGGTGGAACTGTGCGCGGTTGCCGCCCCTAGCACCTCCCCTTCCACCTTCCCATGACGGTCCACCCCTGCGGAAGGTCCCCACCTCTCGCCAAGGAGTCCCACCTTCCGCTGAGCTCTGCGGCAGCAAGCCCAGTTGTGAACAAAGATGGCTACTCCCCTCCTCGGCTCCCCTCAGGAGCCCTTCCGCCAGGTTCACGTTATTAAAAAGTAATACTAATCGGTGTCAGGGTGACCACATGCTGAGGAGGCCGCTGAATGACAGGAGGCCGTTGTATATGGGGTTGCTCCCATTGATTGTACGGAAATAGGGCTTCAGTGGTGATAAATGGTTTCTCGCACCCGACGGTGGATCCTGATTTTGTCTACGTGAGCGGGCCGGTTGTATCGCAAACTGTTTGGCACCTGGCATGGTTCTCATTTTCGGCCTCTCCCACTATCCATCAGCCTTGTTTCGCTCGTGCGAGATTGCAACGAGGCCGGAGAATTGCACCCTAAGTATCTTGTGGCTTTGTTTCTTTCTACATCCAAATGTAATTAACTTACAATTCAGTTTCACACACAGACTGGTAATCGCTTCAATGTTGGATTTGCTAACCATTTAATTATCATCTTTCGATTCAGTTATCAGGAGAATACTATTTATTTGCATTTTTCAGCATATCTTGTAAACTTATATTGCTACAAAAACAATTAATACAATTAATTTAATAGTTATTAGACGGAGTTGCAAGGTAATCTTATTGGAAAATTTTATTTTCTATCTTAAAAATATGCATAAAATCTTTCTGTTAAAAGTGTAGCAGCTCAAATAATTTAGATTTACATTTTAAAAACTACTTTCAGAAATATTCCTGCTTTAAAACTTAATTATATTAAACTGCTTTCTTATGTTTCAGATTTAGAAGTTTCAGCAGAGAAAACTTTGCAGAAAACTCCATTACCTGGTAATGGAGTGAGATGGGTATTGAGCGAAAATAACTTTCAAAGTGAACGTTTGACAGAGGTGGAAATTCATGAGTAGGGTTCAGTCCCGGGTAAGTAATTTAGAATATCTTGTGTGTTTTCCCCCCTCATTGGCTGAAGTTTAATGTTTAAATTTGTGAAACTGTAGAGATATTATTTGCCATTGTTAAACAATGTGTCATTGGGATACCCAGGTTCAGTCAAACAAATCATACTCAGTTCTGATGGAAGGTCATCAACTTGAAACATGAACTCTGGGCTGGATACTCAGTTTGGGAGACTAGGTGCTGACGGCAGCGTGGGAACAGTGGCGTTTTACGCCCGAAAAAAGGGCACATAACCTCCACCGATCCTCCGTCTGGTGGAGGGCTAGCAGGCACGCAGCGTTGGCTCTAGCTGCAGATACGACCGGAGAATTGCCGGCTCCGTGGCTGCGCATGCGCATGGTGGAGGCGGGCGGATCTGGCCTGCCAAACACATCCCCCCTTTGGCCAGGCTTGCCACCCCCAGACCACCCCCCACCAGTGCCCCCCTGCCCGCGGATCGCCCCCCCCACCTCGACTGTGGCGGCGCAGGATTCAGTCCGCAGCCGCCACGCCGGGTTCCCGGGAAAAAAGAGCACACTCGCCCCACGCCGTCGGGAACTTGGCACATCGGGGGGGGGGGAACATCGGGGGAGGGCCTCAGGTGACATCCTGAGGCCATCCCGATGGGTACAAGTACGCCGTTTTGGAGGGGGTGGAGCATCGCAAAAGCGGTGCCGTCCCCAATTTCGGTGCCAACGGTGATTCTCCGGCCAAAATCCGAACACTATTTCGCTGTCGGAGACAGGAGAATCTCTTTCTGTTTATCTTTCCTATGCCGCCTGACTTGTTCTGCATTTCCAGTATTTTCTGTTCTTATTCCTGCAGGATGTTTTGAGATGTAACAAATGTTAACTCAGGCAAACATTATTGCAGGAAGTTTGCCCAGTGCCAGAAGGAAAAAAACAGTTGAGACCAGTATTCTTATTTCCCGTTTTACTGGTGTCCCATTTTAAAGTATACAAGATCAGTTCGGAACAGTATTCTTAGTTCCCCTTTTTTCCCCTTTTGGTTGGGACTACTTGAGGTCAAGGTCTCAGAGCTTCAGGTGGAATTGGAAACAATTCAACATATTGGGGAGGAAGAAAGATTTCTGGAGCAAAAATTTCAGCAGGTAACTAGTTAGACAAGAGTTTTAGAGGCTAGCCACCAGACTGGGATCTTTGGCAGTGGTAGGAAGGAATGGTGATTATCCATATGACAGAGATGAGGGAGGTCACTCTATAGCAGAATGCTGCTAGGTGGCACAGTGGGGCAGTGGTTAGCACTGCTACCTCACTGCGTCGAGGTCCCGGGTTCGATCTCAGCCCAGGGTCACTGTCCATGTGGGGTTTGCACATTCTCCGTGTCTTAAGGGTTTCACCCCCACAGCCCAAAGATGTGCAGGGTAGGTGGACTGGCCACGCTAAATTGGCCCTTAATTGGAAAAATTAAAAACAAAATAGAGCAGAATGCTTTAAACAAATTGTCCTCTCTAACTGACATCCTGCGGGCAGGATGAGGTCTCTGGGCAGGGCCATCAAATGATTACAGTGGTACCATGTTCTGGGGAGAGAGACAGTTGAGGAGAGGGGTGATTAGCAATTCAGCTATGAATACAGTTGTAACAGGGGATTAGTGCCCGATCTAACACGAGACGCTCTAAGTGCCATAGTAGGTACGACTTCGCGGGTGCTTCCTGACAGTCGACCTGATGAAACCGCGGCCCATATCTAACAGCAATTAGGACCTGAAATGATCTCCCACGGGCATCATGGCGGAAACGGTGTCCCACTAGCTGATTCACCTGGGCGATGCCCGGCAGCTCCTCACTAACGAGGGAGTGCTACTCATAAACTCTCCCTTTGAACACACTCCAGTCAGCCCACATCCATGCCACCATGTAGACCTGCTCCACGTTTCAGAGATGCCAACCTGGCCAGGCTGCTGGATGCTGCGGTGACGGGACTGGACACTCTGTTCCCCCGAGGGGGTCAGAGGACTAGCCACTGGCCCGCCAATACCACATGGGAGGCAGAGGCAGAGGCCATCAGTTCGGACAGCGTGACCAGGAGGACCTCCGTCCAGTGCAGGAAGAAGAGCAATGACCTCCACCGGGCTGCATGGGTAAGTTGACACCAGTCCCCTGGGACCAGTCCCGCCTGTCACTAACCTGACCTTCTCCCTCCCCCACCAACAGGTCAGCTGCTGGCACCTCGACCCCCCCCCCCCAGTATCATATTGCACCTGTGCCCCAGCACACCCTGGGACCCACCAGCACAAACGTAAACAGATGTGCGATAGAGAGCATCCTATCCAGCTGCATCACAGCTTGGTATGGCAACTGCCCAGTCCAAGATCGCAAGAGTGTGGTGAACTCAGCCCGATGCATCACACAAGCTTGCCACCCCCACATTGATTCTGTATACACCACCCGCTGCTTCAGGAATGCAGACAGCATTATCAGAGACGCCTCACACCCAGGCACTGCCTTCTTCCAGAACCTTCCATCAGGCAGAAGGTACAGAAGTCTGAAGACCCACACATCCAGACATAGGAACAGCTTCTCCTCCACAGCTGCAAGACTCCTCAACAACTCCCCCTTGGACTGATCTGTTCCCTGTAAAAACTCTATTCACGACGCCCTATGCTGCTCTTGCTCGTGTGTTTGCTTTGTTTGGCCTCTTGTTCCACACTGTAACCAATCACTGTTTGTCGATGTACCATTTGTCAATGTTCTTGGTTGATTATTCTTTTTGTCTACTGTGTACGTCCCCCTGGCCGCAGAAAAATACTTTTCACTGTACTTCGATACATGTGACAATAAATCAAATCAAAATCAAATCAAATCAACCCACCCATGCCCAGGATTGGTGCTCACACATGTCACCTGCCATAGATCCCCTCTGATGCATCAAGTGTGCGGCTCTCGATACGCTTTAGATCATAGAATTTACAGTGCAGTGCTTTCTTTGTTCCCGCAGGAGAAGTTAGCACATAATAGGCAGGAAAGGGCCTAGACAGGCAGCCGGGTGCCGGACATCAGAGTCTGCAACACCTCTGAGGAACGGGCCCTGGGAACGCGGCGTTGACTGAGGACAGAGGGGTCACTGACAGTGAGGTTGGCCTGTGTCACAGAAGTGAGGATCCACTGTCCCTTTACCTGGATGACCTGTCCCAAGCACGCTGTCAGCAGAAATACAGGAGTCTGCCTTGGAGATTGACCCACTTACAGTGCCAACACACACCCATCACCCTGGAGTGATGTTACACTCCAGCTACTCCTGGCCCAGCCACTCCTCATCCTGTTCAGATGAGGCTGCTTGTTCCTCCTGCTCCTCCTTCTTCTCCAACACATCATCCCGTTGTTGTGCCAGGTTGTGGAGGGCATAGCAGACAGTGCAGACCTAGGCCCGTCACCCTTGGTGACCCTCTGAGGGGCGTACTGTAGTACACCAACAGAGCAGTCTCAGCATTGGAACCACATTTTGATCACCTGTTCGATGAAAGTTCAGGTGGCAACATAGGCCTCATAACATGAGGTCTCCGCTTCAGTCTCCGGCCTCCGCACTGGCAACATCAGCCAGGACCTCAGCGGGTACCTGTTATCCCCCACGAGCCAACCCCTTATCCTGGGGTGGTCCTCGAAGACACTGGGGTTCTCCAAGTGTCCCAGGATTTAGCTGTCGTGCACACTCCGTGGGAAGTGTGCACAGACATTGTGCGCAAGGTGGCATCCGTGTCATCAATTACCTCCTGGACCTGGGGCATCCCGGAGATGGTGGAGGATCCTGCTGCCCGGGCATCTGATGGGCTTGTTACAGGTCAAAGTTTATATAATCAGCAGCATGGGCATACAGGGCATCTGTGACTTCCCGGATTCACTTGTGGACTGTAAGTTGGGAAATGCTGCATAAGTCCCTGCTCGAGACCTGGAATGAACTGGTGGCATAAAGTCAGGGCTGCAGTGACCTTCACGGCTACCAGGAGTGGGTATCCTCCTCCTCCACAGTGTGCCAAGTCTGTGAGGACATGACACAGGTGCCACACCATCACCTCGTTGAAACAGAGCCTCTTGCGCACATGCAGTCTGTCATCTCCTCGAATGACCAACAACACCTGTATACCTAGGGCCCTCGCTGTCCTCCACTTCTGGGTCTCTCCCTGGTCTGATGGGCGGCTAGGTCTGCAAGGTGTGCGGTGGCCCCCTTCAGATGTGGTGCTGCCTCAAGCCGGTGTTGATGCTTCTGCCACGTTCTTCGGCGTCTGGTCACATAGGCAGCCAGCAGTGTAATGTTCTTGCCGGATGGCCTGATATATATTACAAGAACACTTGTAGCTAAAGCTATAAATGTTTTTTTTTAAACATTAACTGTGGGTCAAATATATACAAAACAACAGATGAATAACAGTATGAACATGCGCAAGCAATCTCTCTCCCAGCTCTCTGGTCAGTCTGAGGTCACCTGACTCTTAACATTCACTTATATATTAATGAGACTCCTGGTGGTCAGTCGGTGAATGATAATACAACCATGATATCACTACAACCAGCACCGTGAGGGCTGCCGCTGCAGACTCTAGTGTCATCCATATTATTATATCAGTAAGGAATTGGAGAGGAAGAGAGACTAACTATCAGTTACACCTTCCACCCGGGACCCTCAAACCCCCAAAGCCTCCTCCACCATTACAGTTCCCACCTTGTCTCAGAGTGCCATCCACCGAGCCAGTTCATAGATTCCCTACGGTACAGTTATAGGCCATTTGGCCCATCGAGCCTGCACCAACCCTTAGAAAGGCCACCCGACTTAGGCCCCACCCCCCACCCTATAACCTCAGCATAAGGGGCAATTTAGCTTCTCCAATCCACTTAATCTATACATCTTTGGACTGTGGGAGGAAACCGGAGCACCCGGATGAAACCCACGCAGTCACGGGGAGAAAGTGCAAACTCCACACAGACAGTCACCCGAGGTGGGAATCGAACCTGGGTCCCTGGTGCGGTGAGACAACCGTGGTAACCACTGTGCCGCCCTAGTTGTGTTGGGAGACCCCGCCCTGCACACACACCGCCGGCCACATCAGGAGCTCCCAGACCCCTGCGGGGAACATTCGGGGGACTGGGCTCAGGTACCCTCCCCCAATCCACACACTCACCCATTGGCTGCAGGGAAATCCCCAGTGCTGAAGCCCAGCTCCAGAGTTTTGACTGTTGGCTGCTGCCTCCGTGGTGCTGAGCACCAAGTGTCCAGGCAAAGTGTCCAGGCCTCACAGTTTGATTGGAATGCTAGGCAATAAAACTCATTTGAGACATGACACTTGTACCCATGCGAAAGCACTTCAGAATATTTTGTTTACTAAAAGGTCAACAGTAACAAGGATTTAAAAATTAACTATGTAACATTCCACATATCACGCTAACCGTTAAATAACAAGGAAACATCACTGTTCTGTATTGGTACCAATACAAAGCTATATCAGTTCATCTTCACAAAAAAACAAACACACGGTATGTGTCATCATGCCCAGCACTTTGTTGCAGATATGATCAATGTGTTACTTGTTCCACGTATCAGTGCCATGCTCTGTCCAGGAGCCACAGCTGTGCAGGCCCTCCCATGGCCCAATCTCACCAGAACCAAATCCTGACATCTGCACATTCCACTGGCGCTCAAGGTACAGTTGAACATTCTTGATTTCCAATGTGTTTAATCTGCAGCGATGTGCCAGTTACATGCAGCACTCACTACACCAGCAACAAAAGCATCAGCAATCTGCGAAAGCATTTCTTCAGCAGCATCATTAGGTGGCCCATTTGAATTAATGTCGTGCACCAAGTCCTGCAGCGCCTTCTTGCTTCAAACCGGATTGCCTTCTGGACTCATGCGTCCCCCTGAGCCCGGACCCAGGTATCTTAAAAAAACTGTCCTTCTTTCGGGCTACAGAAAAGGGAGGAAACAGCATAAGCAGCCTCCAGACATTTGTAGCCACCAGCAGGAGCAAGCAGCCAACGCAACTTGCAGCTGTGAAGTGCTCTCACAACTAACCTTCAACTGTGCAGGCAGAGGTTGTTCACATTCAAAGGGAGTTAAAGTGATCTTCACCATCTAACCACACACAGGGCTCGGTCCTGGAAATGTTTGGCAGGACAGACGGTCAGCAGCTGCAGTTGCCCCTGTTATGAGTATACACGATTTGGGGGAATGGCCTGTAGGTGCCGCAGATGGTGAGTGCCCACCACCCCCCCCCCCCCTCCCAGCTCAGGGGTGACCCCCGATCGATGGCACCCAGCTCCCCGACCAGGCCTATCCCCCCTAAGGGACTCCCCCCACCCCCAAGCACTGGGGCAGCACCATCAGTGCCCCTGGGCTGCATGACCAAAATGAAAATGGCTACTTACCTCCTCTGATCCACACAGCCGCCATTGTGCTCGGTTCCCATTTTTAAATAGGAGTTCTAAATGGTGCCCACGTGACCTCTCGCTGGGAAGCCGGTTATATCCCAGGAGGCCGTTAGATTGGGCGTCCATCTCGTTAATGAGATGGAGATTGCCCTTAATTGATGTCAATTGGTGTCTCGCCACGTCCGGGCAGAATCTGGTACCCGCCAATGGGAGCGGGCCGGTTAGATCGCGAACCAATCAGCACCCGGTGTGGATCCCAATTTCGGCTCATCCTGCTATCTAACTGGCGTGCACTGATCTGCGCCGGACGCAAGGCGGCCATTAAATCGTGCCAGAGGAATGTGTGGGAGCAGGACGTCTTCAAGAATGGGAATCTACAGATTACATGCCCAGTGACAAATAGAAAAACAACATGTACCGACAGTGGTGATGGCATGAGAGTGGCCATTTTTTGGGCTATATAGCTGGTTTCTATGCTATAATTTATCTGTAATAAAGTAGTAATTTTCAGGAGAAAGCATTTTATCCGTATTATTTTCAGATAATGCCCCTTTCCCCTCTTTCTCCAACACTTGTTTGCAAGTATAATACCATTAAGTATGGGTGTTTTTGTCTTTATACTGTAATATGTACAATTACCAGCACATAAAACATCCATGTTTAAAATGAACAGTTAGTTACATTGATCAAAAAGCCATAGTCAAAATCATTGTACCAATGTTGATTTCAAAATTGCTCGTCTTAACTTAAATGCACTGTTTATTTTAGGCAGGAACCACTGTGTTTACTTACTGACTTTGCATCTTGATTGGGTGCATTGAATTTTAAAATGAAACTGCCATCCCATGTTGTAACAGTATTCCTAATTAATAACTCGCAGCAGCAAATAAATATTTCCATGTGTGCAGCAGCAGTGCTCAATGGTAAAACATGCAGTACCAATAAATACCATGCATAGAAGGAATCCTCAACCATATTAATAGTTGGGTTTATCAAAATAAATGAGAATGCCATTTTTATCTGGCCTACATGCATCTTTTATTCAATCTCATACTCTCCAACAGAAGCAAAGCACAACTCTTTTATCAATTGCCTGTGTCAATTTACATCATGCTCTGCAAATTGTAGCACAATGCTAAATCAGCCCAGAATGGCCTGCTGCAATTATTGATTGGCAGCTTTTTCGACAAGATTGGAAATTCTGGAACTGCAGCACCCTCCAGTTTGTGATTCGAAACATCCTTCGGCCTGTAGCAACTTATCAAAATTAGTGCTCACCTGCTATACAGCATGAACCACAGTGGGGCTATACCAAAAAATAATTCATATGATTACAATAGATAGAGTGGACATGGAGAGGATGTTTTCACTAGTAGGAGAAACTAGAACCCAAGGGCACAGCCTCAGGCTGAAGGGACGACCCTTTAAAACAGAGGTGAGGAGGAATTTCTTCAGCCCTTGCCGCAGGAGGCTGTGGACACCAAGTCACTGAGTGTCTTTAAGACGGAGATAGATAGGTTCTTGATTAATAAGGGGATTGGGGGTTATGGGGAGAAAGCAGGAGAATGGGGATGAGAAACATATCAGCCATGATTGAATGGCGGAGCAGACTCGATAGGCCAAATGGCCTAATTCTGCTTCTATATCTTACGGTGTCATGTCTTACAACTATGGAAAATAATCAACTAAAAATAAATGAAGACGGAAGAGGATTTGGAATTCACAGACACAAAAGAATTACATTTTGAAGTCATTGAAACATACTCTAATTACAAAATGTTACTTTCAGAGAAATATATATAATGTTTGCTCACATGTAAGCCTTGTAATTATTGCCTATTTTTTGAATCCTTATATCATATTTGGAGTCTATGAAAGGTTCTGTTGTGGCGTAGGTGTTTGTTAGGGCTACCACGCTTGCTATATCCTGAAAATCGTAATGATTTTCTACTTTCACCTGGTACCATCCAACAAAAGGCAGCATATGGGGAAAGGTAGAAGAGAGGAAGAGAAGAGAAAATAATCAGATGAAGTGCTTCTGCTGAAATATTACAAAAGTAATTTTCTTCAGTGAGGATTTTGAAATGATTCTGCAAAGTACCTGCATCACATTTCCATTGCATAATATCATTCACAGTGCATGAAATAAAATTTGATGTAAACTTTTGGCTAATGGATCAAATATATATTGGGGTTAGAACCGGAAGGAAGCTTCGGCTTAGCAACATCAAAGGTTTAGGCCCACATTACAAATAATCGTCTGATCTTTCAGTCACTTGGTCAGTCGGTAAGAGACAGAGTGGGCTAGTTAGCCCCATCACAGAAATACAGTCCTATCATATTATAATCCTATAACATATCATAATAAGAACCTTAGGATTTAGGGAAACGTTTCTGTACAACAACAACATTTTTGACCTGGTACTGACTTTTGGCTCAGACAATTATAAAAGATTTGTTACCTTTCCCATGCCTGAATGAGCATGTCCGATCTTCACAACAGCAGGAAATGTTGGCATGGTTAGCTGAAAATACAGAAAATGTTCTCAATAGATTTAAGAAATGTATTCACACCATGCTTAAATAGAACATATTTCATGCCATACCAGATATTACCAAGAGCATTGAGTTCTGTTTATTGCTCTTTAAACAGGAACTTTAGGATTTACTAGCAATTCAAATGAATATATTATAGCGTTTGTGCCAACAACAACTTGCACTTAAATGCACCTTTATTGCAGACAAATCTTCCAAGGAATCTACATTTGGTTGTTCGACACGAGCCATGGCCAGTTGGTGACCAAGGGGCAGATTTTCATGTGCACAGTTCAGAGAATGCAATTGTGTCCATTCTTAAATAAAGAGACAAAAATTGTACACTGTGCTCCAGATGAGGTCTCGCCAATGCCCTGTAGAGCTGTAACATCCCTACTTCTATATTCCATTTCCTTTGCAATAAATAACATTCCATTTACCTTGAAAAATGTAGGTCCCTTCTAATCCGAAATATGAGGATTTCTAACAGACAACAAGGAAATGACAGAGCAATTAAATAACTACTTTCGTCCTGTTTTCACGGAGGAAGTCACAAATAACTTTCCAGAAATGCTCGGGAATCAAAGGTGTAATGAGATTGAGGAATTGAATGCAATTAGTATTACTCAAAAAATGGTGCTGGAGATATTAATGGGACTAAAAGCTGATAAATCCTCAGAATCTGATAATTTACATTCCAGCGTACTAAAGGAGGTGGCCATGGAAATAGTTAATGCATTGGTTGTCATCTTCCAAAATGCTGTGGATTCTGGAACAGTCCCGGTTAGTGTGCAAGATTAAAGCATATGGCATTGGGCGTAACATATTGGCATAGAATGAGAATTGGTTAGCAGAATGAAAACGGAGAGTCAGAATGAATGGGTATTTTTGAAGTGACGGCCGTTGACTAGTGGACAAGCAGCCCTGACAGTGTTTGTCTTTTGAGCTTCTTGCATGGCAAGTCCCCTGTTGGGTGAGCACCAGCAATGGTGGGGTCGGGCCCGTAATTGAACATTAATTGCCATGCCTTCCTGCCATGTATTTAATCAGGTAAGAAGCAGATAGGAGTTGGGGTCCACATTTTCCACTCTGCTGCCCAATTAAATGTCGATTGTCACAAAACTGACCACAGGGAGAGTAAATTCTGCCCATTAACTGATTCTCTCTCCACAGATACTGCCTGATGTGCTGAATATTACCAACATTTTTGGGTTTTATTACAAATTTCTTGTGTCTGCAGAAATTTGGTTTCATATACAGTTGCTGGTCCTGTTCACTCAGTTCCCAGGTGCCCAATTTCCTCTTCAGTTTAATTAATGACAGGCTAGATTCACTGATTCAGCAAATTATGGTCCAACATTTTATTTCCTATATATTGGGAGAAGAGAAAATTCTCAATAGCCATCGCAGAGTATGGGCAGGGTTTTTCCATTCGGGAGACTATGCTCTACCGCTGGAGCTGAATTGCTTGTTTCACACTGATGCTGGGAGCGGCGCCAAGAAACAATTCAGTGTCCCTTGCCGTGCAAATTTATGCATGGCGGGAATCCTGTCACGAATCCCGCTTTCAGGCCAACGTTTTGAGTGGATGGCCTGATAGGAAGGTTCCCCCTGGAACGTAAATCATGCCCCGCCAAGTATCAGAGAATCATGGAATTTACAGGGCAGAAGGAGGCCATTTGGCCCATCGAATCTGCACCGGCCCTTACAAAGAGCACCCTATTGAAGCCCACGTATCTACCCTATCCCCGTAACCTCCACTTAACATTTTTTGGACACGAAGGGCAATTTAGTATGGCCAATCCACCTAACCCGCACATCTTTGGACTCTGGGAGGAAACCGGAGCACCCGGAGGAAACCCACGCAGACACAGGGAGAACGTGCAGACTCCGCACAGACAGTGACCCAGCCCGGGAATCGAACCTGGGACCCTGGAGCTGTGAAGCAACCGTGCTAACCACTACGCTACCATGCTGCCCTAGTAGGGGCATCTTCCATCCCACGATGGGAATTTCTGGGTCACTCCCCCCCCACAGAAAGCATGAGGGTGACAAGACCCCCCCATGACCCCGCCAGAGACCCCCATCAGACCAACCCCACCAGGGACCCCCAACAGGACCCCCACCGGAGACCCCATCAAAGATCCCCACCAGAGACCCCCAACAGACTCCCGCACCAAAGACCTCCACCAGAGACCCCCATAAAAGGGAAGCCCACCATATCAGAGAACACCATAGGAGAGAAGCTCCCCATATCAGAATCTCCCATAACAGGGAACCCCCATAGCAGAGATCCCCCATACCAGAGAGCTTCCCCATAGTAGAGAACACCCCCATTGCAGAGAACCGCTACACCAACCCTCCCCTCCCCACCATCAGTCACACCTGCCTGGAAGCTAAGGAGTTGTCCAGGCAGAAACAGTGGTAAAAGATTACTGCTTTCGCACTCACCTCTGCCTTATACCTGCTGCCTCAGACAGGTATTGAGAAAAAGCAGCTGTTGTAATAGAAAGCTAAAACCACATCACAAGACTTAAACCCCCTCAGATCCTTTGATCTGCAAGGTCTCCATTCACTTTAGTAGCCTGCAATTGACAGCTTCCAGTCAATCAGATGTCTGGATTGATTATTTTCATTTCTCTTCACACTAAAATGTATCTCAAGTACTCTGCTGCAAAATTAACTGCAATGTTCACAAATATCAAGCTATGATTGATAGCTCATGGCCACACCTAAAGCAGTTAAGTGCTTTCTGCTGAGCAAAAGAGGAAGTTAAAGCTTTTTACTCCTGGAATAGAAGCCTGTCGGTCAAAGGATATTTTCACTTTCTGCCAAGGCTGCTCCTTAGCTTCCAGTCAGGGGCGTCTGATGGGCGGTGGAGGGGGAGGGGTGTTCTCTGCTATGGGGGTGGGGGGTTCCCTGTTATGTTTGGGTTCCTGGTGGGGGCGGGTCCGATGGGTGTCACTGATGGGGGTTTCAAATGTTGGTCTCCGATGCGGGTCATTGGTGGGGGGGGGGGTTCTTTGGGGATCTCTGGTGGGGGAGTCTGTTGGGGGTCTCTGGTGGGTGTCTCGGATAGGGGTCTCTTATAATGCTCTCCGGTGGGGGGTCTCTGGTAGGGGGTCTCTGGTGGGGGGTCTCTGATGGGGTTCTAGTGGGGCGGTCTGGTGCAAAGGGTCTGATGGAGTAGTTTAGTGGGGGTCTGGTGTGGGAGGTCTGGTGTTGGGGCAGGGGGATGGGGTGAGCAGGATTTGCATTGTGGAGGGCCCTCCGATGGACTTGGGAGTCACCTAACTTAAATACTTATCCCCTTGGCCAACCGCGAGGTCCACCATGTCAGGGCCATGCTGGGAAATACTAATCACGCCGATGTTATTCCCGGCCCAGAGGGCCGGAGAATTACGGCGGAATGGAGAATCTGGTGCCCAGCCCGTTAATAGGATGCAAATGGGTCATTTTGACCTATTTAGGTCCTCCCACTGGTGTAGGGCACTGCCAGCGGGGGACTGGAGCATCGGGGCATAATCCCATTTTTTCCCCCAAAGCGGAATTCTTCACCGCATCAGGAACTCCACTACTGGCGGTGGGTAGAGGAGAATCCAGGCTATATGTCAATCTCAAATCTCTTTCTCAGTTGAGTCAGTCATACTTTTAACACGTCAAAGCGGTGGATGTTCCTTTTTAATAGTGTCTGGCCGTTAATCAGCCTAGGTTTATGCTCCACAATGACAGCAATGGAAGTCCAGAACCCAGTAATCCCCTTGTGGAAGACTCAGTAATCTGATACCTGAGCCATGCATGGCATTGTTGATTAACCAAAAGAAAACTATTCACTCCATTGTGTCGGTGTTGGCTCTTTTCCGGAGCAATCCAGTCCTGCTTTTCCCATAGCTCAGTATCACTGTCTGCTTCAAATCATCTACTTATCCCTTAAAAGGTGTGTTGACCTCTGCTTCAACTGTTCCCAATGCCAAAGCATTTTATAAGCAATCCTGTCCTAACCCCCACGAGATCCACGGGGATGACCCGATTAATCTCGCTTGAACCTCGTGGAGTACTAACTCCCCCGCTCTGGGCCGTAGGCCCATTAGTAGGTTCATTAATTCCACAGAATAGAACTCGGCCCAGGTAGGAGCTGGGGTTCAGAATTGTCCCGGCTGGGGCTGGGATTGTTGATTGTATATACTTCCTAAACCAGGGATTGGAAATAAACCTTTTTCAAACTCTCCTTTCTGGATTCCTCCTCGTCTACCATAAATCCAAATAACAAAATTCTCAAAACCTTTCTAACTTTCTCAGTGAACATTTTAAATTGATGCTCTCTTGATTGCTGATGCAGAGCGAATGTTCTTGCCCTTTTCATCCCATCAAAACTTATCATTAAAAAGCTCCTCTAGTAGAAAATGTCCTTGGGACAAATTCTCTGTTTGAGAGACTAAGGGCTGACACTGGGACTGAATTGCGAGTGTTCTATGTGGTCTTAAGTGGTGTCAGTCCCGGTGTGATACAGGTCCTGTCAGTGGGCTAGCACTGATGCCACACTGAACTCACTCAATTCCAATGATTGCCGACGCTCATAAGCCAAGATCATGGTACTGATTGCGCTGGAGCACAGCCAACCCATTGATTGCTTGGCTGGGGCCAGAAGGTGCCTAGGGGGTGCCCTGGGGGGGAGCACCCATAAGATTCATGGCACTACGTTCCCAGTGGGCAGTCAGCGGTGTGCGCAGCCACATGGCTGCCTTGCAGGTTGCGCCAATGGCAATCCGTGCCCTGCCACCCCAACGCCGCGGTCCACCTCCTAGCCGCCCCCTGCTACTCCCCCCTCCCCTGGAAAATGCCCCCCGGCCCTGGAAAATGCCCCCCGGCCAGCGGCACAACTGTCAGCACACTATAGCAATGTTTGACACTGTACCACTCCCACACCCTCAGCAACCACGAAGCCTGTTTCCCGATTTGAAATACCAGAAATGAACCTCACCATCAGTAATTCCTCCTGGCGGAGGCGGAGACCGTTAGCAATATGCCAACGGCATTTACTGTACACTTTACAGGGCCTTCACCGGCGTGCAGTGTAGAATGCATTCACACCGCTATCGAGGGACTGGACCATGGCATTCCGTAGCGTCAACCTTGATTTTTGGCTGGTGCTGAATTCGCCGCCCCATCGTGTTTCCCGATTACAGCGTCGGCCGACAGAGAATCCCGCCCCTTGTATTTCAGATCTCTCCTCACAACTATGGGCGCGATTCTCCGGAAGAAATTTTATGTGTGGTGGGGAGGGGGAATTGCCGTGAGCTTCCCGGTGTTCTGTCCAGTGAGGCCAGCAATGCAATTCAACTTTAATTGGTCCACTTAACGAGCCTCACAAGCTTCTTGCCGCAAATGAAAGCTCGCCAGCTGATTCACCGGGCCACCGCTTGCCAGCCCCCCTCGAACAAGGTGGAGCAGAACTTAAGCTGCACTTACTCACACAACCCCAGCCAGCTCACAATAATGGTGCCAAGGAGACCAGCCCCAAGATTCGGGGACACAGATCTGGGGAGGCTGCTAGGCGCCCTGGAGGCCAGGAGGGATTTCCTGTTCCCCCGAAGGTCCCGGAGAGTCAGCCACAAGGCAGTCAGTACTGCCTGGGATGAGGTGGCAGCAGCTGTGAGCTCGGGGAGTGTGACCAGGAGAACTGGCCTCCAGTGCTAGAAGAAGGTCAACGACCTACACTGGACAGCACAAGTAGTAGACACCAAGCCCCCCAACCCCCCCAGGGAGCATCCACCCCCGCCAACTCCCCATGTGACTCCAAATCTCACTTCACCCCCTGTAGCGCACAAAGACTCACGAGAGATGAATAGAGATGAAGTCGATGAGGCTTTATTAAGCGTGACTTGTTCCCCGCAGTTCAGTAGCAGACTGGCCTGCGGGGGAGAACTCCTGGTTCTTATACTCCGCCTTCAGGGCGGAGCTAGAGGTCAACAGCCAACCAGGACCCGGGATCTGTCAGCCAATGACATCACGGCTTCACAGTCCCACATGACCCCTAATGCATACTACCACATTCACCCCTTGTTAAAAATGAACCCGGCGGGGTGGTGCTTCGTATGGTGGTAAGGGTTTACAAGGCTGTTCCTGGGAGGAAAACTTTTGCATGTCATCACAGCATGTACAGAGGTTTTTTTTTTTTGTTTTGAACTATTTACAGTAAAAGGGGGAAAAGGAAAACGTTCTCGTTACAGTCCACAATATAGTAGTGTTACAGCGATGCCACGAGTCGGTCGGGTGGTCTGGTCGTCCTCGTCGATCGCCTTGGCCCCGGTGGTGGTGCTTGTTCCCGTGTTGTCGTCTCCGGGAGCCTTACGGTTTCTGCTTCCACTTCACTTCTGGTCGGACCTGGGAGGAGGACCGATCCTCCCGGGAAGGGGGCGCTCGCGGGGTGCGCCGGTGGCAGGGAGGGGGTGATTGGTGTCGGGGGGGGTGTGCGTGTTGCCGGCGGGTGCCAGATCTCGCAGGGAGACCGTGTCCTGTCGGCCGTCGGGGTACTCCACGTAAGCGTACTGTGGGTTCGCGTGGAGGAGGCAAACCCTCTCGACCAACGGGTCCGACTTGTGCGCCCGCACATGTTTTCGGAGCAAGATGGGTCCTGGGACCGCCAGCCAGGTCGGCAGCGACGTTCCAGAGGAGGACTTCCTGGGGAAGACAAGGAGGCGCTCATGAGGCGTTTGGTTAGTGCTAGTACACAGTAGCGACCAGATGGAGTGGAGAGCGTCCGGGAGGACCTCCTGCCACCGTGAAACTGGGAGGTCCCTGGACCGTAGGGCCAGTAGGACGGTCTTCCAGACCGTGCCGTTCTCCCTCTCTACTTGCCCGTTCCCCCGGGGGTTGTAGCTGGTCGTCCTGCTTGAGGCTATACCGTTGCTGAGCAGTAACTGGCGCAGCTCGTCACTCATAAAGGAGGACCCCCTGTCGCTGTGGACGTATGCGGGGCAACCGAACAGTGTGAATATGGTGTTAAGGGCTTTAATGACTGTGGCCGCTGTCATGTCAGGGCAGGGGATGGCGAAGGGGAAACGGGAGTACTCGTCCACCATGTTCAGGAAGTATATGTTGCGGTCGGTGGAGGGGAGGGGCCCTTTGAAATCCAGACTAAGGCGTTCAAAGGGACGGGAAGCCTTGATCAGGTGAGCACCATCCGGCCTGAAAAAGAGCGGTTTGCACTCTGCGCAGATGTGGCAGTTCCTTGTGACTGTACGGACCTCCTCCACAGAGTAGGGGAGGTTGCGGGACTTTATAAAGTGGTAGAACCGAGTGACCCCCGGGTGGCAGAGGTCCTCGTGGAGGGTTTGGAGGCGGTTAATTTGTGCGTTGGCACATGTGCCGCGGGATAGGGCGTCGGCCGGCTCATTCAGCTTTCCGGGACGGTACATGATCTCATAGTTGAAGGTGGAGAGCTCGATCCTCCACCTTAAGATCTTGTCGTTCTTAATTATGCCCCGCTGTGCATTATCGAACATGAAGGCTACCAACCGTTGGTCCGTGAGGAGAGTGAATCTCCTGCCGGCCAGGTAATGCCTCCAATGTCGCACAGCTTCCACTATGGCTTGGGCTTCCTTTTCCACTGAGGAGTGGCGGATTTCTGAAGCGTGGAGGGTTCGGGAGAAAAAGGACACGGGCCTGCCCGCTTGGTTAAGGGTGGCCGCTAGAGCTACATCGGAGGCGTCGCTCTCGATCTGGAAGGGGAGGGACTCGTCGATGGCGCGCATCGTGGCCTTTGCGATATCCGCTTTGATGCGGCTGAAGGCCTGGCAAGCCTCTGTCGACAGAGGGAAGGTCGTGGTCTGTATTAGGGGGCGGGCCTTGTCTGCGTACTGGGGGACCCACTGGGCGTAATATGAAAAAAACCTCAGGCAGCGTTTTAGGGCTTTTGAGCAGTGCGGGAGGGGAAATTCCATGAGGGGGCGCATGCGTTCGGGGTCGGGGCCTATTATCCCATTGCACACTACATATCCCAAGATGGCTAGCCGGTTTGTGCTAAACACGCACTTGTCCTAGTTGTATGTGAGGTTCAAGGCTTTAGCGGTCTGGAGGAATTTTTGGAGGTTGGCGTCGTGGTCCTGCTGATCGTGGCCGCAGATGGTTACGTTGTCGAGGTACGGGAACATGGCCTGCAACCCGTGTTGATCAACCATTCGGTCCATCTCACGTTGGAAGACCGAGACCCCGTTTGTGACGCCAAATGGGACCCTTAGGAAGTGGTATAATCGCCCGTCTGCCTCGAAGGCTGTGTACTTGCGGTCACTTGGGCGGATGGGGAGCTGATGGTAGGCGGACTTGAGGTCCACGGTGGAGAAGACCTTATATTGGGCAATCCGATTGACCATGTCGGATATGCGGGGGAGAGGGTACGCATCTAGTTGTGCGTACCTGTTGATGGTCTGGCTATAGTCTATGACCATCCTTTGCTTCTCCCCTGTCTTTACTACTACCACCTGTGCTCTCCAGGGACTGTTGCTGGCCTGGATTATGCCTTCCTTCAGTAGCGGCTGGACTTCGGACCGAATGAATGTCCGGTCCTGGGCGCTGTACCGTCTGCTCCTAGTGGCGACGGGTTTGCAATCCGGGGTGAGGTTTGCAAACAAGGATGGGGGCTCAACCTTGAGGGTTGCGAGGCTGCAGATAGTGAGTGGGGGTATTGGGCCGCCGAATTGAAACGTTAGGCTCTGCAGGTTGCACTGGAAATCTAATCCCAGTAATGTGGGCGCGCAGAGTTGGGGAAGGACGTAGAGCCTGTAGTTTTTAAACTCCCTCCCTTGCACCGTTAGGGTCACTATGCAGAAGCCTTTAATCTGTACGGAGTGGGATCCTGCAGCTAGAGAAATCTTTTGCGCACTGGGACGGATGGTCAAAAAACAGCGTCTTACCGTGTCGGGGTGGATGAAGCTTTCCGTGCTCCCGGAGTCGACCAGGCATGGTGTCTCGTGCCCGTTTATCAGCACCGTTGTTGTCGTCGTCTGGAGAGTCCGGGGCCGTGCTTGGTCCAGCGTCATTGAGGCCAGACGTGATCGTAGTGCTCGAGCGTCTTCCTCGAACCCCGTGGAGCCGTCGACACTGGGGTCCGTTGTTGCCGTCCAAGATGGCGGCGGGGGTGGACAAAATGGCCGTCCCCATGCGTCGCACAGGTCTGGGGGGTCCCACGATGGCGGCGCCCTTCCTCCCCTCGTGGTAGCCGGGACCCAAAATGGCGGCGCCTGCGGGTCGCACATGGGGCGCTGGGGAGCGTCAGAAACGCGCAGATCGCCTTGTTCTCCGGGGACAGCGGTAGCCGGGACCCAAACTGATTGCGCCTGCGGGTCGTACATGGGGCGCTGGACAGCGGTGGCCGGGACCCAAACTGGTTGCGCCTGCGGGTCGTACATGGGGCGCTGGGGGGGTTGGGGAGCGTTAGAAGCGCGCAGGAATCCTTGTTCGCCGGGGACAGCGGCGACCTCCCGGGACCGGCACACAGCCGCGAAATGGCCCTTTTTCCCGCAGCTCTTACAAATCGCTGCGCGGGCCGGGCAGCGCTGCCGGGGGTGTTTTGCCTGGCCGCAGAAATAGCAGCGGGCTTCCCCGGGACGACTTGGCGTCTGAACCGCGCAAGCCTGTGGGGTGGGGGGGAGGGGGGGGGTTGTCGCGACGGGGGTCCACGGAGCCCAAGGGGCTGCCGCGCGGTCGGGGCCATAGGCGCGGGCGTTTTGCGCGGCCACATCTAGTGAGGCTGCCAGGGCCCATGCCTCAGAGTCCTAGCGACTCTTTTTCTAAAAGTCTTTGGCGGATTTGGGTAGAGTTCATACCAGCCACAAAAGCATCACGCATCAACATGTCCGTGTGTTCCATCGCGTTTACCGGCGGGCAGCTGCAGGCCCGTCCCAAAATTAGTAGCGCGGCGTAGAATTCATCTATCGATTCTCCGGGACTTTGCCGTCTCGTTGCGAGTTGGTAGCGTGCGTAGATCTGGTTCACTGGGCGAACATAGATGCTTTTTAGTGCAGCGAACGCCGTCTGGAAATCCTCTGCGTCTTCGATGAGAGGGAAAATTTCCGGGCTTACCCTCGAGTGCAGGACCTGTAGTTTCTGGTCTTCTGTGACCCGGCCGGGGGCCGTTCTGAGGTAGGCCTCGAAACAAGTCTGCCAGTGTTTGAAAACTGCTGCTGAGTTCACTGCGTTGGGGCTGATCCTCAGGCATTCCGGGATGATCCTGAGCTCCATAGTTCTTTTAAGCACGCTTAATAAATTGTAGCACACAAAGACTCACGAGAGACGAATAGAGATGAAGTCGATGAGGCTTTATTAAGCGTGACTTGTTCCCCGCAGTTCAGTAGCAGACTGGCCTGTGGGGGAGAACTCCTGGTTCTTATACTCCGCCTTCAGGGCGGAGCTAGAGGTCAACAGCCAACCAGGACCCGGGATCTGTCAGCCAATGACATCACGGCTTCACAGTCCCACATGACCCCCTAATGCATACTACCATACCCCCTCCTCCTTCAACCACCCTAAACCCTCCCTTCACACACCCCTTCCCACCACTGTGAACCACACATGTGGCTAACGATGACCCCTCTGTGAGTCCTCAGGAAAAGCTCTCCCATAATCGTTGGGAGAGGGCCCAGACTGCAGTAGGGGTGCTGGACTTAAGAATCCTCACCTTCTTTGAGGAGCATGCCCTGGAGGTCACCGGGGTGGCCGAGGACAGTGCGGTCACCCACGCGGAGGCTGGCAGACGCCGCAGAGGTGAGGAACCACCGGGCTCCACCCGGAGCACCTGCCAAATATGAGTTGTTATTGCCTTACTGTCTGACCCATCCCTCCCATTGACCACATGCCCATTCTCCCACAGGTCCTCCAGCGACGGCACTGGTCAATCCCAGGTGGTACCCTCTCCAATAAGGAGAATACCTCGAAGTAGAGCTCCAAGGATGCAACCGTTATAGTCGTGGCACAGCCGACATCCCCACCCTCCACCAGCGCAGATATACACACCTCAGTGGGAAATGTTAGTGGACAGGCCTGAGGCACAATCTGGTGAGCATCACACTGCTGATGATGCACATCAGGTGGAGACAAGGACCCCCAGACGAGACAGCAGTTGGAGGGCTGCTGGATCCCAGGACCCAGCTGGGTCCCAGCCTGATGCTGAGCCTGTGGTACAGAAGTACTCGGAGCTGATTGAGACGATAGCATGCAGATGGGACTTTCAGAGGGAGATCTCAGCGTCACTCCAGCAGACCCATTGCTGCTTGGAAGAGTCCCAGAGGCTATGGATGCAAGAGATAGTGCCGGCAATGCGTGGCACCGAGGCCAACACTGTTAAGGTGGAGACTGCAGTGGAAAGCTTGGTGCATGACCTCGGCACCATCGGGAGAGTGGGGAATTGTAAAACACATTAAACACCTTTGTGCACAACCATTATGATGCCTCTGTCACTTTCTTCCACAATGCGGGCTGACCTCCGAACCCTTAGCCCATCTCTCCAGGCATCTCCCCCTCCCAGCGGGACTCACCCACCCTCTGGCTGTGGATATGTCCCAGGAGCTGTGATCCATCCCGTGGGTGTTCAGATGTTGGTTGCTGCGTATGTGGTACTGCCTCCCATAGTGTTCAGGCACAGTGTCCATGCATCAAGTCTGATTGGGATTCTAGGCAATGACTCCCACATGCTACATGGCCTGCCCACCCACGGGAATTCACTTTGGTTGTGTGAAGTGCTCACTGTGGTGGTATGTATTAGGGGTATTAAGGTACCCTGTGATGCCTAGAGGCTATTGGTGGATAGACGCTGGGTCACGACTGGATCAGCCGCCTACTGGCTCCACCCAGTAAGGCGGAGTATAAGAGCCTGGGTTCTCCCAGCAGCCGCATTCTGTAACTGTGCTGCTGGGGAAGAAGTCTGCGTAATAAAGCCATCGTTCGACTCCTTCTCATCTCGTCTCGTGAGTGATTGATTGTGCTACACTCACTTAACCATGACTGCCAATTCCCTATTAGCAATAGCCGTCAACCACACGGCCAGAGGCCACGGCAGTCGGCGAGGGTTATGGGTGGTCGTTGGGGCAGATGGGTTGGGACAAGGGTTGTCCCCGGAACGGGTAAAAAACCCAGGGATTGGCATGATGGTGCTGCGAGTGGTTGCCCCCAGATGCCCACCAGCGCCCCCTCCCCCCCCATGACAGCCCACTCCTGCGGAGGGAACCCCACCCCCAGCCGAGCGCTCCCTACCCCCCCCCCCCACCCCCCACTGAGCACTGGGGTGACAAGCCCAGCACCCCTGGGCTCTTTGCATGCGAGCAAAGATGGCTACTCACCTCCTCGGTTCCCCACAGAAGCCCTTCTGCCAGGTTCACCTTTTTAAAAAGGAGTACTAATTGGCGCCAGCATGAGCATTTGCGGGGGAAGCCGATGAATGACAGCAGGACATTGGATATGGGGTGGCTCACATTAATTGTATGAAAATTGGACTTAAGTAGTGATAATTGGTTTCTCACCATGCTACGCTGAGACCCCAAATTTGCATACAGGAGTGGGCTGTTTGCATCGCAATCTGTTTGGCGCCTGGTGCGGTTCTCGTTTTAGACCCCTCCCACTATTCACCGGCTTCTTTCGCTTGAGCGAGAGCAACGAGGCCGGATGATTGCACCCTATTATTTTCTCATCTATTGTATCATCCTGGTGAATTTATACTTTACAATTTGTATTACTTTACATTCATATTGGTTTCTTTATTGAGGGGCCTCAAACAGTTTAAAGTATGGTGGCCTAATGCCTGCCTTTCACAGGTTGATCATTACTTCTTTTCTCTTCTACTCAATACCTCCATTATGTCTTTCTGCTCCATTTTACCATTAGTTTATTAACTTATTTCCTGCTTTTTCTCCCAAAATATATTATCACACACTTGCAGCACATTTTATTGGCCTATCCACGAAACTATGCCCTCACTAATTCTTCTAGCGTCCTCCTTCTTGTGTGCCAAACCTACTAATTTTGTCTCACTGAAAATTGGGTTGTATTCTCCGGTCCCCCAGCCGCGTGTTTCTCGGCCGCGCGCCGGTCGCTGGCGGCAGGATTCTATCTTCCCGCTGCTTATCAATGGGATTTCCCATTGTAATCACCTCACACCGCCAGGAAACCCGCAGGCGGGGGTGCACATCCAACAGGAGAAGTGCATCGCAACGACTGGAGAATTCGGCCATTGTTTCCTTTGGTGCACTGAGAACAAAATGGATGCACCAAGAACCATCTGTGCATGCACAACACCAACTAGTAAAACCATCATATTAATAAGTTCCCACACTGTGTATGTACCCAGTGCTTTTACAGTCATTCCTTTATTTGGTACCAACTTTTGAACACTGTGTTTGAAACACGAGACTAGATACTGCTGGAAGGCTGGAATATTTGAGCTAACTGCATGCTTTTTTGCTTTTGAGGGTTCCTGGACTGAAAGTAGCCCTTGTTAGATGGCAACTAAATCCAAAGAGGGAACAGATACAGACTGCACCTTTTTCATGATAATAATAATCTTTATTGTCACAAGTAGGCTTACATTAACACTGCAATGAAGTTATTGTCAAAAGCCCCTAGTTGCCACACTCTGGCACCTGTTCAGGTATACAGAGGGAGAATTCAGAATGTCCAAATGGCCTAACAGCACGTCTTTCGGGAGTTGTGGGAAGAAAGCGGAGCACCGGGAAGAAACCCACGCAGACACGGGGAGACCGTGCAGACAGTGACCCAAGCCGGGAATTGAACCTGGGACCCTGGCGCTGTGAAGTAACAATGCTAATCATAGAATCCCTACAGTGCAGAAGGAGACTATTCGGCCCATCGTGTCTGCACCCTACCTCAGCCAAAGCCTCCACACTATACCCATAACCTATTAACCCTACCTAATCTTTTGGATACTAAGGGGCAATTTAGCATCTCCAATACACGTAACCTGCACATCTTTGGACTGTGGGAGGGAACCGGAGCACCCGGAGAAAACATACGCAGACACTGGGAGAAAGTACAAACTCCACAGTCACCCGAGGCCGGAATTGAACTCGGGTCCCTGGAGCTGTGATGCAGGAGTGCTAACCACTGTGCCACCTTGCATTGACAAGATCCTTCCAACTGTATGTTTGAGTCAGAGCTGGCTATAGCCATTTCTGCCCTTCCCATGTTCCTGGCCATTGCATCCACATGCCACTGTGCAAATGAATGGTAATGGTGAGATTGATGAGTTCATCTAAGGTGCTAGTAAAAAATTCAGTTCCCATCATTTGGAAGCTGGAAGAGACAGCGCCATCTGGCCTGGCATACCAGGTTTCTAGGACAGTAGTTCAGGTATTAATGGTAGAAGCACCGGCTTCCCTTTGGACTCTGAAATATGAGCCACCTCTGTGGATGTCCCTGGAGTTGCCACATGCTTCATGGTGGACTGTTGAGCTGCAACGCCATCCAACATGATATTGTACATATGGGTAATCAATTCAGCACACTGCCTGTGATGACTCCCAGTGCATGCACATTCATTTGATGCTTCACAAACATCATTCTTCTTTAGGCAGTACCAATACGATTATAATCTCAAGGCTCTTCATCCAAGTGGTTATGATTCCCAACACCGCAATCTGCAACATCCTCTTACTCGTACGACCAGCAGTTCTTTTTGCCCAAATACTCTATGTTCCCCAGGGATGGATATTTCTTGCATGGTGCTTGTGAGAGGTATCCACATTCCTAGGTTAACCAAATGATTATACCCTCTTTAAATCCATGGAAACGGTCTCTTAAAATCCATTTATTATATTTGATGAAGTACAACTCTCTCCTTTCCAAGTTCAGAACTAGACACACATTATCACCCAGAACTTTATCCAAATGTTTAATTCAATTATGAGTCATGGAAAAGATGAAAATGATAAGGTGCCAAGTTCCACATCCATTTATTTTAATCAGTCAGATTATTTATAATAAATGTATAAGTAAAGGACCAAGCAAAAAATTTGAGATAATACAAAGTGTTCCATTTCCTACTGCATTAATTCCGGGTCTATTAGTCTGCATATTAAATCTATCAGTTACTGCTCAAAAGGGACGTGATTCTCTGGCCACATTGCACCCGGCACAAACCTCGCTATGTCGGGACAATTACAGGAGAGGCCCGAAACAGGATTTGGGCAGGGGGCCAAACAGTTTCCGATGCTCCTGGCCAGCTCCAGCTGGTGTGAGGGTGTGAACTAGATGAGCATATTCAGTTCTAAGATGGATTCTCCTGGCTCCTGCAATTCTCCTACCCACTGGCACAACGTGAAGTTGGCACAAATCACTACTGCTCTCCACAAATGAAGACCAAACGTGATGTCTGTGCTATGGGGCTCCGTCGGCATTGTAGCCCCCGGGTGGTCAGGACATGCATCCTGGCACTGCCAGGTTGTTACTGCTAAGGGGTGGGACCTGAAGGTGGCAAGTCCTGAAGGGAGTAGAACCTAAGGGGTGGGGCCTGAAGGGGGTGGGGCCGAAAGGGCCTGAAGGTGGCAGGTCCTGAAGGGGGTAGGACCTGAAGGGGTCGGGCCTGAAGGGGGTGGGGCTGGAAGGGGCCTGAATGGGGCAGGGACTGAAGGGGAGGAATTAAGGGGCGGGCATGATGGGAGTTGAAGAGGGCGTGGCCAGAAGTTGGCATGAAGGGGGGCATTTGGCAATCCTATTGTGGGGTGTCACTCACCTCGGGCAGGGGTGCTGGTACTGGCGATTAGAGGGGGTGGCCTGTGATGCACGATCAATGACCACTAAAACGAGGTTGTAGTACAACTGAAGGCTTTAATAAGCTAGATGTTTCCCCCAGCAGCTCAGGTACAGAATGAGGGCTGCTGGGACGGCACGGTTTCTTATACCCCACCTATCAGGGCAGAGCTATTAAGCACTCTAGCCAATGGCAAGCATATAGGTTCTACCAATGGTACTTCAGCCTCTCAGGTACCGTAATACCTATAATACCACATTCACCCACTGTTAAAAAAAAGTCCGGCAGAGGTGGTGGCCAGCAACTACAAAACATAACAACATGGTATAATTAGTTATGGAGGTACCGTAATACCCCCGTACAGTGTTTAGTAACTATTTACAAGTCTGGTAGCTATGTACATTTGGTGGTTTATATTTACAGATTACAGTTAAAATGAAGCAATCAGTCAATCGGGGGCCCTGGTCGTCCTCTGTAATCGTCGGAGCCTTGGTGGTGACTCCGGTGGAGGCTCGGGAGTCTGTGACTCCGGGAGCATGGCTTCGATCTCCATGGCAGCTTCGTCACCCCTAGACGGCGCTGGTGGGGAAAACGGCTGACCTGGGAAGGGAGCGCCTGCGGGGGGCGTTGGTGGGTGGGGGGGCCTAGGCAGGGGCGGCGGAAGGATCGATCCTCCTGTAAGGTGCTGCGGTGGAGGGGAGGGTGGGACTGGTGGCCGGCGGGCGTGGAGTTCCGGCGGGCGCCAGGTCCTGTAGGGAGACCGTATCTTGTCGGCCGTCGGGGTACGCCATGTAGACGTACTGGGGGTTAGCATGGAGCAGATGGACCCTCTTGACCAATGGGTCCGACTTGTGCTACCGCACGTGTTTTCGGAGCAGGATGGGTCCGGGTGCTGCCAACCAGGTCGGGAGCAAGGTCCCAGAGGACGACTTCCTGGGGAAGGCAAGGAGACGTTCGTGAGGTGTCTGATTGGTGGTTGGACAAAGTAGTGACCGGATGGAATGGAGGGCATCCGAGAGGACTTCTTGCCAGCGGGAGACTGGGAGGTTTCTGGACCGTAGGGCCAGTAGGACGGTCTTCCAGACCGTTCCGTTCTCCCTCTCTACCTATCTGTTACCCCGGGGGTTGTAACTGGTCATCCTGCTCGAGGCGATGCCCTTGCTGAGCAGGAATTGACGCAGTTCGTCGCTCATAAAGGAGGACCCCCTATCGCTGTGTATGTAAGTGGGGAACCCGAACAGTGCAAAGATGCTATGGAGGGCCTTGATGACGGTGGAGGCGGTCATGTCTGGGCAGGGGATGGCGAATGGGAACCGGGAGTACTCGTCAATCACGTTCAGAAAGTACGTGTTGCGGTCGGTGGAGGGGAGGGGGCCTTTGAAGTCCATGCTGAGGCATTCAAAGGGACGGGAAACCTTTACCAGGTGTGCTCTCTCTGGCCGGTAGAAGTGCGGTTTGCACTCCGCGCAGATTTGGCAGTCCCTGGTGGCTGTCCTGACCTCCTCGATGGAGTAGGGCAGGTTGCAGGTCTTGACGAAATGGAAAAAGCGAGTGACCCCAGGGTGGCAGAGGTCCTCGTGGAGAGCTCGGAGGCGGTCTACTTGTGCGGTGGCACATGTGCCGCGGGACAGGGCATCAGGAGGCTCATTTAGCTTCTCAGGCGATACAAGATCTCGTAGTTGTGGGTGGAGAGTTCGATCCTCCACCTCAAGATCTTGTCGTTTTTTATCTTGCCCCGCTGTGCATTATCGAACACGAAAGCCACCGACCGTTGGTCCGTGAGGAGAGTGAATCTCCTGCCGGCCAGGTAATGCCTCCAATGTCGCACAGCGTCTACTATGGCCTGGGCCTCCTTTTCGACTGAGGAGTGGCGGATTTCGGAAGCATGGGAGAAGAAGTCCAAGGGTCTGCCCGCTTGGTTGAGGGTTGCCGCCAGAGCTACGTCAGACGCGTCGCTCTCGACCGGGAAGGGGAGGGACTCGTCGATGGCGTGCATTGTGGCCTTTGCAATGTCTGCTTTGATGCGGCTGAAGGCCTGGCGGGCCTCTATCGACAGGGGAAAAACTGTGGTTTGGATCAGGGGACGGGCCTTGTCTGCGTAGTTGGGGACCCACTGGGCGTAGTAACTAAAAAAACCTAGACAGCGCTTCAGGGCCTTAGAGCAGTGAGGGAGGGGGAACTGCATAAGGAGGTGCATGCGTTCAGGGTCGGGGCCTATAACTCCATTTTGCACTACGTAGCCGAGAATGGCTAGACGGTCGGTGCTAAAAACGCCTTTATCCTTATTGCACGTTAGGTTAAGGATCTTTGCGGTCTGGAGGAATTTTCTGAGGTTGGTGTCGTGGTCCTGCTGGTCGTGGCCGCAGATGGTGACATTATCGAGATATGGGAATGTTTCCCGTAAACCGTACCGGTCAACCATTCGGTCCATCTCACGTTGAAAGACCAAAACCCCATTTGTGACACCAAAGGGAACCCTTAAGAAGTGATCGAACTGCCCGTCTGCCTCGAAGGCAGTGTATTTGCGGTCACTAGTGCGGATGGGGAGCTGGTGGTAGGCGGACTTGAGATCCACCTTGGAGAAGACCTTATAATGCGCGATCCTGTTTACCTGGTCGGATATGAGGGGGAGGGGGTATACGCGTCCAGCTGCGTAAACCTGTTGATGGTCTGACTGTAGTCGATGACTATCCTATGCTTCTCCCCGGTCTTTACCACCACTACTTGAGCTCTCCAGGGGCTGTTACTGGCTTCAATGACCCCTTCCCTCAGTAGCCTTTGGACCTCTGATCTAATAAAGATCCGGTCCTGGGCACTGTAGCATCTGCTCCTGGTGGCGACGGGTTTGCAATCCGGGGTGAGGTTCGCAAACAGGGAAGGCAGGTCGACCTTAAGGGTCGCGAGGCCGCAGACAGTAAGGGGGGGTATAGGGCCGCCAAATTGAAAGGTCAGACTTTGAAGGTGTCATAATATACACCAGTATATCATGGTGCAGACACACACTGATGGACACACAGTGGGACCAATCAACATTCACAACACCGCAGCCAATCACCAGTGAAAGCACACGCACTATAAAGACAGGGGGCATCAGAGTTCCCGCTCATTCGAGTAGCAGCTAACTAGGAGCACAGCGCTCACAGCCTGCAACACAGACATTCACCTTGTGCTGAGTGCATCAACTGGTTAGGACAAGGCAAAGGTCTTTAGTTAAAGCTGGTATCGTATTCACCCACAGTTCAAGTATGTTTAAATAGTTAACCTTTTAATAAAATAGTGTTGCACTACTTCAAGTGTTGGTGGCCTGTATGTGATCCAGAACACCCAACACATCATGATACCAGGATTGGTTGCATACTAGCACTTCTTAGACCTACCTGCAAGTGATCTGCCTTCCGCCAGCATTCTGTCATTCTGCAACATGGACAACATCAGCCCACCGTCGTCATGATTATGTGTACGGCCTTCCCCAATTCACCGTCGAGACCGACCATCGCCCGCTGGTCAATATAATACAAAAAGAATTGAACGTCATGACGCCTCGCCTCCAGCGCATTCTGCTCAAACTCCGGCGATACGACTTTCAGCTCGTATGCACCCCGGGCAAAGACCTGATCATAGCCAACGCTCTGGCCAGGGCAGTCAACACCCTGTGTGACCCAGCGGGATTCGTCTGCCAGGTTTGCGCCCATGTGGCCTTCGTGGCCTCCAATCTACCAGCCACGGATGAATGCCTCGTCCAAATTCGCCGCGAGACTGCGGCTGACCCCCTGCTACAGCGTGTCATGCGCCACCTAACAGACAGGTGGCTCAAAGGCCAATGCCCGCAGTTCTATAACATTAGAGACGATCTGGCGGTAGTCGATAGTGTCCTCCTGAAGCTGGACCGCATTGTGCAGGTCAAGGACACACAGCCTGAGTGAGAGAGATACAGACCGAGTGAGAATTTGGTAATTTGGTGCAGTGAGGTAACCAGGAAAGGTAAGTGGTTCATCTAATTTTGCTGTTTTTCAGTTAAAAGTGCAGTGTAGGTTAGTGTCTGATTGGCTGAAGCTGCCCCCACCCTAATTGCTGAGAGGCAGTTATCTGGCAGTCACCTGAGGCCTGTTAAGGAGCACAAAGGTACACATTGTTTTCTTCTCTTTGAAGTTTTAGTGTGAGTCATCCTAAAATCTGTATAAAAGACAGACAGAAAGCGCACATTAGTAAGCATTGCGCAGGTCAAGGAGACACAGCCTGAGTGAGAGAGATACAGACCGAGTGAGAATTTGGTAATTTGGTGCAGTGAGGTAACCAGGAAAGGTAAGTGGTTCATCTAATTTTGCTGTTTTTCAGTTAAAAGTGCAGTGTAGATTAGTGTCTGATTGGCTGAAGCTGCCCCCACCCTAATTGCTGAGAGGCAGTTATCTGGCAGTCACCTGAGGCCTGTTAAGGGGCACAAAGGTACACATTGTTTTCTTCTCTTTGAAGTTGTATTCTTCTCTTTGAGGTTTTAGTGCGAGTCATCCTAAAGTCTGTATAAAAGACAGACAGACAGAAAGCGCACTTAGTAAGCATTGCACTGGTCAAGGAGACACAGCCTGAGTGAGAGAGATACAGACCGAGTGAGAATTTGGTAATTTGGTGCAGTGAGGTAATTCGGTGAAGAGTGGGAGAAGGTGCTTTTTCCCTACTGTTTTGTTCTCTCTCTTTCTTCGGGCCTAATTTCGGGAGCCGTTCGGAGGAGGAGGAGCAGTCTCCGTGAGTATAAAAATCTAACGGAAACTTCCTGTTTTCCAGTTTTTTTTCCCCAAAAGTGACGTTAGAGGGAAGCTGTGATCTGAGTGGTTGATAGCAAATCTGCCCCAAATTAAAAAAAAACACAGCTAAACTCATAAACTTAAATTAAACTAATTAATTAATTAGTGATGGCTGGTCAGATGATGTGCTTGAGCTGCTTGATGTGGGAGCTGGCAGATCCCATTGCGAGCTGCAGCGACCACATCTGCAGTAAGTGTTGGCTGCTCGAAGAGCTCCGGCTCAGAGTTGATGAGCTGGAGTCTGAGCTTCAAACACTGAGGCACATCCGGGAGGGGGAGACTTACGTGGACACTGTGTTTCAGGAGGCAGTCACACCTGTCAGAGTAAGTATTTTAAATCCTGCCAGTGGCCAGGGACAGCAGGGTGTAACTGCAAGTCAGGCAGGTAAAGGGAACCAGCAGTCAGGAACTCAGGAGCCTCAGCCCTTGACTCTGTCCAACAGGTATGAGGCACTTGCTCCCTGTGTGGATGGCGAACAGGGCTGCAGGAAGGATGAGTCAGCTGACCAAGGCACCATGGTTCAGCAGGCCATTCAAGGGGAGTGAGTAAATAGGCAAGTTGTAGTTGTAGGGGATTCTATTATCAGGGGGATAGATAGTATCCTTTGTGAGCAGGATAAAGAGTCCCGCATGGCATGTTGCCTGCCTGGTGCTAGGGTGCGGGACATCTCTGATCGGCTTGAAAGGATACTGGAGAGGGAGGGGGAGGATCCAGTTGTTGTGGTCCATGTCGGTACCAACAACATAGGCAAGTCTAGGAAAGAGGACCTGTTTAGAGACTATAAAGAGCTAGGATTCAAATTAAAAAACAGGTCCTCAAGGGTCATAATCTCCGGATTACTGCCCGAGCCACGTGCAAATTGGCATAGGGAGGCAAGAATAAGGGAAGTTAACACGTGGCTGAAAGAGTGGTGTGGGAAAGAGGGGTTCCTTTTCATGGGACACTGGCATCAGTTTTGGGACAGGGGGGACCTATACTGTTGGGATGGTCTCCACCTGAACCGAGCTGGGACCAGTGTTCTGGCGAAAAGAATAAATAGGGTGGTCAATTGGATTTTAAACTAAAGATTGGGGGGGAAGGGAAAGTCAGGGAACCAAGAGGTGAAGTAATCAGTGGGAAGCGTAGCTGCTTAGGAATACAAAAAAGCACGAAAAGACAAAACTCAGGAGAGGTTACGATAGTCCCCATCCCACAAAATATGACACAGTGTATGGAAAGGCTCAGTAAACCAAGGTCCACCACACTAAGAAAACAAAAAGGGACGGTCAATAGAGAGTTAAAGGTGCTATATTTAAATGCGCGCAGTGTACGGAACAAGGTAGATGAGCTTGTGGCCCAGATTGTGACTGGCAGGTATGATGTGGTAGGCATCACAGAGACATGGTTGCAGGGGGTTCAGGACTGGCATTTAAACATCCAGGGATTCACAACCTATCGAAAAGACAGGGAGGTGGGCAGAGGGGGCGGGGTTGCCTTGTTAATTAGGAATGAAATTAAATCAATAGCACTAAATGACATAGGGTCAGATAATGTGGAGTCTGTGTGGGTAGAGTTGAGGAACCACAAAGGCAAAAAAACCATAATGGGAGTTATGTACAGGCCTCCTAACAGTGGTCAGGAACGGGGGCACAAAATGCACCACAAAATAGAAAGTGCATGTCAGAAAGGCAAGGTCACAGTGATCATGGGAGACTTCAATATGCAGGTGGACTGGGTAAATAATGCTGCCAGTGGACCCAAGGAAAGGGAATTCATTGAATGTTTACAGGAGGGCTTTTTGGAACAGCTTGTGATGGAGCCCACGAGGGACCAGGCCATTCTGGATTAGTGTTATGTAATGAGCCAGACTTGATTAAAGATCTTAAAGTAAGGGAGCACTTAGGAGGCAGTGATCATAATATGGTAGAATTCAATCTCCAATTTGAAAGAAAGAAGGTAGAATCAGATGTAAAGGTGTTGCAGTTAAATAAAGGTAACTACAGGGGCATGAGGGAGGAACTGACGAAAATCGACTGGGAGCAGAGCCTAGTGGGAAAGACAGTAGAACAGCAATGGCAGGAGTTTCTGGGAGTAATTGAGGACAGAGTGCAGAGGTTCATCCCAAAGAAAAGAAAGGTTATCAGAGGGGGGATTAGGCAGCCATGGCTGACAAAGGAAGTTAGGGAATGCATCAAAGCAAAAGAGAAAGCCTATAATGTGGCAAAGAGTAGTGGGAAGTCAGAAGATTGGGAAGGCTACAAAAACAAACAGAGGATAACAAAGAGAGAAATAAGGAAAGAGAGGATCAAATATGAAGGTAGGCTAACCAGTAACATTAGGAATGATAGTAAAAGTTTCTTTAAATACATTAAAAACAAACGGGAGGCAAAAGTTGACATTGGGCCGCTCCAAAATGACGCTGGTAATTTTGTGATGGGAGACAAGGAAATAGCTGAGGAACTAAATAAGTACTTTGCGTCAGTCTTCACAGTAGAAGACATGAGTAATATCCCACCAATTCCGGAGAGTCAGGGGGCAGAGTTGAATATGGTAGCCATCACAAAGGAGAAAGTGCTAGAGAAACTAAGAGGTCTAAAAATTGATAAATCTCCGGGCCCAAATAGACTACATCCTAGAGTTCTAAAGGAGATAGCTGAAGAAATAGTGAAGGCGTTGGTTATGATCTTTCAAAAGTCACTGGAGTCCGGGAAAGTCCCAGAGGATTGGAAAATCGCTGTTGTAACCCCCCTGTTCAAGAAGGGAACAAGGAAAAAGATGGAAAATTATAGGCCAATTAGCCTAACCTCGGTTGTTGGCAAGATTCTAGAATCCATTGTTAAGGATGAGATTTGTAAATTCTTGGAAGTGCAGGGTCAGATTAGGACAAGTCAGCATGGATTTAGTAAGGGGAGGTCGTGCCTGACAAACTTGTTAGAGTTCTTTGAAGAGATAACAAATAGGTTAGACCAAGGAAAGCCAATGGATGTTATCTATCTTGACTTCCAAAAGGCCTTTGATAAGGTGCCTCACGGGAGACTGCTGAGTAAAATAAGGGCCCATGGTATTCGAGGCAAGGTACTAACATGGATTGCCGATTGGCTGTCAGGCAGAAGGCAGAGAGTTGGGATAAAAGGTTCTTTTTCGGAATGGCAACCGGTGACGAGTGGTGTCCCGCAGGGTTCAGTGTTGGGGCCACAGCTGTTCTCTTTATATATTAACGATCTAGATGACGGGACTGGGGGCATTCTGGCTAAGTTTGCCGATGATGCAAAGATAGGTGGAGGGGCAGGTAGTATGGAGGAGGTGGGGAGGCTGCAGAAAGATTTAGACAGTTTAGGAGAGTGGTCCAAGAAATGGCTGATGAAATTCAACGTGGGCAAGTGCGAGGTCTTGCACTTTGGAAAAAAGAATAGAGGCATGGACTATTTTCTAAACGGTGACAAAATTCTTAATGCTGAAGTGCAAAGGGACTTGGGAGTCCTAGTCCAGGATTCTCTAAAGGTAAACTTGCAGGTTGAGTCCGTAATTAAGAAAGCAAATGCAATGTTGTCATTCATCTCAAGAGGCTTGGAATATAAAAGCAGGGATGTACTTCTGAAGCTTTATAAAGCATTAGTTAGGCCCCATTTAGAATACTGTGAGCAATTTTGGGCCCCACACCTCAGGAAGGACATACTGGCACTGGATCGGGTCCAGCGGAGATTCACACGGATGATCCCAGGAATGGTAGGCCTAACATCTGATGAACGTCTGAGGATCCTGGGATTATATTCATTGGAGTTTAGGAGGTTGAGGGGAGATCTAATAGAAACTTAGAAGATAATGAATGGCTTAGATAGGGTGGATGTAGGGAAGTTGTTTCCATTAGCAGGGGAGACTAGGACCCGGGGGCACAGCCTTAGCATAAAAGGGAGTCACTTTAGAACAGAGATGAGGAGAAATTTCTTCAGCCAGAGAGTGGTGGGTCTGTGGAATTCACTGCCACAGAGGGCGGTGGAGGCCGGGACGTTGAGTGTCTTTAAGACAGAAGTTGATAAATTCTTGATTTCTCGAGGAATTAAGGGCTATGGAGAGAGAGCGGGTAAATGGAGTTGAAATCAGCCATGATTGAATGGTGGAGTGGACTCGATGGGCCGAATGGCCTTACTTCCGCTCCTATGTCTTATGGTCTTATGGTTATCACGCACAGCATGCGCCAGCTCGTCTTGGAACAGCTACACGGGGGCTATCTTGGCATGGAGAAGTGCCGCCGACGGGCCCGAGAGGCAGTGTACTGGCCCGGCATCAATGACAACATCGCCTACACAGTGCTCAACTGCCCCACCCGTCAGCGGTTCCAGCCGGCCCAACCACGTGAGACCCTACAGCCCCATGAGTTGGTCACGTCCCCTTGGTCCAAGGTCGGCATCGACCTGTTCCATGCGCTGGGCAGGGACTATGTTTTGATTGTAGACTATTTTTCAAATTACCCGGAGGTGGTACGTTTGCACGACATCACATCGTCTGCAGTCATCCGTGCCTGTAACGTCACCTTTGCTCGTCACGGCATCCCACTCACTCTGATGTCGGACAATGGCCCCTGCTTCGCAAGCCAGGAATGGTCCAACTTTGCCAGGAGGTACAACTTTGTGCATGTGACATCCAGTCCCCTGTACCCCCAATCTAATGGCAAAGAGGAGAAGGGCGTCCACATAGTCAAACGGCTCCTGTGCAAGGCTGCCGATGCAGGATCAAACTTCTACCTTGCCCTGCTGGCCTATCGCTCGGCCCCACTGTCCACTGGCCTGTCGCCAGCCCAGCTGCTCATGGGTCGCACCCTGAGGACGACGGTGCCGTCCATTCACGTCCCAGACCTCGATCACGTTCTGTTCCTTCAACGAATGCAACTGTCTCGTGCACAGCACAAGGCGGCTCATGACGCCCGTGCAGATGATCTCCCTGCTCTGGTTCCAAATGACAACGTCCGCATCCATCTTCCGGATGGTGGCTGGTCTGCAACTGCTGTGGTTCTTCGGCAGTTGGCTCCCCGCTCGTTCCTGGTTCATCTACCGGATGATTCCATTCTGCGCTGTAATCGGCGTGCCCTTTGTCTCGTTCCGCGCTCGCTACGTGATCCTCCGCCAGTGCCACAACCTCCTGTTGTCCCTGACCTGGACTATGCAGAGATTCCGGTTACTCTGCATCCTCCTCACTCTGACGCAATCCAGCCCGCTCCTCAGCTGGTGGCTCCTGACCCACCCTTGAGGCGGTCAACCAGAATTTGTCACCCACCTCAGAGACCTGATTTGTGAACTTTGCACTAATGGACTCTCTGGTCTGTTCTGTTCTTCCGTTTAATCGTTCAAGTGGTTTGTATGTAGTGTTCATCTCGTTATTTGTGTGACACACTGTTATTTTCTGCACCAGGCACCTTCCCATGTAAATACCTTAGTTTTATGTACATAGTCCTGTAAATATTTCGCACACACGTAGTCAGGAACATTCACCACACATTATTTATTGTCGCGCAGGCACATTTTTTTATATAAAAGGGGGGATGTCATAATATACACCAGTATATCATGGTGCAGACACAGGAGTGTAGCCGCGCAGAGGTGGGGAAGGACGTAGAGATGGACTGTGAGGTTTGCTAAACAAAACCCCTTTATCTCCACTGAGTGGGAACCGGAGGGCAGTGAGATTTTTTGATTAACAGGGTGGATGAGGAGGGAACAGCGCCTTACCGTGTCGGGGTGTATGAAGCTCTCCGTGCTCCCAGAGTCAATTCGGCAGGACGTCTCGTGGCCGTTGATGAAAACAGTCGTCGTAGCGGTTGAGAGTGTTCGAGGTCGAGATTGATCCAGAGTCACCGAGGCCAATCGCAGTAGTTGAGAATTCTGTTCAGGCAGTGTGTGGTTGGCCGAGCTGGGGTCCTGGGGGTCCATCCAAGATGGTGTCTCCCATTGGTCGCTCATGGCCGGGGGTGCACAAAATGGCGGCGCCTGTCCCTCAAGCGTGGCGTCCGTGGAACGAGATGGCGGCGCCCGGGGTCCTCACGTGGCCCTGGGATATGGGGGTTGCGGCGACCGCTGGCCACACGAGGCCTGTGGAGATGTTTGTGGTGGCGGTCCGGAGTCGCCGCTGGAGACCGCGGCCACCGCTCGGGCCTGACATACCCCCACGAAATGGCCCTTTTTGCCGCATCCCCTGCAGGTGGATGCGGGGGACGGGCAGCGCTGGTGGGGGTGCTTGGCCTGCCCGCAAAAGTAGCAGCGGGGTCTCTCGGGGTTGGCAGGCCGCCTTGCAGCGCAGGCCTGCGGGGGAATGGGGGCAGTCGCTGGGTCGGCCGCTGCGGGGTTCCACGCTGCCCAGGGGGCTGCCACGCGGTCGGGAATGTAGGTTCGGGCGTTCCTGGAGGCCACGTCCAGGGAGCCTGCAAGGGCCCATGCCTCCCTAAGACCCAGGGTGTCTTTCTCTAACAGGCGCTGGCGGATTTGAGATGAAAGCATACCTGCCACGAAAACGTCCCGGACTAAGAGTTCCGTGTGCTCGCTCGCCGAAACTTGCGGGCAGCCGCAGCTTCTGCCCAGCACCAGGAGTGCGCGGTAGAATTCCTCCAACGATTCCCCAGGGGTTTGCCGTCTTGTTGCAAGAAGGTGCCGGGCGTAGACCTAGTTTACCGGGCGAATATAGTGTCCTTTTAGCAGCTCAATTGCTGCATCGAAGTCTTCTGCTTCCTCGATGAAGGTGTAGATCACCGGGCTCACCCTTGAGTGCAGGACGTGCAGTCTCTGCTCTCCCGTGGGTGCGTTTTCTGCCGTCTCGAGGTACCCTTTAAAACACGCCAGCCAGTGTTTAAAGATCGCCGCTGAGTTCGCTGCGTGGGGGCTAAGTTGCAGACACTTCGGCTTGATTCGAAGCTCCATCCTTTCTTCTTAAAATCTAGCTTATTAAATTGATGCATGATCAATGACCACTAAAAAGAGGTTGCAGTACAACTGAAGACTTTAATAAGCTAGATGTTTCCCCCAGCAGCTCAGGTACAGAATGAGGGCTGCTGGGACGGCACGGGTTCTTATACCCTGCCTATCAGGGCGGAGCTATCGTGCACTCTAGCCAATGGCAAGCATATAGGTTCTACCAATGGTCCTTCAGCCTCTTAGGTACCGTAATACCTATAATACCACAGTCTGATGCTGGAAGGAGGGGTGGTTTTTGCCAGTGAGAGGTGAGGGGGGCGGACAGATCGCAGTCTGAGATCAGGACACCCTTTAAAAATGGTGCTCCAATCTCTGAGGAGCAGGACCTGCCAGCATCTTCAGGTCCCACGCAAGTCATTACATGCGCAGTTCACCCCAATCTCCCAAAAATTTCAAAGTGTGGGTGGAGTTCGAATCGCATCTCGATTCCTGCCAAAGGCCACATTTCGGAATTATTTGGGAGAATTGCATCCAAGATTTTTAAGCCTTCGGCCGGGATTCTCCAAATCCCATGGCCAAGTTCCGACACCGGCGTGAACCACTCCGGCTTCAACGGTCCTCGATTATCAGGTATGCTCCCCTTCCTAGGGAGTGCTCACCGCAGCGCTAGCTGGCACAGCACGCTGGCGTAAGTCCGCACATGCACACTACGGCTGGTGCGAGTTCGCGCATGCACGTGTGTTCCTGTCACCGTGCCGGCCCCCGGGCAATATGGCGGAGCCCGACGGGGGCCTGGCGCGGAGGAACAGAGATCCCCACAGAACCAGCCCGCTGACCGATTGGTAGGCCCCGATCGTGGGCCAGGCCACCATGGACGCCCCCCCACCAGGACGTCCCCACGCACAGAACTTCCAGATCCCGCCGTGACCCATGCCGGCGGGACTCGGCAGAACTCAGCGGCCACTCGGAGAATCGGCAGGGGGGCGGGGGGGGGGGGGGGGGGCCTTTCAATGGCCCCCGACCGGCGTGGTGGCGATCCCGCAGGTGCCCGTGAATCGGCGCCAGAGATCGCCGAGCTGGCCTCGGGGCAGCACAGCACGATTCTCACGCCGCCCCGGGGATTCTCCGACCCGGCGCGGGGTTGGAGAATCCCAGCCTCTAAATTTCAAGAATTTGTGTTACACAAATTCCATGCACTTCTACCGCCGTGTACCTGAGAACTATTGTCCCATCCCTGACTAACATGTGACAATCATATCAGAATTGCTTATCTATGCTGTATCACCATGTTTGAAAGAATTCAGACTTATCTGTCTTGGTTTCTCAGTTTTTGTTTTGCTTGGGCCTGCACCTTGGGTTTACATTGATCTCCGAATAACCCATGCCAATTATCCTTGTGCTTGACCATCCTTGTTGGTTTGCTGCTGTTTCTTTTTGATTGTGTCACGACAACCTGGGCTAGTGCGTGGTCAATTCCAGCCCCACTTGACCCAGAGTCGTAACACAGGTGAAATAAGATTTATAAGAACAATTCATGTATTAGGTCCATGTATCTTGATCTTTATTTGCTGTTTTGGGTCATGTTGCTCAAATGTCCATACTTCCGTATCCCAAAATATTTTTCTGAAATCGTTCACAATGTATATCCTTCTCGCTAGTGCCATTAGAAGCAATAAATCAGAGCTAAACAGCCAATAAGTTGTTTTATCTTCTAACCTTGAACCCGGATACCACATACTTAAAAGTACTTAAAAACCGAAACATCAGTCCTAATTTATAAAGGCTCATGAATAATAAGTAAACATTTTTCCTCTGGCCTCTGGAAGACTCAGTCTGTGCATTTTTGCAGCTTGCAAACTGCACACCCAACCCATGTGTGATTTGTTGTGCCATTTTTGTCTTTTCACTCCAGAGTCACAAGTTGCACTGGAATGCATGAGGAGTAACTACCCTGAACATCAAAGCAGCATTTCACTCAGGGTGGAATCAAGGAGCCTGAGCAAAACTGAAGTCAGTGGGAATCAGAGGAGAAGCTCTCCACTGGCTGGAGTCATACCTAGCACTAAGGAGGATGGCTTTGGTTGTTGGAGATCAATTATCTCAGTCACAGGACATCACTGCAAGAGTTCTTCATGGTTGTGTCCTAGAGCCAACCATTTTCAGCTGCTTTATCAATGACCTTTCCTCCATCATAAGGTCAGAAGCGGAACTGTTTGCTGATAGTTGCACAATGGTCTGCACCGTTTGTGACACCTTGAATATTGCGCAGTCTGTGTCCATATGCAGCAAGACCTGGACAGCATTCAATCATTGGTTGATAAGTGTCAGGGAACATTTATGTCTCTCAAGTACCAGGCAATAAGCAGCTCCAACAAGTAATAATCCAACCATCTCCCCATGACATTCAAAGCCCAATATCAACATCCTGGAGGTTACCATTTAAAGAAACTTAACTGAACCAGACATACAAAATTATGGCTACAAAAGAAAATTAGAGACTGGGGGTTCTACAGTGAATAACTTACTTCCTGACTCGTCAAAGCCTAACCACTCTCTACAAGGCACAAGTCTGGAGTGCGATGGAATTCTCTCCACTTTCCTGGATGTGCGCAGTTCCTACAACACTCAAGCAGATTGTTACCATCGAGAACCAAACAACCCTCTTCATTGGCATCCCACGTACAATTTATAAAACATTCTCTTCCTCCTTCCCAAAGTACAGTGGCAGCAGTATGTACCTTATATATATGAGATGCACTTCAGCTACTTGTCAAGCCTTCTTTGATAGTACCATCAAAATGCCCAACCTCTACCAGCTGGAAAGACAAGAGCAGCAAATGCAGGGCAACAATACCACCTGCAAGCTCCATTGCAAGCCACATCCATTGTGCCTTCGAATCACACCACTGTTCCTTCAATATTGTTGGGTCAAAACTGTATCTTCTTTCCTAATAGCATGGTAAGTGTACCTGCATCACATGGACTTCAACAGTTCAAGAAGGCAGCTCACCACTATGTACTCAAGGGCAATTAGGGATGGGCAATAAATGCCTAGCCTGCAATTGTCACATCCCATGAAATAATGAATTTTTGAAAATTCTCCGATGAATGGAACATCTACTATGCTGAAACCAGTTAGCATTTGAAACTCAGTCAAGCATTGATGATGCCACGGCTATCCAAACAATAGATTGTTCTCCGAGAAGGAAATAGCAAAATATGTTAATTTTTATTTCAAAGCAGTTGCCTGTCAAGCAATATAAGGAACCAAGTTAGAATACCAGACCAGACCCTAACTTTTGTTAGGATGCTGGATGAGAACCCCAAACAATGGGCTGGATTCTCCAAGCCTCCACGCTGAAATCGCGTTTGGCGCGGAGAATGGTCGTCAACCCGGAAATTTGGAACGGCGCCGCTCCCCGGAGAATCACTCGTGAATTGCACATGCAAACTACGCGGCGCGGGTAGGGGGCCATTGACAGGAGCCCCCCACCCCCCGCGATTCTCCGCGCGCATCTATCCGAGTTCCCGACGGCGTGGTTCTAACCACCTATCGGTCGTCGGGAACGTCGGCTGGCGGCTATGGACTCAGACCCGTAATCCCAACTCTTCCCCCCCGCCCAAACCCGGAGGGCGACTGAACCCTCACCTTCCACCACCTGCCAGCACCCATACTGGCCGCCATGGCCGAGTGCCCTGACCACGATGGCCACCAGCTACCCACCCCCTATGCGTCCGACTGTCTAACGCTATGCGTTTTCTGTCTCCTCAACCCCCGCCCCCCCCCCCCCCCCCCAACCAGGAGAAGGTGACCCACAACCACCAGGAGAAGGAAAGGACTGGAGGGGAGGCACAGGATAGTGATACAGGCTAGGGCACAAACCTGCAGCGATGTGATCACAGTTGCACAATAAACACATGTTCCAAACTGCCTCGGTGCTCTGTCATAAGGGTGTGAGGGATAGCCTGGGCCGGGCTGGCTGCAGACGGGGCGCCGGGGGTGTTGGGGGTGGACTTTGGGGTGGGCATGGGCCAGGGACCTCAGCAGGGATCCGCAGTAGAGCAGCGGGCACTGGACTTGATTGGTGGGCCCGGAGAGGGGAAAGTCGCCATGGTGGAGGTCGGCATCGGACGAGCAAATAAGGCCCTGTTCAGTTGCAGTTCCGCATTGCACGTGTGTCACCACTACCCTAAATCCCTATCCACCACACCGACCACCACCCTCACACCACCGCCCCCCCTCACACTGCCTTCCCGTCACAGTGGTCTCCAACACCCTCCACCATCCCAGAGACCCTCACCTCGATTGAGCATGTTAGTGAAGAGATTGTGGGGCACTATCTGGTGCGCACCACACCCATGCAGCCACCTGGGACACCTGAGCAGCAGCCAGATCCATCCAGGCATGGTCGCCCCAGAAGATGGGCACCAAAGTGGACCCAGGTCACAGGGCGGGAATCACAGCAAGCCACCTCCACTTCCGATGTACCGCCTGGGGATCCACCTAAGCATAGTGTTAGAGCCCGTAAGGCCAGACAGTAGTCACGAATTATGCTGGCATGGGTGCAGCACATTGGATAGCGATACAGGCTAGGGCACAAACCTGTAGAAGTATGATCACAGTTGCACAATAAACACATGTTCCAAACTGCCTTGGTGCTCTGTCATAAGGGTTTGAGGGATGCCCTGGGCTGGGCTGGATGCAGACGGGGTGCTGGGGGTGGACTTTGGGATGGGCATGGGCCAGGGACCCCAGTTCAGCCAGCGCTTAGCACTGCGGTGTCCCACCCCCATCCCTCTCCCCACCCCGCCACCCTTCGCTCCCACCATCCCCACCTCCCCTACCCCAAGGATTCAATCGGACCGTGTGATGGAATGGCCAGCTCGCATGCAGGGATCCCCCAGGTGGATTGTGAAAAGTCCTACCGTCAGAGATTGTCAAATGATGCGGAGCAGCAGAGCTCATCCCAGAGCAGGTCGTTATCATCCTGCATCCCATGGACAAGACCTGCTGTTATGTCAACCCAGGGCTTGCACCCCATAGTGAAGCAGGTAAGAAACACTGATTTCGAATTTCAATGCCAAATTTCAAATGATTGCAACATTTTAGACTATAGGAGAAAATGGGTGCAGATTGGTTAGCAATCCAGCTTTGAGTGGTTAATGCATTGTCATGGAAAAAGCAACGCGAGCTACAGGCTTCCTATTCATGCAGGTAATTCAAAATAGGTGCATTACTTGAACAAATTCCTTTTGTTTGCAGAGAATTTGCCTGGAGTTCCCCAGCCGTTCACAGGCCCTGCTGGCAGTGCACCCCCACCTGCTGTTTCCTGGCGGCATGGGATTGCTTCGCTTGGATTTCCCATTGGCAGCGGCTGGGGGGTTGGAGAATCCCACCCTTTGTCTCAGAGTATCACAGTATGTCACTTCTAGTAAGCAGAAATGAGCCACATTACGGTTTTCATTTAATTTCATCTTTGATATTGAAGATCTATCTGCTATTTCCAACTTTATTTTATGCCTAATGCATTGACAGGCCCATACACTGTTTTGATGACAATAATAGAAAAGATCAATATAGTACCCATCAGGGAATGCTTGTATTTCTTCATCATAGTCAGTGACCGACCCCCCCTGCCACGATCTCCCAGGCCCCCCATCAGACCCTCAAGTCTCTGGCTTCCCACCCCATGCTGGCGAGAACATGCAAACAGCTCATATGCATTAATTTGAATGTAATTAATGGGCTGGAAGACCGAATCTGCACGCCTGATTATGCTCCGGCCCCCACCGGGAACTCCCCTGGTCAGGCGTTCGTCCAAGTATTGACAAACGCAGTTCTGGCACGATGGATCCCGTGGCGGGGGGAGAGAAGGGTCAAAGAGGTTAACCCGTTGCTCATATACTCCTGTGCTGCTGCCAGGCTGCAGAGGGAGGGGGATCCCCCAAGGGTCTCTCATTCTGTGCTAATAATGGAGCTCAAAAATGGAAACAAATTGAAAATGAAATATTATAATTCCAAAATGAAAAAAAATCAACAAACTCCATGAAAAGAAAAAGAAATATGTGAATGCGTTAGCCGTGGTCCAGTAGGTAGCACACTGACTTCTGAATCACACGGTCCCATGTTCAAATCCCACTCCAGGGCTTTAGCACAAAAATCAAGGCTCATACTCCAACACAGCACTGAGGGAGTTCTACATTGTCAGAGGTGCAGTCTTTCAGATGAAACATTAAACTGAGGCCCCAAATGCTTGCTTGGGTGGATGTCAAAGCTGCAATGACACTTTTCAACATTACATTGCTGTCTGTTTGAGCTTGTCGAGTGCAAGCTAGCTGCCCACATTTCCTACATTATAACAGCGACTACACTTTAAAAAAAACTTAATGAACTGTTAAGCCGTTGCGGGATTATTCTCCTGAGGTGGGCGAGTCGAGCCAGAAATTTTACCAAACTCCTACTACTCATCTTAGTGATGAAAACCCAAGCCAATGTAACTGGAAAATAAGGCATGGGGAGGGGAGGTACTAATTTTAATTGGCAGATGAAAAATTGACAATAAATGAAGGAGCTGCTTGTTTTGCATCAAGCCCCAGTGGGAAAGAAAATGAGGCAGTGGAAAACAGATGGCCAGTTCTTCATTGCTTATGGTAGAGGCTCAGTTGGGTTTATGAGGGTTAGGGGGGGGGGCGGTGATAGCTTGCTGCATTTCAGTTGTTTGATTGCAAGAGTACAGGCCTCAAGAGCAATAAAAGAATGATATGAAGAAAGGAAATGAGCAAAGGAAGACAGGCAGCGGTGAAAATAAAAAATGCTGATGTGAAGGCCGATGACCTCTATTGAAACTATTTGGCTGAAAAGAAGAAGCATCTAGAAGAGGGAAGAATGAGGCTATCTGAACATAAGAAATAAGAACAAGAGGAAGCCATCCAGCCTTTCGAGCTTCGTCCGCCATTCAAGGATTTCATGGCTGATCTTCTACTTCCACACCAATAATTTGAGCAGGCCGAATGGCCTACTCCTGCTCCTAGTTTCTCTGCTTTCCTGCACAATTCCTGTATTCCTTGATGTTTTTAATATGTAGAAACCTTGCTTGTTGGCCATAGATTTCAGAAGGATCAAATTAATTGCGGGGATAATTGATTTAATGAATTAGAATGGAAGAAGATTAATGATACGTCAGGGAGTGATTTCACTGAAGCTTTGTGGAATTCATTTTGGAGTCAACATTAATTTTGCAAGAAATGATGAAATCATAATCGAAAATCAGTGGGCTTATTGAACAAAATGAATTTTTCAGCACCTACTTCATTGAGAAGAATTTATTAGTCTAATTATTATTTCTTTTAATGATGTTATCTATCCAGCTACTAAGTTATTGAAAGGTTATTCATCTGAACAAGTAATCTGTGGTAAAATGCTTACACAATGATTAATTCAACGTAGAAATGAATTCTATTAGAAAGCAATTTACCTGCAAGCAAGGAACAAGTCATTTGAAAAACTAATGCGCACTAAAGTCAATCATAACCTAAATTGAAGATTCGTTGAGTTGAGATTGTATGCGCTCAAGCCCAATCATAAGGAAGTGCTGCAAGTCCTATGGTAAAAGGGTATTAACAAGTATCCTGGGCTCAGGAAATGTGCAGTTATCAGCAACAAATACAAAAAGAAACAAAGTCCTGTGCTATCATATCCGAGATTAATAAGTAACGGTTGTGCAAAAATGTGCAAAATATGGAAAACTGTACTAATGAGGTTCAGGAATAGATATGTCAGGTATCATTGGGCTGCATGATGGCACAGTGGCTATAACTGCTACCTCAAAGTGCCAAGGGCTCGGGTTCAATTCTGATCTTGGGTGACTGTCTGTGTGGAGTTTGAACGTTCTCCCTGTGTCTGCATGGGTTTCCTCTTGGTGCTCCAGTTTCCTCCCACAGTCCAAAGATATGCAGGTTAGGAGGATTGGCCATGCTAAATTGCCCCTTAGTGTTCAGAGATGTGGAGATTAAGTTGGGTTACGGGATAGGACAGGAGAGTGCCCTTTCAGAGGGTCGGTGCAGGCCTGATGGGCCGAATGGCCCCCTTCTGCACTGAAGGGATTCTTTGGCTCCAGTACTACAGTGAATGTCACTTTTCAATCAGCTAGGAAGACTTCCACAGAGGTAGATAATCAACAATCGATGTAGATGCTCTTTGTAGATAAACAAATTCTACCACAGGGAAAGGTTTATCTTGTGTCCCAGCCTCTAACTAATAAAAGCCAGTCTCATCTTTGGTTTGCAGGGATCAATTTTTCTGATCTCTGGCCCAGTGAATCTCCTTTTCCCAAGCACAAGAACCATGAGAAGGAATAGAGACCTGTTACTCAGGTGTCCACCCCCTTTACAAGGCCTCAGGATTTTCAAGGATTTCTAGTGTGATTGTGGAGCTAAACTGGTCACAGGTTCATACTTGATTTTGTAGGGAAGTGTGAAGAGAGGTTCCTGTCTTGCAGCATCAATTTCCTGTCATCATGCTAGGGAACCACAAGAAACCTAGCAGTTTGCCCTAATGGTGAGAGGACGGAGAGCTCACTCACCTCCAATTAATGCCCCATTAGTGTGTGATCACATCCTTGTAATGCAGCGACTAGAATTATTTACAGTAATCTAGCTGTGGCTTAATTAGTGTTTTATGTAGCATTTTATATACTATGCCTTGGCTAATAAAGGAAAGTAACCCCCTGCCTTCTTAACTATCTTATCCACCTGTTCTGCCAATGCGGAGATCTTCCTCTACACTTCTCAATTATTGTGTATTGTTGCTGTATCGAAATACATAGGAAAGAATTTTACTCTTCCCCCCAAGGCGGGTTCTGAGGTGGGGCCGGGGGGATGGAGTGTGTAATATGTAATAGATGGGATTCTTCCCGGGAACCTGATTGTCCAAACCCAGACACCATTTTGTGCTTGGGCAGGCAGAACCTCGGGCGGAAAAACCTCCCTTTCACGTATTGAGGCCTTTAAGTGGCCACCCAGCCTCAATTTTTGTGCTAGCGGGAGTGGGTGTGGGTAGGGTGGAAAACTGCTAAAAAAAAATGATTCTCTAGCTCGGGCAGGAAGTGGGGGGTGGGGGTGGGGGAGGAGGCACTTCAATCTGAAAGCCCCCTCACAATTGGGGTGCCCTTCCATCCGGGACTTTGGAGCTCGGGGCCATCTTCCTCCATGGCGTATGCCCCGACACCATGACTTCCCCCCTTCCAATCCCCCAGGGCGTCCTCTACCCTCCCTCTCCGGGTTCCCGGGACTTAACTTCCCAATGGTCCTGGACTTTGTTCCAGGTGGAGTGCTGCAGTACCACCTCAGACCTCTGCAGCGCTGTGCCTGGTCGAATAGGAGATCTGTCGGCCAATCTGATTGGCTGACGGCTCTCACAGGTGGGACTTCCTTCCAAGGGTGGATGGAGGTCCCGATCACTGCTAATCAATGCTCAAATGAGCATTAAATGGCAGTGGTGGGGGGGTTAAAGTTGGCGGTAGTGTGTTACACACCGATTCTCAGGATGGCGGGCGCAAATTGCTCACCATCTTTAAAATCCTGCCCATCCCACACTTCTGATTTAACACCATTTCCCACTTGTCTGCCCACCTGACCAGTCCATTGATAGAACATAGAACATACAGTGCAGAAGGAGGCAATTCGGCTCATCGAGTCTGCACCGACCCACTTAAGCCCTCACTTCATCCTATCCCCGTAACTCAATAACCCCTCCTAACCTTTTTGGACACGAAGGGCAATTTAGCACGGCCAATCCACCTAACCTGCACGTCTTTAGACTGTGGGAGGAAACCGGAGCACCCGGAGGAAACCCACGCAGACACAGGGATAACGTGCAGACAGTGACCCAGCGGGGAATCGAACCTGGGATCCTGGCCCTGTGAAGCCACAGTGCCTGTGCTACCGTGCTGCCCACAGGATATCTTCCTGCAGCCTACAGATTTCTTCCTCGCTATCAACCAGGTAACTAAATTTTGTATCCTGATAAAAAAAAATTCTAAATCAAGGTTTGTGAGAAGGCGATAATGTGATAGCATCACCCATGCTGTTTTCTGCAACAAATTAAAAGGTTTAATTTTAAAGAAAAGCACAAGTTCACATTGCATCCAAAATAGTGCTTGCTGCAGTGTAAATTATTATAACGCAATCAAGATAAGAGTTTGAATGGAGTCTGTGGAGAGATTCTTCCTGGAGCCTAGCTTAGCTAATAACCAACTCCCCCATGTGGCTATGTCACCCTTAGGAGGCGAGGTAACTGTACTGTAACCCTGACACCTGCCCCCACATAGCCAGTTGCACTTCAGTTTCTTACTGATATACTAAAAGAATTGAAAACAGGAAAAGATTTCTATTTATGCCTCATGATCCTGTTAGTGGATTATTTTCTGAAATGCATTTTTGAATTGATCACAGATATTTCCAAATTACAGACAGCCATTTATAATTAGTGAAATTTTTTTGTTTCCTTGACCTACCATACTGCAGGAATTAGGACGTAATGTCTCCAGTAACTGCTGACATATTATTGTAATATGCAATATTTTGCGTTAAACACCTGACTAGTGAATTCAATATTGTGGAAAGCAGATTACTCTTTCTAGATCTTTAACAATAGGTTAAATGAAGCTGTTCATGAAACAACTAATGATAATTTTCAAAGATTTGACCTATCAAAGAATTGACAAATTAAAATTAATTTTAGAATAATATAATTAAAAACAATCTGTAGGAAGTTTAAAAAAAATTATATCTTAAGTTGCATTATTTAAAACATGTACACAAGTCAAGGTAAATATTATTGACATTTTTTAATGTTTTAAATTTGAAAATAATTTAAAGAGCTATGCTTCTTCCTCCTGAGAAATAGCACTGTCACAACAATTATACTAATCATAACAAATGTTTGGAGAAATCACCTGAAATGACCGTTGGTGTCTGTGTGGGAGTTGGAGTTCAACAACATGCTTTCATACAGGATCTCATGCAGTGACAGGCTATTTGCTTCATGGGAAGGCGGAGTTTGAAGGAAGTCGCAGGACCATAAATATGAGGGTCCACTGTGGTGAAAGTGGGAAATCAGGCTGCTCAGTCAGAGAACCTTAAACAAGATTGCTGCATCGTGTTACTGCAGGACAAGCTTCTCATCTTCCTATCACTCCTGCTGCAGGCAAAAGAAGTTTACTGAGACACTCCTCCACGAGGTTAGGTCTTCACATACAACCTCTGCTGAGCAGAAAGACTTTGCGTATTGTGTGTATAATATAGGACAACATGAATACCCCGGTGACTGGCTTGCTCCTCTCAATTCTGGCTCTGAGGCTTCAAGAAGTCGTGAATGGATGTACCTGCCTCCCAGTTCACCCACAAATAGCATTTTGTAACTCTGATATAGGTAAGTCAAATGCTCTAACTACATCCATATTTCCACCATTGTGACTAATCTTTGTCTTTAATTAAATATTTGAAGACTTTCAGACTTGTTTGGGGGGGGTGGGGGGAGAAATATAATCAGCTTACTTCAGAAATGCAGGGAGTGTAATAAATATTGGAGGAGGAGTCCTATCAAATCAAATGTCACTTTCTGAAGTTTAATTATTATTTCATTCATAGGAAATACAACCTTTTAATACACGGCTTAAAACAAAGGGTTTTAATATTTTTTAAATCCACAAAAGTAACGGTTTTCAATCTGTCATTGGATATCTGCTAAACACTTCTAACAATAAGTGTAAAAAATTTAAAAACAGCATTTGCATGTCTTTGGGAAAGACAGTTCTCTCTGCATACTGATTAGCTGTCCTTAATATTCAGAAATATAGGCCTCTGTGCAAATTAAAAATCCTAATCTTTGATTCAGATAATTCAGTCTGTAATTCGTATTTCATAAAGCGACTGTCTAATCCCCTTTGTAAACTTTGAGTGTACAAGACCGTTTGAATACTGACTGATCTGATGATAGCAACGGCTGGTTGCCAACCCAGGCGCTTTTCGTTCTGTGGCAGGAACCGTTAACCTAGTTTTTCCCCAGTTTGGCTAGATGTCATTATACTAAAATAAAGGCTGTTGAACTATCTCAAACCAAAATCTGATCATAACTGCTACTAAAATCAGAAACATTTGGTGGGGTAAAAAAAATATTTAACAATATGCCTAGTTGTCTCGGTGGGGTGAACTGAGTTTATAATGAAAAGAGATAATTCAGTCAATGTTTAATTCTGAGAGACCACCACAACGTTTGCTTTTTCTGTGTCTGTTCTTTATGGTTACAAGCAGGAGAATTGATTAAACCTGGGCCAAGCACCTTTTACTGTCCATTTTCTTTGAAGTGATTAGTAGTGTGGCACTCAGGGACAGCTTGACAATGTAGCTTTTGTTCCATGAGCCTGTCCCTTCAATAGCCTTCAGCCAGCACACAGCATGCCAAACTAGACTAAAGCTGCACATAAACTGACAGCCGAAAGATTCTTTGGCACTTTGGCGTGTGATATTTAGTATTTGTCTAAATTGCAGTGCCACAACACAGACACAAAACTCTAACCTAAAATTGAGTTTTTAATAACCATTCTCAGACAGGTTACACCACTCATAAGAATCAACAGAAGTACACACTTGTATTCCATGATTTGTTTTTTCATTTGATAAAGTATCCATTAATGTTAATTTACAACATTCTTTACTGTAACTGAGTCCGAGTCTGTTTTGAGACAGCCTCGGGGTTTTGTTTTAATGCACTATCTTTTCAGTTTGCTTAACAAAGCTATCCTCTGAACACAATTCGAATGGAATTTTTTTGGGCTCCTCTTTGGGAACCTTAGCAAAGGAATGGAAATAGTCCCAAATCTTGCAAGAGAGAGAAAAGATTCCTCCAAAGCCCAGGATAAGATTAATAAACGCAGCCACTAACAAACATAAGAAAATGCAAAAAAAATAATCTGTAACGTTTTATCCTAAAGATGACAAACCAACTTTGGGTGCAGACGTTTTTGTTTAATTCCTCCTTTTTCCTTTGGGTCAACACCGAATGTCTTTTTTTCGAGCGCAAATCATTAGATTCTCAGGGCAAAAGTTTGTTTCCCTCTAATCCAAAAGTCTGCATTCAAGAATTAAACAAAGTCACCGTGTGCAAAGGAGAAACAGAGGTTATGTGTGATGTTACTGGTTCTGCATCAGACTATCCCTTGTGTGAATACAGAAGTCTATTGCTGCTGGTCATCAAAAGGTCTGGCTTCCTCTTACATATCAAAGAAGTTTTATATGTATGGGTAAGGTACTTATTCCTCCTGTAGGCATTCTTACTTTGTGCAGAGTGAAAAAGGGCAGAATTCAAACTGTCTTTGTCTTACATTTAATCATGAAGCAAGCATTTAGCTGTGGTCTTCAGTGTTTATTTTGAAAATCAGTTTAATTATCAGACCATGATCCTTAAGAAACCTCTGTGGGGCCAATCCACCTAACCTCCACATCTTTGGACTGTGGGAGGAAACCGGTGTACCCGGAGGAAACCCATGCAGACATGGGGAGAACGTGCAGACTCCGCACAGACAGTGACCCAGTGGGGAATCAAACATGGGACCCCGCGCTGTGAAGCCACAGTGCTATCCACTTGTGCTACCGTGTTGCGCCCAAAGTTTACAAAGGGGGTAACAGCTAAGACAAAACCCATAAGCACCTTCATTAAACCTCTGCTTTACCAGCAGTGGGCCAGATTATTACCTGCAAATGATTTGATATATTCATTAATACTTGAACAAGAATGTCATGGTAACTTATCTCTTGCATGATAACGATCATGAACAGTATCAGCAGTTTGATAGATTTAAATTCACCGCTATAGAATTTTAAAATGATTTAACAAACACAATTTTTACCATCATTAATGTGGAAATTGGATGATGCCTTCCAATAATCACAGTTAATCACAGTGCAGCACGGTAGCATGGTAGTTAGCACAATTGCTTCACAGCTTCAGGGTCCCAGGTTCGATTCCCGGCTTGGGTCACTGTCTGTGCGGAGTCTGCACGTTTTCCCAGTGTGTGCGTGGGTTTCCTCCAGGTGCTCCGGTTTCCTCCCACAGTCCAAAGATGTGCAGGTTAGGTGGATTGGCCATGCTAAATTGCCCTTAGTGTCCATCTCACGGATGCACTTGTGGGCTGTAACATGTGAGATGCCACACAAGTCCTCGATTGAGCGCTGTAATGATCCTGAGGCCTAGATGTTCAGGACTGCAGTGACTTTGACGGCCACTGAGAGTGGGTGTCCTCCTCCTCCATGTGGTGCCAGGTCTGTAAGGGCATGACTCAGGTGCTGCATTGTTCCCTTGTGGAAGCGGAGCCTCGCTGTCCGTCATCTGTTCGAAAGACCAGAGATGCCTGTACACCTTGGGCCATCGCCGGCCTCCCCCTCTGGTTTCCTCCCTGGCCTGATGGGCGGCCTGGTTCTCAAGGTGTGGGGCGGGGCCCTACACATGAGCCGCCACCTTGAGTCTCTGTCGACGCTGCTGACGCCGCCTCATCCGTCGTCTGGCCACCTGGCCTGCCAGCAGCACCATGAGGGAAGCTTCCATGGGTCCAATATATCATCTATTCCCTATAAAATCTGCAAGGAATTGGGAGAGGGTAGGAGACTGACAACCAGCAGTGTCTTCCACCCCGGGACCCTACAGTCCCCCCATTGCTTTCCCTTCATCCGGCATGCACTGCCCACGCATCGCCAGCCGCAGCGAGGACCCCAGCTCACCGGACCCCACACCCTGCACCTCAGACACCCGCATGTAACATTAGCTGGACCGGACGCTGATCCCTCCCGGGTGCAAATACCCATCCTCTTGTCACAGTGGTGTTCCTGGTGCTGGAACCGAACCCCTGGGTGTTCAGATGTTGGTCGCTGCATCAGTGGTGTTGCTTCCCGCAGTGTTTAGGCACAGTGCCCAGGCATCATGGCCTGATTGGGAAGCTAGGCAAAAACTCCCACATGCCACGCCTACCTATGGGAATACACTTGGGATGTGTGAACTGCTCACTTAACTATGATTGCCAATTCCCAATTAGCAATAGCCTTCAGCCTCGAGGCCAGAGGTTTCCGCAGTCAATGGGAGTAATGGGTGGTCGGTGGGGCAGATGGGCAGGGACTGGGGTTGCCTCAGAACAGGACCATACAATCCAAGGGGTTACGTGGCAGACCCGCGGGCGCTGAGACGCCCATCCCACCACCACCACTCCAGCCAGCCTCAGCCACGTGCGGCCAATCCACTGCTCAGTGCCACCCTCCCCCCACCGATGGCGCCCACGCCGACTGAGGCTGGTCCCCAGGGGGCTCCCCCACCTCCTTCTGAGCACCGGGGCAGCAATCCAGTGCGCCCGGGGTCTTTGCCTGTGAGCAAAGATGGCTACTCACCTCCTCGGGTCCCTGCAGCAGCCCTTCTGCCAGCTTCACGTTTTTAAAAAGGAGTACTAATCGGCGCCCATGTGACCACTTGCTCGGGAGGCTGTTCGATCATGGGAGGCCGTTAGATCGGGGGTCGCTCCGGTTAATGTTATGGGGATTGAGCTTAAGTGGTGATTATTGGTTTCTTGCTATGCTCAGGAGGGATCCTTAGCAGTTCTCGTGTTTGGCTTCTCCCCGTCACGCCCTTGCTCAAGCGCAATGTGCCATTAAATCACACCTTTTATTTCACATCAAACTCTGCTTCAGCTTGTGGTTTGAGTTCAGGCCTTTGCAGTCTCCAGAGAATGGCACACAGACTTGCTGGAGAAAGAGTCAGCCTTCAGAGTGGCCTTCTGAAGATGATTAGTTGGATCTTTTTGGAGAGAGTTAGTGAGTACCCTCCATCCAGGCCGGCAGAATCAAAAGTGAAACCAAACTGGAATCTCCTGACTCTGAACACATTCCAGTGGGATCAAATCCAATCAGGGCAAAGCACCACCTTTTTAGGCAATTCATTGGCGACTAGCAAATCAATCAAAACAAGTCATCACTGATGTCGACCAGTTTGCAATCACCAGCCTAAAACAGAACAGCCTTTCAGATTCTTCTGTTTGAATTAAAGGCAATGGCCACTGCTCCCTTCCACATGAATTCAAGGTACAGGCTGTCTTAAAGATGCATGTCCATAAATCATCCATGGATCAAAATTGTAACGGCAAAAATAAAAGGGGTGGGCGCCACGCTCTCCCATCTCCAAGGCAAACATGTCCACCAGGGACATGTAAGATTCAGCCCAACATTTCCAATACCACCCTTCTTCAGAATGGAAGACACAGATTGATTTGGGTTTAGCATTATAGAACATTCAAAGTTTGAATAGTTTTTACCACTTGATTTGCTTTTCCTTTTGAAAATAATATAAATGTTATCAGACATTTGCATTAACTCAAGTGAATCATTTGAGTTTCAGCTTCAAAAGGTAAATGCAAACATAGCTTCAAAATAACTTCAAAGTCTAAAAGAAGTTTGCTGCATGCATTGTGACATGAGTACTTCATCAAAAGTAAAGGGGCAGCACCCACAGCTGTTCTTTCCTCAGAACAAAGAGGCAGACTCCTAAAAAAAATGTGGTTAGAGAAACAGCTGCAGAGCTAGAAAAATAAACAATCTGATTCTATGCTTTGAAGTTCCAGCAAGCTGTCAATCATAGTGCTTTTAGCAGGAATTGGAGTGTGCAGTTCAATGTAAATAATCCAGTTCAAAGCATTCAGCCTCCTAGCCATACACACTGACTTCAACATTTCAAAAGGCATTAGAATTAATATGTGAAAACCACTTCAGAGGTTCACACTACTTTAAAGTCATTACGTTCACATCCATCTCACAGACCTTTAAACTTGGCATACTAACACATTTTTTACAGGGTTTGGGGTACAGATGGGATCACTTTCACTTTATTATTCAGGATGTATTTCTATGAGATAATGAGTGACTGGTATAATGGTATATGGGTACATTTTAGAACATTTTCACTTTATTATGGGAAAGCTTTAACTTTTATATGCCCTGGCGGCTATTGTTGGGAGGATACTTACCAGCTTGCAACCCGTTGGACTGCAGGGTGCCTGGTTGGCACTGCTAAGGGACAGGGGCTGAAAGGGGGAATGGGAGCATGTAGACTCCGGAATGGAAAATCCTGGCCTCCATGTCATTAAGCAAATGGCAAGCTTGGATTCAATGGGTGCAATGAGGCCCAATTTTGGGATCAAAATGTTTTACGTTCCACCATCATCTGAAAAATGTCAGGTACTTTTTCAGACATCCCTGGCAGCTGTCCTTAACAGGCATCAGACCATATGTAAATGTGGGCTCTCATGCCCTGTTTTAAGTCCCCTCAGAGAAATAAGGATCCTTCAGTGGCAAAAAGAGCAGTCCCTGTCTAATGTAAGTATTGTCTTAAAATAATTTTATGGACCTTCCAGTGGAGCAAAGAGGAACAGGGAGCTCCTCCTGGATCCACAGCACTATTGTCAGCACAATCTGTTCCCCTCCTGCCGTAACTATCGCATCCATCATTGACCTGTGGCCTGAAATTAGTTGCTGCAAAAGGTTAAGCTGCCACTGGAGGTCCGACAGAGCCCTGTGGTTTACCTATATTATTTAGATGAAGCCCACAATCTACTTCAGCCCAGCTTCAGGTCTCCAGGTGTGGACACTTGCTGGCTCCGAAGTGCTAGTCCTGGGCCTGAAAACAGGCCCTGACTAGTTTCATGATGTGTTCATCACGTCAGGTTTAGCAACAAACATCCTGATCAAAGACTGCTTACTAAAGTTTCTGGTGTCGCTGTTAATGAGATATTGATGGAGCTGACAATTTAAACTGCAAATCAAACATAATTGCTTGTTTTAAAAGTTTGAAGGTGCAAATAGCTTCACAGACTGTAGCACCGTCAATATGACGCGAGGCAGGTTGAGGTAATGTCAATTGAAGGCTTTATTAAGCAGAACTTTATCCCCAGCAGCGTGGTTACAGAATGCAACTGCTGAGGGAAATGGAGGGAAAAACTGGGTTCTTATACCGGCATTTCTGGGTGGAGTCCAGTAGGTGGCAGATCCTATCAGGACCTGGCATCCCTCCACCAATAGCCTGTCGACACGTGGTGTACCGTATTACCCCTAATACATACCACCACATTCACCCCTTGTTGAAAAAAAACCCGGCGGGATGGTGGTTCGCATGGTGGTAGGGGTTTACAGAGTCGGTACTGTGCTGTAACTTTGAACAAAACATAAAATTATCGCTTCAACTGGGCCAACGGGCCAAACAAGGTCGGCATGATGCCATAACTATAACAAGACACAATAACTGAAAACGTTGAGAGTTAAAGTGATTTGATGAGCCGGATGGGCGCCCTGGTCGTCCTTTCCGATCGTCTTGGGCCTGGTGGTGATGGCGCTGGCTTGAGTCCTGTCGACTCTGGGAGCGTAGCGCTGCCCCTGTGCTCCTGGGCGGGTCTGGGAGGAGAACCGAACCCCCCGGGAAGGGGGTGGCTGCGGGATGAACCGGCGGGAGTGAGGAGGTGGTGATTGGCGTTGGGGGGGTGTGGGTAGCTCCGGCGGGCGCCCAATCTCGCAGGGAGACCGTGTACTGTCGCCCATCAGGGTACTCCACATAGGCGTATTGCGGGTTGGCGTGAAGGAGATGCACCCATTCCACCAACGGATCTGACTTGTGCGCCCGCACATGTTTCCGGAGCAGAATGGGTCCCGGAGCTGCTCCCAGGTCAGAAGTGGCGTTCCAGAGGAGGACTTCCTAGGAAAGAAGAGGAGGTGCTCGTGAGGCATTTGATTCGTGGTGGTGCACAGCAGGGACCGGATAGAGTGAAGGGCATCCGGGAGGATTTCCTGCCAGCGGGAAATTGGGAGGCTCCTAGACTGGAGGGCCAGCAGGACGGCATTCCAGACCGTTCCATTCTCCCTTTCTACCTGCCCGTTCCCCCGGGGGTTGTAACTGGTCGTCCTGCTCGAGGCTATGCCCCTGCTGAGCAGGAATTGACGCAGTTCGTCACTCATAAAGGAGGACCCCCTGTCGCTATGGATATAGTCGGGGAAACCGAACAGTGTAAAAATGGTACCGAGGGCTTTAATGACCGTGGCCGCGGTCATGTCGGGGCAGGGGATGGCGAAAGGGAAACGGGGGTACTCGTCAACGACGTTCAGGAAGTACGCGTTGCGATCGGTGGAGGGGAGGGGGCCTTTGAAATCCAAACTGAGGCGTTCAAAGGGTCGAGAGGCCTTAACCAGGTGCGCTCTATCTGGCCTGAAAATGTGCGGTTTGCACTCAGCGCAGATCTGGCAGTTTCTGGTGACTGTTCGGACATCCTCGACGGAGTAAGGGAGGTTGCGGGCCTTAAGGAAGTGGTAGAAACGAGTGACCCCCGGGTGGCAGAGGTCCTCGTGGAGGGCTTGTAGACGGTCCACTTGTACATTGGCACATGTGCCGCGAGATAGGGCATCGGATGGCTCGTTCAGCTTTCCGGGACGATAAAAGATCTCATAATTGAAGGTGGAGAGTTCGATCCTCCACCGCAAGATCTTGTCGTTCTTGATCTTGCCCCGCTGTGCATTATCGAACATGAAGGCAACCGACCGTTGGTCAGTGAGGAGAGTGAATCTCCTACCGGCCAGGTAATGCCTCCAGTGTCACACAGCTTCCACTATTGCTTGTGCCTCCTTTTCCACTGAGGAGCGGCGGATTTCTGAAGCGTGGAGGGTCCGGGAGAAGAAGGCCACGGGTCTGCCTGCTTGGTTGAGGGTAGCCGCCAGGGCTACATCCGATGCGTCGCTCTCGACCTGGAAGGGGAGGGACTCGTCGATGGCGCGCATCGTGGCCTTTGCGATATCCGTTTTGATGCGGCTAAAGGCCTGGCATGCCTCTGTCGTCAGGGGAAAAGTAGTGGACTGGATTAGTGCACGGGCCTCGTCTGCGTACTGGGGGACCCACTGGGCGTAATAAGAAAAGAAGCCCAGGCAACGTTTCAGGGCTTTGGCACAGTGGGGGAGAGAGAACTCCATGAGGGGGCGCATGCGTTCAGGGTCGGGGCCTATCATTCCATTACGCACTACGTAGCCCAGGATGGCTACACGATCGGTGCGGAACACGCATTTTTCTTTGTTGTAAGTGAGGTTCAGGGCGTGAGCGGTCTGGAGGAACTTTTGGAGGTTGGCGTCGTGGTCCTGCTGGTCATGGCCGCAGATGGTGACGTTGTCGAGATACGGGAACGTGGCCCGTAAACCGTGCTGGTCAACCATTCGGTCCATCTCTCGTTGGAAGACCGAAACTCCGTTTGTGACGCCGAATGGTACCCTTAAAAAGTGGTATAACCGCCCGTCTGCTTCGAAGGCAGTATAGTTGCGGTCACTGGGACGGATGGGGAGCTGGTGGTAGGCGGACTTGAGGCCCACGGTGGAAAAGACCTTGTACTGTGCAATCCGATTGACCATGTCGGATATGCGGGGGAGAGGGTACACATCTAGCTGAGTGTACCTGTTGATGGTCTGACTATAGTCGATGACCATCCTGTTTCTCCCCGGTCTTAACAACTACCACCTGGGCTCTCCAGGGACTGTTGCTAGCCTGGATGATGCCTTCCTTCAGCAGCCTCTGGACTTCGGACCGGATAAATGCTCGGTCCTGGGCACTGTACCGTCTGCTTCTTGTGGCGATGGGTTTGCAATCCGGTGTGAGGTTCGCAAACAAGGAAGGCGGTTCAACCTTGAGGGTCGCAAGGCCGCAGACAGTCAGTGGGGGTATAGGGCCACCAAATTTAAATGTTAAACTCTGGAGGTTGCATTGGAAGTCCAACCCTAGGAGTGTGGGCGCACAGAGATGGGGGAGGACATACAGCCGGTAATTTCGGAACTCCCTCCCCTGCACTGTTAGGTTAGCGATGCAGAACCCCGTGATCTGAACGGAGTGGGATCCCGCCGCCAGGAAAATTTTCTGGGTGCTTGGCCGAATTACGAGGGAACAGCGCCTTACCGTGTCCGGATGAATGAAGCTCTCCGTGCTCCCAGAGTCGATAAGACACGGCGTCTCGTAGCCATTCACTAGGACTGTAGTGGTTGCAGTCTGGAGCGTCCGGGGTCGCAACTGGTCGAGAGTCGTCGAAGCCAGACGTGGTTGTTGAAGTTGAGCATCGTAATCAGGCAGTATGTGGCCGTCTGTGTCGGGGTCCTTCAGCCAAGATGGCGGCGTCCACGGATCGAGCGCGGTCGGGGGTGGACAAAATGGCGGCGCCCATCTCTCCCTCGTGGCGTCCGGAGTCCAAAACGGCAGCGTCCGTTGGTCACACGTGGATCGCTGGGGGGGCTGGGTCTGTGGTCCCGTTTCTTCCCCGGAGATAGCGGCAACCCCGCGGGACTTGCACATCGTCGCGTAGTGGCCTTTCTTCCCGCAGCTTTTGCAGGTAGCCGCGCGGGCCGGGCATCGCTGCAGAGGGTGTTTCGGCTGGCTGCAAAAATAGCAGCGGGGCCCGCCTGGTTGGTCTGGTGTTTTGGCCGCGCAGGTTTGCGGGGGGGGGTGTCGGAGAGTCGACCGCAGCGGGGGTCCACGGAGCCCAAGGGGCTGTAGTGCGGTCGGAGGCATAGGCGCGGGCGTTACGCGAGGCCACATCGAGGGAGGCCGCCAAGGCCCGAGCTTCTGTAAGTCCCAGAGATTCTTTCTCCAGAAGCCTCTGGCGGATCTGGGAAGAGGCCAAACCTGCCACATACGCATCGCGGACCAGGAGCTCTGTGTGTTCACTCGCTGTTACCGCCGGGCAGTTGCAGTTTCGACCCAGGATCTGCAGGGCGTTATAAAATTCGTCCAGCGATTCCCCCGGAAATTGCCGTCGTGTGGCGAGCTGGTAGCGAGCAAAAACCTGGTTGGCGGGCCGGATGTAGATATCCTTCAGCGCGGCGATGGCACCGGTGAAACCGTCCTCGTCCTCGATAAGGGAGTAGACGTCAGGACCCTGGAATAGAGGACCTGCATCTTTTGTTCGTCAGTCGGTGTGCCGGGGGCCGTTCGGAGGTAGCCCTCAAAGCATGCCATCCAGTGTTTGAAGATAGAGGCCGAGTTAGCTGCTTGGGGTGCGATGCGCAGGCACTCCGGGGTGATTCGGAGCTCCATGTTCCCACGTCGTTGTCTTCAATTTAAATTCTGCTTAATAAATTGTAGCACCGTCAATATGACGCGAGGCAGGTTGAGGTAATGTCAATTGAAGGCTTTATTAAGCAGAACTTTATCCCCAGCAGCGTGGTTACAGAATGCAACTGCTGAGGGAAATGGAGGGAAAAACTGGGTTCTTATACCGGCATTTCTGGGTGGAGTCCAGTAGGTGGCAGATCCTATCAGGTCCTGGCATCCCTCCACCAATAGCCTGTCGACACGTGGTGTACCGTATTACCCCTAATACATACCACCACACAGACGTCTCTTTTTGTTGCTCTATACTACAGGCAAAATACAACAATTCAACCCTTTTACAAAGGATAGGTTTAATCATGGGATATGCTAATTAAGGATGAATGGGAAAGTTCAACCAGGTCACTGATGTTCTCAATGCAGCTCAAATATAGGGGACACACACATGGTATCGTCACGTTTCAGAGACCTCCGTGGTCAAGAACATTGTAAACTGAACAGTGAGCAGACAGTTCTAAAACCTAATACTGCTACAGAGTGGAACTCTCAGGGGACTGCACCAGAATAACAAAACAGAGCAGCACTGCAATGTTTCAACAACATTTGAGGAATGCTATCAAGAAAAAATCTACAGTTAGGTCATCCCTCTAATTGTTCCTCATAACCACTATATATTTACATTAGCAATTTCTGTACATCTTGTATATGGAGAAAATGGTTGGACTACCTTAATATTTTACAGGTTAGAGATCAGTTGTGTTTTGTAAAATAAAATTAATCTAATTGGCATTTGCAGCCTGCGATTTACATCTCTCTCCCTCATGTCTTGTCAGGGACTGGCTATGTGAGGTGTGCAGAATTGTTAGTGTGCCAACCCACTGTTCTGCCTAGAAGCAATGCAAATAACAAAAAATGTAGTTATACAAAAGGACCAGAACACATCTTTCACGGACAGGAGTTAAATACCCCACCCCCCACAATATTAATATTGCATGCTCTTCACATAGTTAAATTATGAACAAATAACCTTCCCTGGCTCTCTGGCAAAACATATTAGATCCCCTCAAAGGGCTGGAGATGGAATTTCCTGAATGAGATTCCAAACACTCTGCAACGTATCATCAACACATTTATCATTGTAACAATCCTGACAGAGATGCCTATATTGAACTAAAATGTTGGAAAACAGGAACAAAAATGGCTATTCAGCCCTTGAGCCAATGTGCCATTCAATTTGATCATGGTTGATCTGTACCTTAACTCCATTTACCTGCATTGGTTGTAGATGCCTCAAACATCCTTGTCTAACAAAAACCTCCCAATACAAAAGCAAAACACTGGAAGTGCTGGAAAAAGAAATGAAAACAGAAAATGCTTACAACACTCAACAGGTCAGGAAGCATCCGCGCGTGGGGAGAGAAACATAATTGTTGGGTGGAATCTTGTGGAGGCGACAAAGATCTCTGCCACCAGTTGGAGAGCTGACAAGGTGCCCATGTTGCCACTTTTTGGGAAGGCCCGCAGCATCTTGTGCCCCTCAGGCACTTGACTGGCCAGTGGTGGGTTTTCCCCCAGGACTAAAGATCCTAGGACAGAGGCCCCACTCAACAAGAGCTGCCAGTCAATCAGGGATGGGGAGCTCTTCTAAACTCAGAATACCGCTGGGGAAGTGGTGGTTGCTGCTGGTGTGACATGTATCCGAGGTCTCAGATCGTCAAAGGATCCAGGTCTAGTGAGTGTGGGATGGGGATCATGGGGGGAGGGAGAGAGGACAGAAGGAGTAGGAAGAATGACTCTCCGTGGAACTCCCCAACAATGCCAGATCTCTTAAATCAGGCACTCGGTGCCCTTGATAAATAGACCACCCCCTCCACCCCTCACCCCTCCCGCAGGAGCCCCTGCATGGCAGTTCTTGCTCAGTTAAGGGCAAATTAATTGTCAATAGAAGGGCCCTCAATTTGCAGAGGGAGAGGAAAGAGATCCATGGGCCTTCCCCCACTTGACTCAATCAAAGTGGAGGAGAAAAGGCAGTGGAGTTTTGTGTTTTATGAGAATCTAGAGAAATCAAGAAAATTCTAGATTTCCACCAATGTTTATGTGGAGAAATACTTTCTGACATCACCCTTTAATGCCTAACTCTAACTTTTATATTATGCGCCCTCACCAGAGGAAATTGTATTGCTCCAACAATCCATCAACTCCTTTAACCATATTAAACACTTCAATTATATTATCGATAAATCTTCTGTACTTAAAAGGGCCTTGTTCATGAAACCTGTTCTCATAGCTTAACCCCCGTTTAGACTTGATATCACCCTGGCAATGTGCATTGCACTCCTTCCAAGGCCACTACATTGTTCTGGAGATGTGGTGCCCAGAACTGTGTTCTTCAGATATGATCTAAAAAGAGAGTTTTATACACCTGCAACAGAGCATCCATCTTTTTATATTCCAGCCTTCTTAAGATGAAGGTAACGTTCCATGGGACTTTTAAATTACTTTTTATACCAGTCCAATAGTTTTCAGCAATTCCTATACTCGAACCTCTAAATTGATTTGCTTATCCATTGTCCCTAGAATTCTACCATTTAGATCTACCTAGGGTCCAAAAGCTGATGACCTCACACCTCTCCACATTAAACTCTATCTACCATAGTTTTGCACATTTGTCTCATTTTTCAATATCCATTTGTTCTGCTCCCAACTACACCACTTACTGTGTCCCCTAACTTTGTATTGGTAGAAAGCCTGGATATACAGCTCCCTATTCCTTGATCTAAATTATTAATAAATGCAGTGGAAAACTGAGGCCCCAGTACTGAACCCTGGAATACATCACTGGTCTACATTCTGCTAATTAGGCTACATATCATTATCCCTAATCTCGGACTCTTACCTGCTAGCCAATTCCCCACCCATGTCAATAGGTTACTTCCAATTCCACATGCTTCCATTTGTGTTATCAATCTTGTGTGCAGAACTGAATAACATTCAGAATGATGTTCCCTTATCTACATTCTCATAAAAATCAAGTAGGTTAATTTGATATGAATTACCTTTGCAAATTCAGACTGGCTTATTGTGATGATGTTTCATACACAGTGACGCTATAATAACAGATTCGAATTATAAATTTTAAAATGCAGACTCGCAAATCACCAGGTCGACTTTCTTGGCTAACAATATCTACAAACATGGATTTTTGAGAACCACAGGACAGGGCCTCAGCTTCCAGTTGCTGTTGAAAGGAGTTTATACTGACAACCAATATTCATATTTGCACTGACAACATTACAGTGGAATTAAGCAAACATTTAGGATTTCAAAAACTAAATTTCACCATTCTTTCCACAATCTGAACCTTTTCTGAAAAAACATTTGAGTAATTTTAATTGATTATTGCCAGCTTTCAAGCTATTTAGTACTGTGCCAGTTTCGGCTACTCAAGGCTGACATGAGAAATGGATATAATGAGGACATATATTGGAAAATCTGGTTTTCTTCTGCTGATTTGTGAGAGAAACCCTCAGTCAATCTAGATTGGGCCAGTTTATCATTTCAGGTGCGTTGGAGGCTGAATGCGTTATTGGATTACATTCAGTTCTGCTGTCAGTTTTTCATTTAGCATTCGTGTCATAAATATTTACAATAATTTGAAAGATGTAGCCATCCTCTGAGCTATTACAGTGTGACTCTATCAGGAACTATGAAGTATGTTAATTTCCTTTTTTTGTACAGATACCAGCTACAGTTGATACAATGGTTTTAAGGGTAATGAACGCAAATTTTATTTAGTCAACGAGATTACAGAGGAAGAAAAGGCATATCCCAGTTTTATGCAGTTTCCATCTCATGACTCCATGAACCTATGTCAGTATTCCATCTGTCCATGTATTACAACTGAGGCTAGTAACAGCTGTACTACCTCTTCCATGGACTATCATTTTGTGGAGTGTTAATCTGCCTTAGACAATAATATATTCATTTTAACAGTGTTCCAGTAACAGCAAACCAGAGTTCAAAACCCCTAGGTAATGTATGCGTAGAAAGTGCACACTATACACGCAAAGCATGCAGTGCTTCACCATGGTCTATCACATACTGTTTGTAATTCTCGTTTCTCCATTCCTTATTCATAGGCCAATACAGACAAAATCTTATATTTATCCAAGATCCAGTTGGATGCTGGGGGAGTTAAGAGGACTTAAATGATGGGCGAGCTATGACTGGTTGATGGACCAGTCATCTGCTGTTATTTTGTGAACCATGATTTTATCCCTCCAAAGTTCAAGGGTACGATTTAGCCACCGTGTTGCACATGGCGTGGGGCCGTGTGCAATTGATGAATCCTATGAAAGCACCGAATCGGCCTCCATGCCAAGCACCAAGCCGGTTGCGAGTCACCTGACTCACTCCACCTGGCATGACCAGGATCATGTCCCAAATCCAGATAATGAGGTTTAAATGAACCATTGGGCTCATTTAAATACCCGCTTTCACCTGGCACCCGGGAGTCAACTGCCGTATGTGCGAGACCTTGACAGAGCGCTGTTTAGCACTGGTTTCCACAAATATAGACCAGACATGACAGCACCTGGGGGAGGGGGGGGGGGTTGTCTTGCAGGCCATTAAAGACCGCCGGGTGGTCGGGGACAGGACAGGGTAGTACGCTTGCATTCGTCCTTGCACCAGGGCACCTTGGCACTCCCTGAGGCAAAGAAAGTGGCAACGTTCCGGTGAATAGCGGGGTAAATCCCGCCGCTGCAGTTGTTGAGAAACACCCTGCCAAACACAGCTAAACGCGGACTATGTTTTATGCCCACTGAATTGCACCCTAAAGCAAAGGTCAGATTTTCATAGATTAAAAAGGATGGACTGGATCCGGATCTGGATCTCCTGCCCTTATTTCAAACAGATCCCATTTTCGCCAATAGGGGAAGGGGGCAGACATGAATCAAACATGAGGGAAATGTAAACTCAGCTGTAACAAGGGCCTTAAGCCAGATGAATGACTATGGCGTGATTTAACTAAATGGAAGTCCCCACAGCGAGCATGTTTAGCTGTGTGTTTAACGGTGCTGGCAACCCCGAGAAACACCCCGTTTTTAGCTGCCTTTGTGGGATTACGAATCCAAATCTGTTTTTATAGGGAATAATTACTTGAGGAGATTTCAATGTTTTGATGGGCATCCATGAATGGGAGTGTTCCTTTTTATATCTCAATATGGCTCCTGGTCTTCCCATAGTGGAAACTGGGGAGTTGGCATGAAAAGTGTATGGCAAAGGATAGTGCGTGGGGTGGCATATGTTGGCATTAAGTTGGCATGGGGCTACAAGGAAGCATGGGGGTGTGTATGGTGATGCAGGGATTGACATGAGATGGCTTAGATGGGGCATAAGGAGTGTGTTGGGGAGAGGGAGTGAGAGTGGTGAAAGCTAGAGGGCCTAATACTTAACAAAGCAACTTAAATGAAGTCCCAGAGAACCATGGCTGCCTCCAAACTGCGGCAGGGCTGCCAGCCCTGACTCCATCTTACACCTGGTCCCCAGCATGAAAATCATGCAGATATCATGTAAACGTCGTCCTGATTCCCGCTACTGAATCTGGAGCAGAAATTTGGGTTTAGAGCTCTGCAGCTGAGAGCACAGATGTTCTGCCACCTCAATCATTAATACTTTTTTATTAGTTTAAATAAGGTGCACTTTGTGTTGGTTAAAATGCTTTGCATTTGTAAAGTATCACCTCAACCAGAGTGGCTGAAACTCATGGGTTTATGGGCAGGATTCTTCATCCTCCAGCTGCATGTTTCTTGGCATTGTGCCATTCACTGGCAGCGGGATCCTATCCTCCTGCTACTTGTCAATGGGATTTCCCATATAAAGCACCCCACACCACCGTGAAACCCATTGGCAGGGATGGGCTGCCAGCAGGAAAAGTGAATCCTGATGACCGGAGAACCTAAGTTTTAAAAGAGATTTTAAAAGATCCAAGGTAGGGCAGCACGGTGGCCCAGTGGTTAGTATTGCAGTCTCACGGCACCGAGGTCCCAGGTTCGATCCCGGCTCTGGGTCACTGTCCGTGTGGAGTTTGCACATTCATAGAACATAGAACATAGAACAATACAGCGCAGTACAGGCCCTTCGGCCCACGATGTTGCACCGAAACAAAAGCCATCTAACCTACACTATGCCATTATCATCCATATGTTTATCTAATAAACTTTTAAATGCCCTCAATGTTGGCGAGTTCACTACTGTAGCAGGTAGGGCATTCCACGGCCTCACTACTCTTTGCGTAAAGAACCTACCTCTGACCTCTGTCCTATATCTATTACCCCTCAGTTTAAAGTTATGCCCCCTTGTGCCAGCCATATCCATCCGCGGGAAAAGGCTCTCACTGTCCACCCTATCCAACCCCCTGATCATTTTGTATGCCTCTATTAAGTCTCCTCTTAACCTTCTTCTCTCCAACGAAAACAACCTCAAGTCCATCAGCCTTTCCTCATAAGATTTTCCCTCCATACCAGGCAACATCCTGGTAAACCTCCTCTGCACCCGCTCCAAAGCCTCCACGTCCTTCCTATAATGCCGTGACCAGAACTGTACGCAATACTCCAAATGCGGCCGTACCAGAGTTCTGTACAGCTGCAACATGACCTCCCGACTCCGGAACTCAATCCCTCTACCAATAAAGGCCAACACTCCATAGGCCTTCTTCACAGCCCTATCAACCTGGGTGGCAACTTTCAGGGATCTATGTACATGGACACCTAGATCCCTCTGCTCATCCACACTTTCAAGAACTTTACCATTATCCAAATATTCCGCATTCCTGTTATTCCTTCCAAAGTGAATCACCTCACACTTCTCTACATTAAACTCCATTTGCCACCTCTCAGCCCAGCTCTGCAGCTTATCTATATCCCTCTGTAACCTGCTACATCCTTCCACACTATCGACAACACCACCAACTTTAGTATCGTCTGCAAATTTACTCACCCACCCTTCTGCGCCTTCCTCTAGGTCATTGATAAAAATGACAAACAGCAACGGCCCCAGAACAGATCCTTGTGGTACTCCACTTGTGACTGTACTCCATTCTGAACATTTCCCATCAACCACCACCCTCTGTCTTCTTTCAGCTAGCCAATTTCTGATTCACATCTCTAAATCACCCTCAATCCCCAGCCTCCGTATTTTTTGCAATAGCCTACCGTGGGGAACCTTATCAAACGCTTTGCTGAAATCCATATACACCACATCAACTGCTCTACCCTCGTCTACCTGTTCAGTCACCTTCTCAAAGAACTCAATAAGGTTTGTGAGGCATGACCTACCCTTCACAAAGCCATGCTGACTATCCCTGATCATATTATTCCTATCTAGATGATTATAAATCTTGTCTCTTATAATCCCCTCCAAGACTTTACCCACTACAGACGTGAGGCTCACCGGTCTATAGTTGCCGGGGTTGTCTCTGCTCCCCTTTTTGAACAAAGGGACCACATTTGCTTTCCTCCAGTCCTCTGGCACTATTCCTGTAGCCAATGATGACATAAAAATCAAAGCCAAAGGTCCAGCAATCTCTTCCCTGGCCTCCCAGAGAATCCTAGGATAAATCCCATCAGGTCCCGGGGACTTATCTATTTTCAGCCTGTCCAGAATTGCCAACACCTCTTCCCTACGTACCTCAATGCCATCTATTCTATTAGCCTGGGGCTCAGCATTCTCCTCCACAACATTATCTTTTTCCTGAGTGAATACTGACGAAAAATATTCATTTAGTATCTCGCCTATCTCTTCAGACTCCACACACAATTTCCCATCCCTGTCCTTGACTGGTCCTACTCTTTCCCTAGTCATTCGCTTATTCCTGACATACCTATAGAAAGCTTTTGGGTTTTCCTTGATCCTTCCTGCCAAATACTTCTCATGTCCCCTCCTTGCTCGTCTTAGCTCTCTCTTTAGATCCTTCCTCGCTACCTTGTAACTATCCATCGCCCCAACCGAAACTTCACACTTCATCTTCACATAGGCCTCCTTCTTCCTCTTAACAAGAGATTCCACTTCCTTGGTAAACCACGGTTCCCTCGCTCGACGCCTTCCTCCCTGTCTGACCGGTACATACTTATCAAGAACACGCAGTAGCTGATCCTTGAACAAGCCCCACTTATCCAGTGTGCCCAACACTTGCAGCCTACTTCTCCACCTTATCCCCCCCAAGTCACGTCCAATGGCATCATAATTGCCCTTCCCCCAGCTATAACTCTTGCCCTGCGGTGTATACTTATCCCTTTCCATCATTAACGTAAACGTCACCGAATTGTGGTCACTGTCCCCAAAGTGCTCTCCTACCTCCAAATCCAACACCTGGCCTGGTTCATTACCCAAAACCAAATCCAACGTGGCCTCGCCTCTTGTTGGCCTGTCAACATATTGTTTCAGGAAACCCTCCTGCACACACTGTACAAAAAACGACCCATCTATTGTACTCGAACTATATCTTTTCCAGTCAATATTTGGAAAGTTAAAGTCTCCCATAATAACTCTCCCCGTGTTTGCGTGGGTTTCACCCTCCGCAATACAAGATGTGCAAGCTAGGTGGATTGAACAACTAAATTGCCCCTTAAATTGGAAAAAAATGAATTGGGCACTCTAAATTTAAAAAAAAAAGATTCAAGGTGTTTTTCTGAAACAAAGCTCTGACCCTCTTTTTAATCTAATCCAATCCGTTGGCTTTCCTGTCCTACCACCAATTGAGGCCATTAATTGGAAAATTAATATCCATTTAAGGGCCTCATCCCACTGTCACCAGTATTAAGCCAGTGGCAAGTGGGGATTCACCATTACAAAGGACACAGCAAGCAGGATTGCTTCTTGTGTTCCAGGGGGCCACCAACGTTAAAAGGCACTTACTCAGTGGACTAAGGGACTTGGCATCAGGAAGGGAGTGGAGGAGGGATGTTGAGAACCACCCCCTGCCATTGCTGCTGACCACCCCACCCCCACCATCGTACCACAATTCCTTTCCTGCCATCACTCATCACTGGCTTGATAGTTCAATGATGATATTGGGTCTCAGGTCGGTGTCATACCTGCAGGAGCCACCACCTCCCCAATGACGCTGCCGATCAATCATACTGCCAGCCTCTGATCGACCGGCAGTACTTGGCAGGTGGAACTTCTACCATTGGGCTCCTTAATCCAGGATAAAGGCTCACCACTGGCCTGCACAGTGCCTGACTGCAACCAGATGCACCGATCTCGAACAGAGGCAACACAGGACTGTTGCCATATCTCCAGCTGGCAGCTGAAATCGTCATTGCCTCAACAAGCTTCCACCCAATACCTCAGTGGCAAGGAAATCTACTGGCCAATGATGCCTGATTTCAATCACACAATTAGTTCACTTCTTGTAATATTTACACAAATTTCAATAATTAGAACGGAGAAATATTCAGAACCATAAACTTAACATTAACCTCAACAGATCAAACATACCTTACAATAAATGTTCAATAGTCTTTGAGTTTCCTTCCCAGCTACAAACATTATGGGTGTGATTTAATGGCGCGTTGCACTTAAGCGAGAGCGGTACGAGGCTGTTAGATCACGGGGAGGCCGAAAACGAGAACCACGCCGGGCGACAATTGATTTGCGATTTAACCGCCCACTTCACATAGAATGTGGCCTTGTCCGTCATCCTACCCACTCCCTCCACCCCTCATCCCGCCTTCCCCCTCACATGCCCCCACCCCTCAGCCTTCCCCTCTCCCCTTCCTCTTCCCACCCCCTTTCCCATATCCCCCTCCGCCCCTTCCCTCTCCACTCCTTCTCCTCCCCCACCTTGTTATACCCTCCCAGGGTCTGTGTAACATCACCGCAGGTGATGGGTCTGTGCCAGTGCTGTCAGCAGGTCAGTATCAAAGGCAGGGCGGTGATTATAACCCACTAAGAGCTGAGCACTGGTGCTCCTCAATCTATGCCATAGTTGACTCCAGCCTGTCCACTGCATGCTCACTCACACCCACCTGTACATGGTGTACCCTGGGGGCGGATGGAAAAAGGCATCCAGGACCTCCATGCCCGGGGAGCGGGGGCAGGCTGCACGTCCCATATCGCGGAAGAAATTGCCACGAAGAAATATTTCTCGTGTGCAACTTTTTTAAAAATGGTATACATATATTTTATGCAGAAAGTAAGGTGGCATGGGATAGTGGGAAATTTGGCCAGTTGGATAACAAACTGGCTAACCGATAGAAGTCAGAGAGTGGTGGTGGATGGTAAATAATCAGCCTGGAACCCAGTTACCAGTGGCGTACCGCAGGGATCAGGGGCGGGATTCTCAGATATTGACCGGCGCCAAAAACGGCGCGAATCAGTCCCGCATCGCGCCGCCCCAAAGGTGCGGAATTCTCCGCATCTTGAGGGGCCGAGCCCTCACCTCGAGGGGCTAGGCCCGCGCCGGACTGATTTCCGCCCCGCCAGCTGGCGGGAAAGACCTTTGGTGCCCCGCCAGCTGGTGCGAAACTGACTTTGCCGGGCAGCGCATGCGCGGGAGCGTTAGCGGCCGCTCACAGCATCCACGCGCATGCGCAGTGGAGGGGGTCTCTTCCGCCTCTGCCATGGTGGAGACCATGGCGAAGGCGGAAGGAAAAGAGTGCCCCCATGGCACAGGCCCGCCTGCGAATCGGTGGGCCCCGATCGCGGGCCAGGCCACCGTGGGGGCACCCCCCGGGACCAGATCGCCCCGCGCCCCCGACAGGACCCCGGAGCCCGCCCGCGACGCCGTGTCCCGCCATCCCAAAGGTGGTTCAATCCACGCCGGCTGGCGTGGGTTGACAGCGGCGGGACTTCGGCCCATCGCGGACCGGAGAATCGCCGGGGGATTACCGCCAACCGGCGCGGCGCGATTCCCGCCCCCGCCGAATCTCCGGTGGCGGAGAATTCGCAACACGGCGGGGGCGGGATTCACGCCGGCCCCCGGCGATTCTCCGGCCCGGTGTGGGGGTCGGAGAATCGCGCCTCAGTTCTGGGTCCACAGCTGTTTGTGATTTTCATTAATGACTTGGATGAGGGAGTTGAAGGGTGGGTCAGTGAATGTGCAGACGATACGAAGATTGGTGGAGTTGTGGATAGTAAGGAGGGCTGTTGTCGGCTGCAAAGAGACAGATAGGATGCAGAGCTGGGCTGAGAAGTGGCAGATGGAGATTAACCCTGAAAAGTGTGAGGTTGTCCATTTTGGAAGGACAAATATGAATGCGGAATACAGGTTAACGGTAGGGTTCTTGGCAATGTGGAGGAGCAGAGAGATCTTGGGGTCTATGTTCATAGATCTTTGAAAGTTGCCACTCAAGTGGATAGAGCTGTGAAGAAGGCCTATGGTGTGCTAGCATTCATTAACAGAGGGATTGAATTTAAGAGCCATGCGGTGATGATGCAGCTGTACAAAACCTTGGTAAGGCCACATTTGGAGTACTGTGTGCAATTCTGGTCGCCTCATTTTAGGAAGGATGTGGAAGCTTTGGAAAAGGTGCAAAGGAGATTTACCAGGTGTGGTCTGGAATGGAGAGTAGGTCTTACGAGGAAAGGTTGAGGGTGCTAGGCCTTTTCTCATTAGAACGGAGAAGGATGAGGGGTGACTTGATAGAGGTTTATAAGATGATCAGGGGAATAGATAGACAATCAGAGACTTTTTCCCCAGGTGGAACAAACCATTACAAGGGGACATGAATTTAAGGTGAATGGTGGAAGATATAGGGGGGAAATCAGAGGTAGGTTCTTTACCCAGAGAGTAGCAGGGGCATGGAATGCACTGCCTGTGGAAGTAGTTGAGTTGGAAACATTAGGGACCTTCAAGTGGCTATTGGATAGGTACATGGATTACGGTAGAATGATGGGGTGTAGATTAATTTGGTCTTAATCTAGGACAAAAGTTCGGCACAACATCTTGGGCCGAAGGGCCTGTTCTGTGCTGTATTTTTCTATGTTCTATGTCCCCAACTGCCCTAATCCCCCAATGGTGCTGCCCTACCTTCTCCACCCCTCCCACATCACACCCTCCCCCACTCTCATCGCACTATCCCCCCTCACCCCCAACACCCCCATGCCCTCTCAGTGATCCTCGGCCTGCTTAGCCTTCCGTGCTTGACTGTTGCATATAGGTCCCCCCAGAATGCACATCAGAGATGGAGGCAGCTTGCTGCTTACTGCATTCCGTGGCCTTCGATGCCCCTGGCCAGTGTCCTCTGGGGGCCCTGGGGCAATTGGGCCCAAGCCCATTTGCCAGCGGCACCTGTCCCGCCGTGCCACCCTGTTCTGGGTACTGACTCTGACTCAGGGGGAGTGGAACACAGGGGGAACTGGTGGCTATCTTCGCCACTCCCTGGGGTGGCACTGGGTTGGCACCCAGCTTCTCCTTCTCTCAAACGGTGCCCATAAGGCCATGGAGTTCACTTTGGGATGGAAAGGCAGCTAGATCAAGCCCCACTGCCCCTCCACCATCTGGCTCTGCCAGTCCTGGTGGCTCCCCAATGTCTGCAGCATGGTGTCGACGCCCTTGGCAACACTCCTCAGTAACTAGGACATGCTCTGGAGCACCCCACCTGAGATTGGAACATGATCCCCAGCGCCTCAGCTATGCCCACCTGAGACTGGGACATACTCGGCAGTACCTCATTAAGGTCCACATTGGACTGGGTCACGTCCCTCAGTGACTGGGGCATGCTGTCGAGGTGCTCAGCCATGGCTGTCACCGACTGAACCACACCTTGGACACCTTCATTCACGTTGCCGACTTTGTGCACCGGGTTCTCCACTGCGGTCGTCACCCGAGCAGGGTTGGCCTCTGTGCCATGCATTGCTGGCGCTATCTCCTGCACTCATACCCTCTTGGGTCCTCCAATCGGCTATGGACCTGCTGGAGTGTCTCTGACATTCCCTTCTGAATATCACAGCCGCACCCTATCGACTGCCTCAGCACCGGGTACATCTTGTCTAGAGGCTCAGCATCTGTCTGGGATCCAGCTGGGTCCTGGGATCCAGCAGACTTCCGACTGCTGTCTCGCCTGGGCATTCATGCCTCCACCTGATTGTGCATGGCAGCTGCGTGTTGTTCACCAGAATGTGCCCCAGGAGCCTGTCCACTACTGCCACCCAACGAGGTGTGCGTGACTCTGCGCTGGTGGAGGGTTGGGATGACACTGTGTCGCAAATACAGTGCTCTCCTCAGAGCTTCCCCCCCCACCCCCTCCCCAAGGTGTTCTCATGGGAGGCAGGGGGGAACCACCTCAGATGGGCCGGCACCATCAGATAGGGATCCTGCGGGAGAATGGACATGTGGTTAGTGGGAGGGATGGGTCATTAACAATTCATGTGTGACAGGTCATCTTGGTGTGGCTCGGTGGATCCTCACCTCTTTGCTGTACACAAACATCTATGTCGGTGACAGATTTGTCCTTGGCCTCCCCTGCTACCTCCAGGATCCGTTCCTCTTAAGTGTTGAGGTCTCTGATGTCCAGCACCCTGCCGCCAATCTGGGCCCTCTCCCATTTGTTATGTTTCAACTTCTCCTGCGGGGACATAGAGGGCATCATGAGCCGCACGCCCCATTCATCGCGAGGGTTGTGGGGAGGAGATGGTGAGTATGGGGGGGATAGGGAGTATGGGGGGGGGGAAGGGGATTATGGGGGTAAAGGGAAATATGGGGGGTGGGATATGTGGGGGGATGGGAAGCATGAGGGAATGGAGTATGCGGGGGTTGGGGCAGATGGGAAGAATGGGAGGGGAAGGGAGTTTGGAGAGTTCGGGAGTATGGAGGGGATTGTAAATGTGGGGGTGCCAGCATGGGCAGCACTGCTGGACATGGGTGGGTCAGGGCACGGAATGGTGCTGGGTGGGGGTGGTGCCAGATGCATGCTTGGGTGTTGGGGGGGGGGGGTTGGGGATAGCAGGCAGGGCTGGTACCAGGGCGCCAGTGCCAGCCCACCCTTGCGGCCCGGTGGATGTCGCTGACCTTATAGCACTGAATGCCAGTCCACCTGGTGACATTCCCCAAGCTGATGACCGCTGTTACTTCCTCCCAGGTGGCACTGGCTGCCCTGAGGCTGACCCTGCGGGCCCTTCGGGGGAACAGGGCATCCTGGCTGGTCTCGAACCTGTCCAACAATCTGGCCAGGTGGGCATCCCCAATTCATGCGACTTGTCTCCTTGGTGGCATGGCTCTGAGCTGTGTGGGGTTGGCTGTGAGGAACGGTTTAAGTGCTGCTCTCCCTTGTTGGGGCGGGGGCTGGCGTGTGCGGTCCCGGCAACTCAGCCATTTGTGGAGTTAAGTCTGCGGGGTCTTGTTAATTGGACCAATTAACGTTTTATAGCGGTGACTGCCTTGCCGGGCCGAGTGTCGGGATGCTCGCGGTAGTTCCTGCTCACAACCACACATAGAAAATTTTCCATTAAATCGCGCCCTATGTTCTGAATTTTGTGGTCAATGGTAAAATGATGCCACTCTTGTTGACCTCAAAGAAAGCTACCCACAATGATTTAGTAATCGCTGTGCTGTGTACTTCCCCTTTCTTGATGTCATTTTGAATCTCATACCAAGTCAAGGGAATCTCCAGGTGCCCAGCAATAGTGATAACATCAAGCAGGGTAAGCAACCATTCTCACAGACAGCAAACCCGAAAGTTAAATGTGTTGATCATTCACTTTTAAGTAAAGTTTACAGAGAACAAAATAATTGATTGGGAAATACACATTGGATTAATGCAGAATTACAGGAAATGTCATTAAAAAGCTTTAAAAAAATACTATCATAGTGGAGAAATTTGACATTGCTCATATAAGATCAATTTTCCAAGGCCAGAGAGATTCAGCAGCAGTTTTCTAAAATTAATTCATGGGATGTGGGCATCACTGGAAACACTGCATTCATTGACCATCCCCAATTGCCCTTGAAATGGTCGTGATGAGCCATCTTCTTGAATGTCGGCAGTCTATTTAGTGTAGTTACACCCACTGTTACACACAGGGCGAGATAACCTGAATGTAACCCAGACCTGCTCCTTTAGCCTAAAACAAAAGCAAAACACCATGGATGCTGGAAATCTAAAATAAAAACAGGAAATGCTGGAAAAACATAGCAGGACTGGCAGCATCTGTGGAGAGAGAAGAGCTGAAGAGGAGTCCCATGGACTCAACATTTTACCTCTGGTTCTCTCTCTTGGTATCAATGAAATCAGTCTTTTCTTCATATCTCTGTGGAGTGAATCAAATTACCTGAAGATCTGTGATGGTGGAAATCTCAGAGGTCAAGTTAAATCAAGGGCTGAAGATGGTTGCAAATGTGTCTGCTCTGCCTTTATTAAGGGAAATTTTATCATAGATTATCAGAGAATTTACAGTGCAGAAGGAGGCCATTTGGCCCATCGAGTCTGCACCGGCTCTTGGAAAGAGCACCCTACCCAAGGTCAACACCTCCACCCTTTCCCCATAACCCAGTAACCCCAGCCAACACTAAGGGCAATTTTGGACACTAAGGGCAATTTATCATGGCCAATCCACCTAACCTGCACATCTTTGGACTGTGGGAGGAAACCGGAGCACCCGGAGGAAACCCACACACACACGGGGAGGATGTGCAGACTCCGCACAGACAGTGACCCAAGCCGGAATCGAACCTGGGACCCTGGTGCTGTGAAGCAATTGTGCTATCCACAATGCTACCGTGCTAAGGTAAATTAGGTAAATTAGTCTTCTCCTTTAGGAAAGTTGTTTAATTGTCAAACACCATTCATTACTGGATGCGACAAGAGCTTTGATCTGATATGTTGGTTGTAGGATCTATTAGCATGTCTGGATGCTTCCACTGTTTAACATGCATGTATTCAGCCATTGTGCCTTCACCAGGTTGGCACATCATTTTTAGTCATGCCTGCTGCAGTTCGTGACATGCACTCCTACACTCTAATTGAACTGTGGTTACTCTGTGGCTTGATAGCAATGGCAGAGTGAGGGATATGCTGGACCATGAGGTTAAAAGTTGTGGTGGAATGCAATTTGTTGCACCTGTGGTCAATGACAGCCCACAGCGTCATTTCTGAGCTGCTGGATCTGTTCCTATACCATTTAGCGGCACACTAGATTTTGGTGCATATCCCCAATGTGAAGATGGGATTTCATTTACACAAAGACTGTGCAGTGGCCACTGGCACCAACACTGTCATGGACAGATGCGTCTGTGACAAGTAGATAGGTGAAGCCAAGGTCAAATAGAATTTTCCTTCTTGTTGCTTGTTTCATCACCTACTGCAGTCCCAGTCTGGCAGATAAATGATGATATAGTTCCAAGCCAGGGTGATGTGTAATTTGGGGGCGGGGGACTTTTAGGTGGCAGTACTCCCGTGCCTCTGCTGTCCTGATTCTTTTAGGTGGTTCAGAGTGTTGGTGTGATAAACCCCATGAGGACCACGTGCGATCACTAGTAGATCACCCTGTGGGGTTCGTGGAGTACAAGTTTCCCTGGTAGCGGGCAGAGGCCCATCCGACTGGGACTCGTTAACCGAGCCCTTTAAATGCCAGCCCTACCCTGGACTGGCAGTGCGGTAGTCCCAGGTTGGGACTCTATTGCTGTGCGTCATGATAGTGGCTTTACTTTTGTATTGTAAATAAACTATGTTAGTCTTCCTGCCCGTGTCTCCTGGATTATTACACTGGCGACGAGATGCAAGATAAAGATTCTGGACAGCCTTTCCATAGTCAAATGATTCTGGTAAGAAAAGGCCAAAGAGAATCCGAAAATGCCACTATTTGGTAAAATAGAGCAATATGATACGAGCGTGTAAGATTGGCCCCAGTATGCCGAAAGAACGCAATACTATTTTCAGGCAAACGGCACAGAAGGCAAAGACCAAGAGAAGATAATCCCCCAGCTACTTGTGGAGTACCAACGTTCGGCATAATTAAAAGGCTGGCTTACCCGGGAGCCCCTCAAAGTCCTTCAATGAACTGTTGGAGCAAGTAGCGAAACACTAAATCACATCTGTGATACTGCAACGTTATAGATTCCAACACAGCCAGAAGTATCCCCGGAGAATCTGTAATGGAAGTCCTGACAAGACTTCTGAAACTGATGGAACACTGTGAGTATGGACCATTCCTCCCAGAGATACTTCGAGACCGAATATTATATGGGATAAGTAATGTCACAACCCAGAGGAAACTGCTGGCAGAACCTACACTGGATTTTAAAAGAGCCATAGAATTGGCACTATCTCATGAAAATGCCGAAAAAAGGCCCAGGAACTGCAGGGTTCCATAGATTACAGCATTCCTAGCTGTTAGGAGAAGAGGTTTCCCCACAGACGGTACTCACGTGACCCACCCGCCACCAAGTCAACAATCAGGCACAATATATAAGGAGAGGGGTCAATGGCTGCGAGACACCAGGAACTGATGGGAAACCTCCTCCTCAGACTACGGAGAGCAATTGCAGAGTTGCTGCACCTGTGGTCATAGGGCACGCCCAAGGTAGGGCTGCCAGATTGGCAGAACATTTCTATCCTGGCCGGAAGATAAAGCCACTTCAAGCCAGGGCTTTACAAATCAACCAGTCGGAACAGAAAGAGCAAATGCAATTGAATTGCATCACAGCCCTCAAAGTGGCCCAAATCCAGATCAAACTCCAGGTCAACGGTCACCCCTGACATGGAAATAGACACAGGAGCCGCCCGCCATCTCCATTATAGGGGAACTGACTTTCAGGCAACTCCCGATGGGCATTTTGACCCTGGGCCTGCGGGATACCAGGGTCAGGTTGACCAAGTACACAAGGGAGTCTTTACGCAGAATAGGAACCACCGTGACCCCAGTCACACATGCGCAGCAGGCGGTCCGACTCCCCTTAATAGTAGTTCAAGGACTAGGACCCCAACCTTCTGGGAAGAGACTGGCTGCAAAAAATCCACCTAGATTGGCAGCAGATTTTTAAGATGGGCACTGGCAACTTATACAAAGTCAGAGGGACGTAACCTGAGCTATTCCAGGAAAGCCACAGAAAAATTAACAGTGCTAGGGTGAAATAGTATGTAGTCTCAGAGGCCCTACCAAAGTACTTCAAGAGACACCAGTCCCCTATACCCTACTCACCAAAGTAGAGGCCGAATCAAAGTGATTGGAGAGCCTTGGAATCATACCCCCAATGCAATTCGCAGAATGGGCGGCATCAGTGGTCCCAGTATTGGAGCCTGACAAGGTGATCCGCCTTTGAGGTGACTATAAGATGACCGTCAACAAAGCCTCTTGTCTAGAGTGGTACCCCATGCTGCGCATTGAGGATCTATACACAAAACTGGTTGGAGGCCACATATTACAGAACCAAGCATGAGCCATGCATACCTCCAACCGGAGCTTGATGCAGTATGCAGCATCTAGAAAATACATCACTATTAATACCCACAAGGGATTATACGAATATACTTGTCTACCTTTTGGCGTATAATCGGCATGCACTATTTTCCCCTTAAAAGAGAAAAATGTGTGTGTCAGGCAAGCGAGGTAACGTGCCTCTGGGACTGTGTCGTCCAGGCCGGCCTACATCCTTTAGAAGACAAGGTAAAGGCCGTAAAATGAGCTCTGACACCAAGAAACACAATGGAACTAATGTCATTCCTAGGTCTCATAAATTATTATGAGTAGGGCGGCACGGTGGCGCAGTGGTCAGCACTGTTGCCTCACGGCACCGAGGACCCGGGTTTGATCTCAGCCCAGGTCATGGTCCGTGTGGAGTTTGCACACTCTCCCTGTGTCTGTGTGGGTCTCACCCCCACAACCCAAAGATACAGTTTCTTCACCCTTTCCGAACTACAGTATTGTGTGTACGTGTTCGTATCAAGCCTACAGTCCATGTTCCAATATTGCCTTGCCATCTCAGTGTGATCTCTGCTATTATTTTCATCAGCTTCTTTATGGTTTCTGTTGCACCGGCTTCTAGGATTTTGCCATCATTGATCAAGCACAGCTAATTAAGGATGAGAATATTTAGCATTTGTGCAGTTGGAGATGTGCAAATTAAATTACTAACTTGGAATTCAAAGCAATAAAATTAATTTAATTTAAATATTTCAGACCAAATTAACACACACGGCCTCAATTTGTAATTTTATTTTCATTTTGTAAACCAATGGCCTGGACTCGGTACAACAGAAAAGCTGTTAATATGCGACTGTACAGATTAAAAACGTTGAAAGGAAGAGAGAAGCAGGGATTAAGTAAGAAGCAATGGGGTGAGCTGGGGAATCACATTACTCCTTTTGCTTCTGACTGCATTGCATATGTGACTGAATTGTACAATGAGTTCAACTGCAGAAGCCTGAAAAGTAACATTTTCTTTCGTCAAGTAAAGAAATTACAAATAAGAAAGACTTTTCCCAGCAGGGAATGCAAATCCATTATTGGATGTTTTTTTCTGAAATGTCTCAGATTGCCAACAAGCCAATTTACTTACCATCGTGATGCGAAATAAGCGTTTCTGTCTTCATATTAAGAATATTTTGCTGCTCAGATTAAGAAGGTAAAATTATGTAAGTGTAGGATTGGCTTTCAGCTTTATGCCACTATGCATTAATTATCATCAGGAATATTCCACTGACAGCATAGAATAGGGGTTAACTGCAAAGTAACAGCAGCAGAATATTAATTATAGCAAAATGACTGATAGACCAGATGCAGTGGGACTCCTAATATGCCCAAGTTGTGCTTGTCAGGAACACTTAACTGCAGTATCTCGATGCAGTGTCTAATATTGGGAGAATCCACCATATCAAAAACAAGATGGAATTGTAATACATTGTTGTATGAAAGGAGGAACAGTCTCTCTGACTCCCCCAGGATTAGTCCCCCAATTGATACAACCTCTGTGACAGCCTACCAAAAGCAGGCCCAACCTACTGACCAGCGTCCTGCAGAAACTGGGTGATTTTTGGCCCTCTAAAACCAGTGAGAAGAATGGAGTGCATGTTTGACACTGACAGCTTGCAGCTTAAATTCAATCATGACCCAATCCTGAAAACGGCACTTAGCCATCTAGGTTTTAAAATAATTATTGTTTCATGGGATGTGGGCGTCGCTGACTGGACCAGCATTTGTTGCCCATCCCTAATTGCCCTTGAACTGGGTAGCCTGCTAGGCCATTTCAGAGGGCAGTTAAGAGTCAACCCACATTGGCGTAGGCCTGGAGTGTCATTTAGGCCAGACCAGGTAAGGATGGCAGATTTCCTTCCCTAATGGACATTAGTGAACCATTTGGGTTTTTATGATAATCATTGATTTCTTCATGGTTATTATTACTGAGACCAGCTTTCAATTTCAGATTTGGCAGATGCACCAAGTTCATGTCCATTTTGGGCTGAAGTAAAAAATGAATATCAGCATGTTAAAGCAGGGGAATAAAATACAGTCCATGCCTGATTATTTGTTTTGCACTAAAAAAAAAGTGCTTAATTCAGATATTCAATGTAAGTATAGTAATATGGAAAGATAGCTCTGAAAAAAATTTAAATGATCAGATCTGAATTGAGCAACTTTGCATTAAGAGCAGAAATCAGATTTCTCCTCGTAACAAGCAGAGTAAAAGTCTGATGGCCATCCTGGATATTTATTTGCCCAGCTGATTCAATTCTCAGAAGGTTTTTAAATGGGTGTGCAATACTGCGTGTCATATTCTGATATGTAATATATTTATTACTCTCAATTAAACTGAGTTGTTAAATAATAGCCGTAATCTTCCAGAAATGATTAAGTAATTTATTGAGTCATACAGACTAATCTCGTGATTTCGTTTTACTCAATACTAAACTAGTAAAACAAATAAACAACTGTAGAATATTAACTATTAAATAAGTAGATATAAAACTCTGATAACTAATAACGTCTTCTCTCTGGCTTTCTCACTTCTATTCTCTCTGCAATCCTGACGCACACTCCTCTAAGAAAGAGCAGGAAAACATTTATATAGGTCCTGATGTAAGGCCATCTAGTGTTTATTTGCCTGTACTTGCTTAACATAGTCTGATCATGTATTATTTAAATACAGAGATCTCTACATCCCCCTTTTCTAACACTTTCTATTGAATATTAAAGAAAATTTTACATTCAAAATGTAGTGGTTACAAAGTACAGCAAACACTAGAATTAAGTTGAATTCATAAATTGACCCATTTGGTATTCTTTTTCTTCTTGTGGATCTTCTTAACTTGACAGTGATATGGAAATTTTAATGTCCTTGTTGATTGATTGATTGGAATGAAGTTGTTTTCCAACATGCCTTGAAACCATGTGATTCAATCAAGATCAGGATTGTGTTTGACCTTTAACTTGAAGAATATCACGACGATTTCATCGAATGATAGCATCATCTGAAGTTTTTATTAGAAACAATCTTGGCGAGGTCGGTCTAATAATATGAGCAATGTCAGACCAACCTCCTTCAGGAAGTCTGAATCGGACAGTATCGTTATCTGTTAAAGAATTTAGATTCTTTGCATGCAGGTTTCAGTATTGTCGTTGTTCTTCTCTTTGTTGATGAATTTTCTTAACAGCATTATATTGATCAGGATCTGGAACATGTAGCTGAGGTAGAATTGCTCTGATGTTCCTGTTGAACAACATCTGGCTGGAGATAGTCCTGATGATAAAGGTGATGATCTATAAGTGAGGAATGCTAAATAAAAATCAGACTGCGAGTCTCTGGATTTATTCATTAACTGTTTAATTCTGTACGCCTTTCTCAACCTTTTCATTTGATTATGGAAAATGAGGGCTGGATGTTATGTGCTCGAAATTGTAATTCATGGAGAATTCTTTCCATTCACAGCTAGAGAAACATGGACCATTATCTGACATTATTGTATGAGGTATACCATGTCTTGCAAATATGTCTCAGCATGCTTTGATAACAGCTGAGGTTGTTAAATCATTCAGGTTCATGACTTCAGAAAAATTTGAATAATAGTCAATGACTAAAACATAATCCTTGCCAAATGAATGAAAGAGATTGATACCTACTTTCATCCAAGGTGATGTAACGTGTCATTCTGTTGCAATGTTTCTTTGCACTGTGGACTTTGGTGTTTCTGACAAGTAGAACATGACATGATCATGTCTGAAATGTGTCGATTAATACCTGGCCAATATATCGATTGTCTGGCTCTGCGTTTGCATTTCTCGATGCCTAGATGACCTTCGTGAAGTCTAGTAAGCATTTCTGACTTCATGCTGTCTGGAATGAAAATGCAGTCATGTCTGAGCAAAATATCATCTAAGATAGTGAGTTCTGACCACATACTTTGAAATCGTGGACAATTACCTTTTGGTCATCCATTCCGCAGGTGATTGATTACACTGGTCAAAGTGGCATCTTTCTGTGTTTCTCCACGTATTTGTTGACGTTTTAGATCTGACGCAGGAAGTAATTCTTTGAAAAGTTGTAGACGAGCATCAACATCAGTGATGGATACTTCTTCTATGATTTATTCAGTGTTAGCTATGACTAATTTTTTACCGAGTGTATAGATAAGATTGAAATCACATCTGCGCAACATCATAAGTCTTGTAGTCGTGGTGTCATGTCATTAAGATTTTTATCGATTATGTTGACAAGTGGACGATGGTCAGTTTCTACGGCGAATCTTGGTTAAACCATAGACATAATCGTGGAATTTCATAATTCCAGCCACAAGTCCAAGACACTCCTTTTCAATCTGGATGTACCTGCACTCAGTTAAAGTCATGGATCTGGATGCGTAGGCAATCGGAACCCAGTTATTGAAATGGTCTTGTTGTAGCAGAACTGCACCTATGCTATTCTGACTGGCATCAGTCGAAATTTTGGTGGGCTTGGTCGGGTCAAAGAATGGTCAAGCTTGGAGCCTGGATCAACTATTGTTTCAGATCGAGGCATTCTTCAATGTGACTCCAAACAAAATCAATGTTCTTTCTGATTAGCTGACGTAATGTAGTTGTTCTGCTGGAAATATTTGAGATGAATTTCCCTAAAAAATTCACAAAGCCTAGAAAATGTAAGACAACTTTTTTGTCTTTTGGTTTCTGCATTGCTTTGATGGCTTGTATTGTGGCTTCGTCCGGTTTGATACCATTTGTCGTAATGTTGTCGCCTAAGAATTTCAGTGAAGATGTGGCAGACATACTTATCCTGGTTCAACTTTAAACAATATATGTGTATTCAGAGTGTCCAATTCACCTAATGGCACGTCTTTCAGGATGTTATTTTATTCATCTAATAATAACTAAAATTCATGTGTGGCAGCTCTAAAAAAATGTCCAGGTTTTGGACATCCCTGGTGTTCATATAGCCAGATTTGAGACACTGTACCTGTATTTGATTTTTAATGACTTTGGTGCATTAAATAAGACTTAATGGATGGGAGCAATTGCAGGTTAACTCAATGAGAAACTAGGTACACAAGGAATGGGACACATGGACGTGATTCTCCGGTCTCCGACACCGAAACCGCATTCGCCGATCGGCCGGAGAATCCTCGTTTGCACCAAAATCGGGGCCGGTGCCGCTTTTGCGATGCTCTGCCCCCTCAAAAAGTACTCGTATGGACAGCCTCAGGATGTGACATCCTCGTGAGGCACTCCTTGGAGGCACTCCTCCAATGCTCCACCTCCAATGGGCTGAGTTCCCAACGGCGTGGGTCACTCATGCTATTTATTTTTGTGAACCCGGCGTGGCGGCTGTGGACTGAGTCCAGCGGCGCCACAGTCAGAGCCGTTCCATGGGCAGGGCGGGCCTTGGCAGGGCTGCGGGCATTGTTGGGGGGGTGGTCCAAAGGTGGCAAGCCTGGCCAAAGTGGGGCATTATTTGGCAGGCTGGGTCTGTGCGCGGCCGGCGCCATGTTGCACGCCATGTCCGCTGCAGGCCGCCATCGTGCAGATGCGCAGCCCCGGACCCGGCAATTCTCCGGCTGTATCCGCAGCTAAAGCTGGGGGCTTTACGCTGCATGCCTGCTAGCCCCCCACCAGACAGAGGATCGTTGCATCTTTTGCGGCATTTTTCCGGGTGTAAAACGCCACTGTTCCCACGCCAGCATCAGCACTTAGTCTTCAAATCGGAGAATCCAGGCCCAATGGTATGACTGACTAATATGATCATATTCCTTCCAATGAGGAAAACCTTCATCATTAGCAGAATCAGATATTTGAATCATACCAGAATGAACTAAAAACCTTTCTCTGAATCGGAATAAAACTATTTTTTCGTCTTACTGCAGCTGTACAGGGCCTTGATAAGTCTACATCTGGAGTATTATGTGCAGTTTTGATCTCCTTACCTAAGAAATGGTACACTTGTTACAGACTGATTCCTGGAATGGTACGATTGTCGTACGAGGAGAAATTAGGTTGAGTGTGCCTGTATTGACTGAAATTTAGAAGAATGAGCGGGAATCTAATTAAATGTGTAAAATTCTGTCAGGGCTGGACAGATTGGATGCAGGTATGTTGTTTCTTCTGGCTGAGGGGTGGGGGTGGTGGTGGGGTGGGCTTAGAACAAGCAATTACGGTCTCAAAATACAGGGTAAGCCATATTTAAGAACTCAGCGACCAACTTAAATGAGTATGCCACCATCGTCATGGACTTCATCAGCAAATGTGTGGACGACTGCGTGCCAAAGTAAGCAGTACGTACGTCCCCCAACCGGAAACCATGGCTCAATCACGAGATTGACTCCCTACTGAAGGACAGGTCTGAGGCATTCAAGTCAGGCGACCCTGACTAATACAAGAAATCCAGGTACGACCTCCGCAAAGCCATCCGAGATGCCAAGAGAGAATATCAGACCAAGCTAGAGTCACAGACTAGTGTTACAGACTCTCGGCGGATGTGGCAAGGCCTAAACAACATAACGGGCTACAAAGCGAAGCCGAGCAGTATCTCAGGCAGCAGCGCACCCCTCCCCAATGAACTCAATGCATTCTATGCTCGGTTCGAGCAGGAAACCAACGATCCGCTGTCAAGTGCCCCAGCAGCCCATAACACACCCATACCCACCATCACAGCTTCCGAAGTCAGATCGGCTTTCCTGAAAGTGAATGCTTGGAAGGCGAAGGGTCTGGACGGGATCCCTGGTTGTGAACTAAAAGCTTGCACGGACCAGCTGGCAGATGTGTTCGCAGACATCTTTAACCTGTCCCTACTCCGCTCCCTGGTCCCCACCTGCTTCAAGAAGACCACCATCATACTGGTGCCAAAGAGAAACCAGGCAACATGCCTCAGTGACTACCGTCCGGTGACCCTGACTTCAGTCGTAATGAAGTGTTTCGAGAGGTTGGTCATGAAGTGCATCACCTCCATACTCCCAGAACGCCTTGATCCATTGCAATTCGCATACCGCCGCAACCGGTCCACAGCAGACACCATCTCCCTGGCCCTAGACTCATCCCAGGGAGCATCTCGACAACAAGGACTCCTACATCAGACTCCTATTTATTGACTACAGTTCAGCCTTCAACACCATAATCCCAGCCAAGCTCATATCAAAGCTCCAAAACCTAGGACTTGGCTCCTCACTCTGCAACTGGATCCTTGACTTTCTAACCCACAGACCACAATCAGTAAGAATAAACAACAATACCTCCTCCACAACAGTCCTCAATACCAGGGCCCCACAAGGCTGCATACTTTGCCCCCTACGATACTCCCTGTACACACACGACTGCGTGGCAAAATTTGGTTCCAACACCATCTACAAGTTTGCTGACGATACGACAATAGTGGGCCGGATCTCGAATAACAATGAGTCAGAATACAGGAGGGAGATTGAGAACCTAATGGAGTGGTGCAGCGACAACAATTTATCCCTCAATGCTTGCAAAACTAAAGAGCTGGTCATTGACTTCAGAAAGCAAAGTACTGTACACACCCCTGTCAGCATCAACGGGGCCGAGGTGGAGATGGTTAGCAGTTTCAAATTCCTAGGAATACACATCTCCAAAAATATGTCCTGATCCACCCATGTCGACGCTACCACCAAAAAGCACAACAGTGCCTATACTTCCTCAGGAAACTAAGGAAATTCGGCATGTCCACATTAACTCTTTCCAACTTTTACAGATGCACCATAGAAAACATCCTATCTGGCTGCATCACAGCCTGGTATGGCAACTGCTCGGCCCAAGACTGCAAGAAACTTCAGAGAGTCGCGAACACAGCCCAGTCCATCACACAAACCTGCCTCCCATCCATTGATTCCATCTACACCTCCCACTGCCTGGGGAAAGTGGGCAGCATAATCAAAGACCCTTCCCACCCGGCTTACTCACTCTTCCAACTTCTTCCATCAGGCAGGAGATACAAAAGTCTGAGAACACGCAAGAACAGACTCAAAAACAGCTTCTACCCCGCTGTTACCAGACTCCTAAACTAACCTCTTATGGACTGACCTCATTAACAGTGCATCCCTGTATGCTTCACCTGATGCCGGTGTTATGTAGTTAGATTGCGTACCTTGTGTTGCCCTATTATTTATTTTCTTTTATTTCCTTTTCTTTTCATGTACTTAATGATCTGTGGAGCTGCTCGCAGAAAAATACTTTTCACTGTACCTTGATACATGTGACAATAAACAAATCCAATCCATTTAACACTGAAATGAGGAGAAATTTCTTCACTTCACTGGTGAACCTGTGGAATTCTCCACCATAGAAGGCTATGGAAGCCAAGTCACTGAATATATCTAAGGACAAGGAAGGAAATGGATAGATTTCTCTCTAAAGGTTTCATAGAAACATATATAGAAAATAGAAGTAGGAGGAGGCCATTCGGCCCTTTGAGTTTGCTCTGCCATTCATTATGATCACAGTAAGAAGTCTTACAACACCAGGTTAAAGTCCAACAGGTTTGTTTCGAATCACTAGCTTTCGGAGCGCAGCACCTTCATCGGGTGAATGAAGAGGTGGGTTCCACAAACACATATAAAGACAAATTCAATGATGCAAGATGATACTTTAAATGCGAGTCTTTGCAGGTAATTAAGTATTTACAGGTTCAGACAGTGCAACTGGAGAGAGGGATAATCACAGGTTAAAGAGGTGTGAATTGTCTCAAGTCAGGACAGTTGGTGGGGGGTGAATGTAATGAGACATGAGTTTATGATCATTCATTATGATCATGACTGATCATCAAGTTCAATACACTGATCCCACCTTCTCTCCATTTCCCTTGATTCCTTTAGCCCCAAGAGCTATATGTAGTTCTTTCTTGAAATTTCACAACATTTTGGCCTCAACTACTTTTTGTGGTCGTGAATTCCACAGGTTCACCGCTCTCTGGGTGAAGAAATGTCTACTCCCCTCAGTCTTAGGTTTACTGCTTATCCTCAAACTATGACCCCTCGTTCTTGACTCCTTCACCATCGGCAACATTTTTTCTGAATCTACCCTGTTCAATCCGGTTAGAATTTTATAAGTTTCTATGAAAATCCCTCTCACTCTTCTAAAATCTAATGAATATAATCCTAACCGATTTAGTATCTCATCATATGACAGTCCCGATATCCCAGCAATCAGCCTGCTGAACCTTTGCTGCACTCCCTTCATAGCAAGAACATCCTTCCTTAGATAAGGACACCCAAACTGCACACAATACCCCAGGTGTGGCCTCACCAATACCCCATACAATTGCAGTAAACATCCTTATTCCTATACTCAAATCCTCTTGCTATGTAGGCCAACATATCATTTGCCTTCTTTATTGCCTGCTGTACCTCCACGCTTACTTTCAGCGACTGATGCATGAGGACACCGAGGTCTCGCTGAGAATCCACCTCTCACAATTTACACCCATTCAAATAATATCTGTTTCAAAGGGTAGGGATATTTTCAAGGGGTGTGGGGAGAGTGTGGGAGTATGGTGTTGAGATAGAGGATCAGCCATGATCATACTGAATACAGGATCAAAGTGCTGAATGACCTCCTCATACTCATAACTTCTATGTTTCTATGGTTCTAGTTTCTATCGCATCATAGAAATCTTTACTATTGCAAAAGGATATTAATACATCTACTTTTTATTCATATATTTGAATACTATAACATTCTCTCTCATTTTGTTTTTAATAGTGATACGAGTATTAGTCACTAGTAAAAAGTTGGTTTCTTCTAACGACATGGAACCTGACACGGTCCAGTATGCAGTAAAGCAAGAAAAGGTACACAAATGTTAAAGATTTGAGCAAGCAGATTGGTCCTTTAGATATTAAATAAAAACAGAAGCATTGGAAATGCACAGTCTGTCAGTCAATAATTTAAAAACAAAGAGAGGTTAACATTCTGACATTGTAACCCGATTTTCCTCTATTAAATGATGGTTGACGCAACTATGAATGTCTAGAATTTTATGTTTTTATTTGGATTTTCAGGAGATGTCTTTTTTACTTTAGGCCTTTAGCATGACTATATGATAAACAATGCAATATCATGGTCCTTTAGAATATAATTTCAAATGATTAGAGAGGCAATATATTTTTTTTTACCTCTGTGCTGTTTGGAAATGAGCCATTTGCCAAAATTACCACAGCTAGTTTTGAGCAGTTCTTTTGAATTTTTCTAACCTTTATGACATTCCCACAATTGATTTCTAGTTTACTAAAGGCTTATTTTTCTTTGGTATAAATAAAACCCTTGATTTTTAAGAAGATATTTTTGTCAAGTGATCAGAATAACCATCATAGAATCCCTACAATGCAGAAGGAGGTTATTTGGCCCATCGAGTCTGCATCAACCCTCTGAAAGAGCACCCTACCTAATTCCACACTCAGCCCTATCCCCGTAACCCCACCTAACTTTTGGATGCTAAGCGCCAATTTAACATGGCCAATCCACTTAACCTGCACACCTCTGGACTGTGGGAGGAAACCGGGGCACCCGGAGGAAACCCACGCAGACAAGGGGAGAACGTGCAAACTGCACACAGACAGTCACCCAAGGCACGAATCGAACATGGATCCCTGGCACTGTGAGGCAGCAATGTTAACCACTGTACCACCTTGCCATTCATCTAATTGATTAGCTAAGTCTTATTGAGAAAAATATTGATGTGGAATAATATTAAACATGTAATTATTTTTGAGTAATGTACCTCCAAAGATCCTTCTAACGCATGAACACATTCCCAACATATCTCTCCAAGTGCACCCTGGCAATGTCAATAATTACACAGTGAAGTTTGTTCTTGCAAGTAACTATTCATACATGAAAATTATTCTCTTCATTTAGAGGGTATAGTTTTTCGAAACACGATAAGGTTTTGTAAGCTTTCAAAATTTGCTGTTGAAAGAAAGCTAGGCTGTCTAAGTGAAGCTTTTGATTATTCTGGTGTAGTCTTTTTTTTTACTAAAAGTATTAATGTTCAAACCTTCATCAGATGTACAAAGGATTTGAAAAGAAGAAAATGGTAGAGTATGTCTACACATCTTCCAGCTCTGCTGCATGTGGTGTAGAGCTTGAAACCAATGTCCAGTACCTCATAACAGGTAAGATAAGAACTTAATGGGAATAGTTTCATTGTTTAAATGCCTTCGTTTTTATTCACTTAAATACTGTCAGATCTCCAGTGATGTTACTGAAGTGAATGGCTCAACTGATGAGGGCAGGGATGGAGGAGAGAGGAGGAAAGATAGGAAGGGATGGATATGTGAGTGGAAAATGACAGAAGAGTGCAAAGAGTAAAGGAGGGGCAGGGAGGGAAAGGGAAGGATGGAGTAAAGAAAGGGGCGGGTTGAAGGAAGGGGCGCGGTGAAGGAAGGGTGGAATAGGGGAGAGAGCAGAGTGAGGAAGGTGATAAGGGTAGGAGAAGGTGGAGAGGAAGGAGAGGAGCCCACTGCTTTCTAGAAATGCATTCCCACTGAAATAATGGAAAAGGAGTGGAAACAATTTGGAATGTTTTTGATTGGTTCTTTAATACAGTGCTTTACACACTCACTGTAAGTGGGCAAATAAACTAATTTGTTTACTCAAAATACCACAGTTATACATAAATAAATGACTGCATGTAACATGGGAAACTACAATTTATAGAACATAGAACAGTACAGCACAGAACAGGCCCTTCGGCCCTCGATGTTGTGCCGAGCCTTGTCCGAAACCAAGATCAAGCTATCCCACTCCCTGTCATACTGGTGTGCTCCATGTACCTATCCAATAACCGCTTGAAAGTTCCTAAAGTATCCGACTCCACGATCACAGCAGGCTGTCCATTTCACACCCTAACCACTCTCGAGTAAAGAACGTACCTCGGACATCCCTCCTATATCTCCCACCCTGAACCTTATAGTTATGCCCCCTTGTAACAGCTTCATCCACCCGAGGAAATAGTCTCTGAACGTCCACTCTATCTATCTCCCTCATCATCTTATAAACCTCTATTAAGTTGCCTCTCATCCTCCTCCGCTCCAAAGAGAAAAGCCCTACCTCCCTCAACCTTTCCTCATAAGACCTATCCTCCAAACCAGGCAGCATCCTGGTAAATCTCCTTTTCACCCTTTCCAATGCTTCCACAACCTTCCTATAGTGAGGTGACCAGAACTGCACACATTACTCCAAATGTGGTCTCACCAGGGTCACGTACAGTTGCAGCATAATCCCACGGCTCTTAAACTCAAGCCCCCTGTTAATAAACGCTAACACACTATAGGCCTTCTTCACGGCTCTATCCACTTGAGTGGCAACCTTCAGAGGTCTGTGGACATGAACCCCAAGATCTCTCTGTTCCTCCACATTCCTCAGAACCCTGCCATTGACCCTGCAATCCGCATTCAAATTTTTCCTACCAAAATGAATCACCTCGCAATTATCAGGGTTAAACTCCTTCTGCCATTTTTCGGCCCAGCTCTGCATCCTACCAATGTCTCTTTGCAGTTTACAACAGCCCTCCACCTCATCCACTACTCCACCAATCTTGGTGTCATCAGAAAATTTACTATCCCACCCTTCAGCCCCCTCCTCCAAGTCATTGATAAAAATCACAAATAGCAGAGGACCCAGCACTGATCCCTGTGGTACACCACTGGTAACTGGTCTCCAGTCTGAAAATTTTCCATCCACCGCCACCCTCTGTCTTCTATGTGATAGCCAGTCACTTATCCAATAGGCCAAATTTCCCTCTATCCCACACCTCCTTACTTTCGTCATGAGCCGACCATGGGGAACCTTATCAAACGCCTTACTAAAATCCATGTATACGATATCAACTGCTCTACCTTCATCTACACACTTAGTTACCTCCTCAAAGAATTCAATCAAATTTGTAAGGCAAGACTTACCCTTCACGAATCCGTGGTTGACTATCCCAGATTAAGCTTTTCAAATGGTCATAAATCCTATCCTTCAGGACTATTTCCATTAACTTACCGACCACCGAAGTAAGACTAACTGACTAATAATTACCAGGGTCATTCCTATTCCCTTTCTTGAACAGAGGGACAACATTCGCCACTCTCCAGTCCTCTGGCACTATCCCCGTGGACAGTGAGGACCCAAAGATCAAAGCCAAAGGCTCTGCAATCTCATCCCTTGCCTCCCAAAGAATCCTAGGATATATCCCATCTGGCCCAGGGGACTTGTCGACCCTAAGATTTTTCAAAATTGCTAATACGTCCTTCCTCAGAACATCTACATCCTCCAGCCTACCCACCTGTATCACACTCTCATCCTCAAAAACATGGTTCCTCTCCTTGGTGAACATTGAAAAAAAGTATTCATTCAACGCCTCTCCTATTTCTTCTGACTCCATGCACAAGTTCCCACTACTGTCCTTGACCGGCCCTAACCTCACCCTGGTCATTCTTTTATTTCTCACATAAGAGTAAAAAGCCTTGGGGTTTTCCTTGATCCGACCCTCCAAGGACTTCTCGCCCCCTCCTAGCTCTTCTAAGTCCTTTTTTCAGCTCATTCCTTGCTACCTTGTAACCCTCAAGCGACCCAACTGTACCTTGTTTTCTCATCCTTACATACGCTTCCTTTTTCTTCTTGACAAGACATACAACCTCTTTTGTGAACCATGGTTCCCTCACACGGCCATTTCCTCCCTGTTTGACAGGGACATACCTATCAAGGACACGCAGTATTTGTTCCTTGAACAAGCTCCACTTTTCATTTGTGCCTTTCCCAAACAGTTTCTGTTCCCATCTTATGCTCCCTAATTCTTGCCTAATCGCATCATAATTACCCCTCACCCAACTATAAACCTTGCCCTGCCGTATGGCCCTATCCCTCTCCATTGCAATAGTGAAAGACACCGAATTGTGGTCACTATCTCCAAAGTGCTCTCCCACAAACAAATCTAACACTTGGCCCGGTTCATTACCCAGTACCAAATCCAATGTGGTCCCACCTCTTGTCGGCCTATCCACATATTGTGTCAGGAAACCATCCCGCGCACACAGTACAAAAATTGCCCCATCCGAACTGTTCGACCTATAGAGGTTCCAATCAATATTTGGAAAGTTAAAGTCACCCATGACAACTACCCGGAGACCTCCACAGCTATCCATAATCTGTTTTGCAATTTCTTCCTCCACATCTCTATTACTATTTGGGGGCCTATAGAAAACTCCTAGCAACGTGACCGCTCCTTTCCTATTTCTAACTTCAGCCCATATTACCTCAGTAGGCAGATCACCCTCGAACTGCCTTTCTGCAGCCGTTAAACTATCCTTGATTAACAATGCTACTCCTCCACCTCTTTTACCACCTTCCCTACTCTTACTGAAACATCTATACCCCGGAACTTCCAACAACCATTCCTGTCCCTGTTCTAACCATGTCTCCGTAATGCCCACAACATCGTAGTCCCAAGTACCAATCCACGCTCCAAGTTCACCCACTTTATTCTGGATGCTCCTTGCATTGAAGTAGACACACTTCAACCCACCTTCCTGTCTGCCGGTACACGCCTGCGACCTTGATACCCTCCTCAGTACCTCACTACTCTCAACACTGGCTTCTGGACTACAGCTCGTTTTCCCATCCCCCTGACAAATTAGTTTAAACACCCCCGAAGAGGCATAGCAAATGTCCCTCCCAGGATATTGGTGCCCCTCTGGTTCAGGTGCAAACCATCCTGTCTGTACAGGTCCCACCATACCCAGAATAAGCTCCAATTATCCACGTAACTGAAACCCTCCCTCCTACACCATCCCTGCAGCCACGTGTTTATCTGCACTCTCTCGCTGTTCCTCAACTCGCTAGCACATGGCACCGGCAACAAACCAGAGATGACAACATGGTTTGTCCTGGCTCTCAGCTTCCACCCTAGCTCCCTAAATTCCTGTTTAAATCTCTATCCCTTCTCTTACCTATGTCGTTGGTACCGATGTGTACCACGACTTGTGACTGTTCCCGGTCCCCTTTAAGGATTCTGAAAACACGGTCAGAGACGTCATGAACCCTGGCACCCGGGAGGCAACATACCATCCGTGAGTCTCTTTTGTTGCCACAGAACCGTCTATCTGTCCCTCTAACTATCGAGCCCCCAATAACTATTGCTCTCCTGCTCTCCCTCCTTCCCTTCTGAGCCACAGGGACGGACTCAGTGCTGGAGATCCGTTCACCATGGCTTACCCCTGGTAGGTCATCCCCCTCAACAGTATCCAAAGCGGAATACTTGTTACTGAGGGGAATGACCACAGAGGATCCCTGCACTGACTGCTTCCTCTCAGCCCATCTCACAGTCACCCAGCTATCTTGATTCTTCGGAGTAACTACATCCCTGAAGCTACTATCTATGACCACCTCTGCCTCCCGAATGATCCGAAGTTCATCCAGCTCCAGCTTCTGTTCCCTAACGCGGTCTCGGAGGAGCTGGAGATGGGTGCACTTCCCACAGTTGAAATCAGCAGGGACACAGACGGCGTCCCTCACCTCAAACATTCTGTAGGAGGAACATTGCACTGCCTTCCCTGCAATCCACTCTAGATAGCTTGCGGATAAAACAAGAAAAAGAAAGAAAGAAAGAGCTTACCTGATATTCACTCAACCCCTTAGGTTAGAGGAGGTGGAAGGGTGGGGGACACTACAAGTGTAGTGTCTCGGGTTTAGGAACCGCTCAACTTAAATACAGGTAAAATTAAAACACTTAACCAGCAACCACTGCGCTCCGCACTATAACAGCAATCAGCTGTTATGGGCCCACGCAAACAATTTAAATCTGTACTACTTACCCAGCAGTCACTCTGTCCTCACTCTGACCGGATTCAGCTGGAAACCCCCAACAGTAAACTTTTTTGAAAAGCTTTTTATGGTAAAACAGTTTACTGCATGGCTTTTTAGGTAGGGGCTACAGAGTGTAAAACATGGCAAAGATTCAACTCATTTTCATCTCACTTATCAAAATATTTTTGCAACTTTTTTTATATGACCATAAAGTTCTGCTTAAACATGTATGTTTACATTCAGGACTTTTATTCAGAGCCTTCGTTCAAACTCAACTCCTCCGGATGTTCTGTTGTTTTTAATCAATCATTTTGTTTCCCTGGTTGCTTTTTTGTTGTAAGGTGACTGTTTGTGTACCCATTCAGAATACATAATAAAATATAAAGATTGTACAATACCCTATTCATTTTTCTGATCCATAGGATAATGATAGGATTAAGTGAACGACTCATTGAATATAATGGCCTACCTCTAATTAACTGGTGTTGAGGTGGGAGTGTGCCAAGTGTTACACTTGCAGGCAGGCTTCCAAGGACAATAATAACTGTGTTTCTCTGCCACTGAATAGCTTTGCTAGACTTTATTCTGGGAGGGAGGGCTACAACATTGTGTTCCCAATTCTGTGTTGAACTCTTTGTCTAATGTAGCTCCAAGCAGCAGCAGGTTGCAATTTCTGCCCACTAATATATTACATATAGATATGTGGATATTCTTTTTTTGTTTTAGGCCAACTTGGTATTCAGGGAAAAGTTCACATTGGACTTTGCAATTGGATTGTCCCATGGGATGATCTAACTTCATTGCAAAAACGAAACGTGAAGTGGAACAAATATGAAACAGGCTGCAGCTGTCACGTAAGTCCAAATCCGAGTACACTTTCTCACTTCCATTTTGCCCTCTTCCGATGGCACTTATTGTTGCGGTGGAACAGCTACATGAGCTGATAACACTTCACCGTTGTGACTGTCTGGCTCTCCTTTCTGTGAGCTGAGCCAGTGATTGATGACAAGTTTTACAGAGGCAATTATATGGCACCTATTAGTGTCCTCGCTTGACATCTACATGCATAACTTCCAGCAGGTTAGGTGAATTGCCCATGCTAAATTACCCCTTAGGATGGGGTTGCAGGAATAGAATGGGGGATTGAGCCCAAAAGAGTCAGTGCAGATTCAATGGGCCAAATGGCCTCCTTCTGCACTATAGGGATTCTATGAAGTCTGGTACATTTGCATCTGGCATTGATCCAGCAGGATCATTGATAACAATCAGAAACAGGAACCCTGGCTAATTTGACCGCTTTCTAATTAATGCCAGTTGTTGCGCACTGCCACAATTTTGATACAATGCCAGATGCAAATGTACCAGACTTCATAGAATCCCTATAGTGCAGAAGGAGGCCATTTGGCCCATTGAATCCGCACTGACTCTTTTGGGCTCAATCCCCCATTCTATTCCTGCAACCCCATCCTAAGGGGTAATTTAGCATGGGCAATTCACCTAACCTGCACATCTTTGGACTGTGGGAGGAAACCGGAGCCCCGGAGGAAACCCACGCAGATACGGGGAGAAAGTGCAAACTCCTCACAGTCACCCAAGGTTGGAGTCAAACCCAGGTCACTGCGCTGTGAGGCAGCAGTGCTAACCACTGTGCCGCCCATCCACCATATTAGAATATTTGATGCCAATTTATTTTGAACCTCTGGAATGGAATGGTTCATGTTTACCAGTTCAATGCATCTGACAATTAGAACTACATAATAGTAGTTGGTTCTTAATTTCTTTCTTAGTACTGGGGATAATTACCAAACTGATTAGTAAACCCAAAATGAACAGAGTTTCAGACTCTCAAGAGTTATATCTGAATTAACCCAACCATACACCTTAAAATACACAAGTATTATAATCTATATGCTATCAATAATTTGAATTGATTTTCATAACTTTCGTAATACATTCTTATATTTCTGATCTCCAGGTTGTGACCTGCCTCAGTCTCCCCTGCTCGCTTCCAGAAAAGAGCCAGTGTGTTTGGACTGACCTGGTAACTGAGAAAACTCCAGCTGGATCTCAGGCAAAGTACAGCGTCTGCATGGATCGAGATGATGGTTCCTGTCACTGGTATGGAGAAGGATTAGCCAGCGCGAATGAGAATATCTATTACAGTGAACCCTGATTCTCCCTTCGCCCCACAAAAGTTGTGTTCTTATACCAGCTGCAGGTGGTGCAACTGTATCAAAGACCCCTAAGTTCTTCTCTTTAAACAAACATTTTGTCAGTTTACTGCATTCCTGTATGCAATGTGAAGCATAGCAATCTTACACCTGCATCCCAATGAGTGACAAGCAATTTTTATAGCCCCTCAATAAATTCTGCTGCCGTGATAGGTTTTGTCACATGAGGCAAACTGAAGCATGACCACCAACACAATTCTTGTAAATGTATATTGACTCTGTAGCTGGTGAAGTTTCACATCAAAACCTATGAATTCTACAGATGTGAGCAGAACTAGAAATAAAATATATCTTGGTAATTGAGAATGATGCCGATTAGTTATATTTTTCAGGATTAAAAAAAAAATCTAGATTAAAAATCCAGTGTGCAACAGTGTAATGTTTGCACTAGCAGTGATGAGGTTACTATCATGTCAAAAATTGATATTTTCTTTTAAGGCTGTGCCACATGCAAGGTTATATTAACATGCGGTTGACAGCACAAAGGGCACATGAGCTGACAGTGTGTGTGATGCATCAGGACAAATGAACATAATGGTGAATGCCAACAAGCAAAAAGTCCGTCCCTTCCTTTGTCCCCGGAAATATTCCCTTTGAAAAAAAACCTAAGGTTTGATATTATCTGAGGGACAGAGTCCGATTGAAAGGAAATTATGTTTGTTTTCAGAAGGTTAGTGCCAATAAAATGATTACAGGTGCCCTTCTTTGCCCCATTGCCCATGGCAAAATACAATTTGTGCTGGTGCTGCAAAGAATAACGTGGGGCTACATCCAAATGTTAAGAATGTGAGTACAATGTCTGCATGCTAGACCTTAAGTTATCTCAGATATATGTTGTGGTCAAGAAAAAAGTTCCATGTTCTATCAATCACATACTGTAGTAATACCAGTAAAACTGATGCCCAACGTATCAGTTGGCCCATCAAAAAACTGGTTCAAACAGCTTTTTTTAAAAAGTGATTAAAAACTAAGTGTACTTGCACAATTCTGGGAATGAATAAAAGGATAGAACGTCAAGGTCAGTTGGTCTCCCAAGCACCAACCTTCATGTTTGGATAATAGAATACAAATCCCATCAATTTTTCATTAAGCATCTTTGATTAGTCTAATGTGTAGGACATAAAAGGCAGCTGGGAAACCTGTTTAGTCATTAGAATATTCCAATCTAATTATCTGACTAATAACTGTGGTCAATGTTTCCTAAAATTCAGCAAGAAAGCCACACCACAAAGCTGAAATTGACAATATTCAAATTCAAGACCTATCTTTTTGTAGTTCCTCCCCCACTTTCATTCAAAGTGCTTAAATTTTGCAACATATTAATTTGCAAATAAACTGCTTTAAAATATAATAATAATAATCTTTTATTGTCACAAGTGGGCCTATATTAACACTGCAATGAAGTTACTGTGAAAAGCCCCCAGATACAAAGCCCCTAAATATAGGTACAACGATGATTTCTCATTTGATATGAATGCTGTGCTTTGCAAGAACTCTGTTGTCTTGTCAAATATCTAACAAAAATCTTTCTTATTAATGTTTTAATAAATGTGTTGTGTTTTCTGTAATACTTCTGAGAGATCAGATATGCTTTATTTCGAAAGGATTCAAGTGGCTGTGTCCAATTTATTTTTGATTAATTGGACATCAAATAAGCATGGAAACTGAACAACGTGCATTCCACTTAAAACTGTGGAATTCCTGAAAGTAGAGTTCCTATTTGTCTAATGTGAAGTGCACACTCTTTCCTTGGAAGGATCATTCTACTTTCTTAAGCTCAGTAAACATAGGAACACAGATGGGCCAAATCTCTACGAGAGGAATTTCTGGGATTTAACCAGCTAAAACTGTCCAGCCCATTGATGCATAGCCCTGGAAAGTTTAAAACTGTTTATCCAGTCAGCACCATCCTATTCAAGAGGTTAGTACAAGCTTCACAACCTTTCACCTGGGGGCAGGGACACATTTGCATATTTTTCTTATTCAAGGGGGCCGATGGGCAAATTTCAGAAAGATAAAGTTTCGCACAACAATAAATTTAATATTTGTAAAAAGTTCAGGTTTTAAGGAAAGAAACAATTGCTGAGCAAAGGTGCAGAAAAGTCACAGCAATAAATTGTCCAGTTAAAAAATTGTGACTAATAAATTGACCAGAGTGTGAGTGAGTGTGAGTGGGTGTATTTGTAAGGGTTAGTGTTGGAAGAGGTGCAAGCTGACAAGACTTGAGGAGACCACAAGGAGAGAGGCAGACGCTGCCAAACCAATCAGTGACACATTGGCCTACACCCATCGTCTCTTGAGATAGGGAGGCCGAGAAGAATGAATACGTGGTGGTGAGAGCAAGTGAGAAACCTGAGACTGGGTGTAAGACAGACACATTCACACCCTCCATACACTCATTCAGTCTGTCACATTCCCCTCCATACACTCATTCAGTCACTCCCTCCCACATACTCTGTCACTGAGTCATTTCCTCCCACCTATCCAGTCAGTCTCATCCCATTAGTATCGGGATGAGGCCGTTAAATCTCGCGAGCGGCCTCTCGGGAGATTTGCCCGCTCGAAAAGTCTGGCAAGATTCTACGGAATCTCGCGTTGTGATTTGGATCTCGTTCTCGCTGGGCGAGATCCAGGTGTGCATATTTAAATGATCTATTAGGCGAATTTAAATATGTGTTCACCCAATTCACTCGGGGCCTGGAATTCATGGGCCTCACCAGCAAGGCCTCAACCGGGCTCAACTGGTTCACAAAGTTGTGATGGCACCTTGGCGAGTCTCACTGGAGAGTTGTGACCCATGGATGTTCAGAGACAAGGCAGGGTGATGCCCTGGCACTCCCCCAGCACCTGGGCACATTGGAACTGCCAGCCTGACACCTTGATGCTGCCATCCTGGAACCCTGGCAGTGCCACCTGGGCAGGGTGTCAGGCTGGCAGTGCCAAGGTGCCAGGTTGCCCATGCCAAGGGTTGGGCCCAGCTGTGGCCTTGCCAATAAGAGGTGGGGTGAGGGAGGAAGCTCGAGGACTCAGGAACAGGTAGTTTGGGTGAAGTAGAGGGTCCTACGGCCACTGTGGGGGTGCAGAGGAGGGGTCAGTCTCTCACTCCTACACACACATTCAGTCTCTCCCTCCCGCACAAAGTCAGTTTCTCACTTCCGCATACACACAGCACTGAGCCCTCCCCAGGCCTGTTGATACCTGGCCCTCCCATAGCCCGAGGAAACATCGCCCTCTGCGGGTCGCCAAACCTAGCTCACCAGCCTCTCGCCCCACCTTCATGGATTATGTGATAAGTGCATGCCTTCAATATGGCAGAACAGCTTATACTGGACAGCTTGTGACATACCAGTCACCTTCATGTAATAAATGCACAATAACCCCAACAAATACTTCTACCTATGGGTTTTGTGTGGTCATTAATGAAATCTAATTTGTCAATATCCAAAATAACACATAAATGTGATATATTTGTGTACAGACTATATTGTTTCATTTATATGTAGTACCAACGTTCAGTTTTCATTGATGTACAACAATGGCACATTGAGATGGCATAACCATAAAAATTAGATTGCATGCGCAACCTGTAATGTCCATTGCCTTGAATAATTAATTTATATTAATTGAAATGATTTATATTAATTTTAAGAGCTATTTTTTGAACCTCTGCATTTCAATTATAAAAGAGCAAGAAGCAGCCTTACTAAGTGTAATATATTATGTGTATCATGCTCTCTCCAGGCCCTTACCAATGCTTCATGTTTTAGCAACAATTGGATGTTATCAAAACAATTTCTTGGACTCTCTATATTTGCTATCCCCAAAATTTAGAAGCCAGCTTGTATTTTGGGGTTCAGAATTCTTACAGTAGGTCTGTCATACAGAACAAGGGGAAAAATCCAGAGCTACACTTACCATTTCCTTATGATTTGGATAAAAGACCTGTTCAATCAGCGGAAACTTCTCTGGGCCCATGCCCTTGTAGATGCTCACCAGCTGTGCAAACTGGAACAGAACAAAGCCATACGATTGCAAGTAATGCATATAGATCAATAACATCTTTACAGATTTTGCCCCTGGTTCTGATCCCTATCAAAACCTCAAAGGGAGGCAAAACAATTTAGAGAAAAATACAGCTGTGGCAGTGCTGTGAATATTATAATCCAGAAGCTATAATTCAAGCCCTAATCTTCTCTGATTCCACCTGTCATTAACAATGGGTTTTCATATCAAAGAATAACAGTCATAAATCACAGTCACATTTTTCCAGGATTCAATTATTTTTTATTTCCTTTAGATTCTCTTTTGCTAAATATTACCTTTTAACAAAGAGGATGAGTAGAATTTTTTCATCTCACAATGTCACAGGACACTAGAAGATATCAAACAGCACTTGCCAAATCCTCTAGTTTCCCTGTAGCGGTTTCACAGAATTTTACATACATACATGGGTGTATATCTGTTGCGTGTTTCTGCATCTATATACTGTTATGTTATATAATGTAACAAATAAATATAGTAAAATACAGTGGTTAGCACTGCTGTCTCACGGCACCAAAGATCCGTGTTCGATCTCGGCCCCAGGTCACTGTCCATGTGGAGTTTGCACATTCTCCCAGGTTGTGCATGGGTCTCACCCCAGAAGCCAAAGATGTGCAGGGTAGGTGGAATGGCCATGCTAAATTGCCGCTTAATTGGAACAAAATAATTGGGCACTCTAAATTTATTAAAAGAATAAAAAAAGAACAAAATGCCAAGGATTCTGGATATCTGAAATAAAAACAGAGAGCGCTAGGAAAACCCTGGTCTGGCAGCATCTGTGGCGAGAGAAATGGAGTTAATGTTTCAAGTCCAGAATGGCATTTCTTTTGAAAAAGAGTCATATTGGATTTGAAACGTCAACTCTGTTTCTCTCTCCACAGATGCCGGAGGGGTGGTGCCAGGCTCGTGCCGAGGTGATGTCAAGGGGTTCCAGGGTTGTGCCATGGGGGAAAGGGGTGCCGGGATGGTGTCAGGAGTTCCAGGCTGAGGCCAAGGTGGTGCTAGGATAGTACCATGACAGTGCCGGGGGTGCCAAGGTGGTGTCACGGGGTGCCAGGGTGGTGTCAGAGTATGCTCCTGGGTGTGGAACATTCCCTGGTGTGCTCGTTGTGTACTGGGGCAGCCTTTAAAAATGGCACTCGGATCACTGAATAGCTGAGTTGAAGGCAGTGCAGGCGAATCAGAAGATGCCCGCATGTGATACCCCTGCCTGCTTTATTTTTCTTCTAAGTCCCGCACTATATGGTGGGAAAAGCCTCCATTGCCGGCAGTGGCCTCAATGCCGCTTTTGGAGAAAATCTTGCCTTTGCCGAATTCAGAGAAACTCTTACCTTGTGTCAGCAATTTCCTCACCAATATCTTTAAATACCTTGGCAACAATTAGCCCCTATGGATTTGTTTATCTTAGGTCCATTATTTTCTCCATTACCTTTTTTAAATACGCTAAATCCATTATGTTCCTCCCCTTGATTTATATTTAGGTTCCCATACCCTAGTGGCAGTCTTCCTGCACTGTGAACATTTCACAAGTTTGCTATTCCTTTACTATACATTCTAATATTGTGTGTATCAACCTCTAATAGGCTTACATTCCCCTTTACTCCTTTTCCTCAACATAATTAGAAAATCTTTTGCTGTTAGGGGATGTCATAATATACACCAGTATATCATGGTGCAGACACACACACTGATGGACACACAGTGGGACCAATCAACACACACAACACCGCAGCCAATCACCTGTTAGAGCACATGCACTATAAAGACAGGGGGAATCAGAGTTCCCGCTCATTCGAGCTGCAGCTTCCTAGTAGGACAGAGCTCACAGCCTGCAGCACAGACATTCACCATGTGCTGAGTGCATCGACTGGTTAGGACAAGGCAAAGGTCTTTAGTTAAAGCTAGTATCGTGTTAACCCACAGTGAGAGTATGTTAAACTGTTAATGACTCAATAAAATAGTGTTGCACTATTTCAAGTTGGTGACCTGTATGTGTTCCACAGAGCACCCAACACAACAGGGGATAGAAATGTAAAATTCCCAGTCATTTCCCTCTGGCCGCCATTTTGAACAGTGTGGAAAATGTGGGGGCCTGCAATCTGACATGGACTCGAAATCACATCAGGCCCAGCCTTATTAAATGCTTGCCTCAATTTTGAATTTCCCTGAATTTGAGATCTTCAGTGAGGCAGGTGGACCGCTGAGGCCTGTGTGAAACATGTCAGGTCAATCAATTTATGAACTTGTGACGGGTAGAGTTAAGAGGACTTGCAAACTTTAAAAGTCATAATTAGATGCTATATGTCAATTTAAGTATGGTTTAATGCAGTGATTAGTAGGGTTCTATCCTTAAAAGCTAAATGACCATTAAATTGATTAGCATTGCGTAAGTGTCCAGATGCATTAGAATGCTTTCTACAGTTGATAAAGTGCTCTTTTACATTCAATTGTATTGCGAATCAGACATTAATGTTTCATATGGACGATGGGCTTTGAGTTAACTTATACAGTTGTGCAATAATTGTCCATTATTAATCCTTGGCTGAGCTCGAAACCCCGCTAATTTAGAGTTGTTTATACAGCTGTGAAAGGAACGGTGAGCTTTGCTTGCTTGTGAGTTTATGTGGTCCTCAAAGGACGCACAGTTTGAATGAACCATTCTTTATATCACAAGCATTTCCAAAACCTGTTATTATAGCGCTCATAAAATCTGTCCATGGTGGTTACTGTGGAGGATGCACAGTGGGCATGGTGGTATGGTAGGGGCATGGAAGATAATGCAGTGCATGGAAAAGGCATGGAGCTTCTGGAGAGAGGCTGGAGGGGGCATGGGAGATATGAAGGGGCATAGGGGAGTGGGTGGGGGGTAACGAAGGGGTGAGAGCTAGTCGGCTTAAGGGCAGCACGGTAGCACAAGTGGCTAGCACTGTGTCTTCACAGCGCCAGGCTCCCAAGGTCCCAGGATCGATTTTCTGCTGGGTCACGGTCTGTGCGGAGTCTGCACGTTCTCCCAGTGTCTGCGGGGTTTCCTCCGGGTGCTCCCGTTTCTTCCCACAGTCCAAAGACGTGCAGGTTAGGTGGATTGGCCATGCTAAATTGCCCTTAGTGTCCAAAAAGGTTAGGAGGGGTTATTGGGTTATGGGGATAGGATGGAAGTGAGGGGTTAAGTGGGTCAGTGCAGACTCGATGGGCTGAATGGCCTCTTTCTGCACTGTATGTTCTATGTTCTAATAGCCATGAATAGAACTAGGCCAAAGTTTTTGTGAATGGAGGGGGATTCCTAACCTGCTGGCTTCGGCATATTGGGCCTGCTCCGGGGGGTGGTAACCCTCATTCCAGCCTGACCTTGACTTCCCAGAGAGGAAACTTTCATATGCATGCAGGTCCATTCAAAACTTGAGAATGTGGCATCGAGAAGTAGCCTGACTTGCAGTGCTCGAGCCTCTCTTGCAAATCTTCCTATACTGTGCCTGGTTTGTATAATATCTCCTCTTGAACTAATTCAGATAAGTTATTAAGAATACAATAATTTAATTCTCCGATCATATTGAACTTACCACCCATGGCTTGTCACAAAAATTGTAGATGGATTCTAATGAGTTCATACTTGGGAGTCCACCATACTGCAGTCCTATAATAATATTCCGGAAATCCTCATTTTCTGCCATGCTATAAGGATGTTGCCTCACAATGACAAAGTCCGGTTTGAATGATCTGGTGATAGAACCACAAAATATATCTGTGTTAAAGCAATTTGGCAATGAACAATATTTTCCCCTTCCGAAGTTGGACATGTTGACAATCAAAATCCATCTGCCCACCCAAGCTCCCAAACCCCCCCACCCAGCTTCAACCGCATCTGCCTCTCAGATATATGTGAAAGATTCCATGGACAGTCGTCACTGCAGTCAGAAGAAGAAGAATGGTGACCAATCATCTCCAGATCCAAGCCTACAATCAACAACAGTTGTGTGGATGAATGTACATTACAGCCACATTGTAGCAGGGTTTGTGTTGTGAGATATTTTGTAAATTCCAGTCAATCTTATATCAGGGTTTTACCATGAGATTTTGTTGTTAATTCCAGTCAAATTTGCACGAGGGGAAATATTATGAATTCAATAAATCAACAAATCTGATTTTGAGCCAAATCATGTTTCACGTGCATTTTGTTTTCATAACTCCTGGTCCCAAGAACTATTGTAAGGGGGTAGGGAGCTGAATCTCTAACAAAGGCACTACATAAATGCAAGACTTTCTGTTTTATTAAAGCAACCTATCAGACTTCAAACATTTCTATTCCCTAAAATGTGTGAAAAATATACAACACAACTTTATAAGAAATTAACATCAGAAAAGGCATATTTAGTTTTGAGAATGTGATGAAGGTTGGATACCACACATAACATGCTTCAAATTATGCAGTTGAAAGCTATTTTCAGCTGCGTAGCCTAGGCCTTTCTGATTACTCGATTGTATTTTTAAGTGTAACACAAAGTTGTTTTCAGCCGTGGCAAACAACAATTAATGACATAGGCTGAGGTCCGCCTCCATCAGTTTCCCCGTACCTCTCCCCGCCCCCCCCCACCTCACCCCATGGAGTGTTGTCCGTGGACTGAGGCGGCACATCATTGGCTGCCAGTGAGATCTTCTGGTCCCGCCCAAGTCTACGCCACTGCGCTGGGGCACCCTTGACGGGACCGGATGATCCTGCCGACAGAAAATCCCATCCATAGTTTATGACTCAAATGCAAGAACATAAGACACAAGAGCATTAGGAGGCCATATGGCCATATGACTGAACTATTATATCGACTCCACTCTCTTTCCCTATCGCCATATATCTTGATTCACTTTGTATCAATCTCAGTCTTGAGTGCATGCATCAACTGCATTTTATATCCATTCATGGGATATTTATTGTGCTAAGGCCATCATTTATTGTTCATCCCTGATTTCCCTTGAGCTCCTCCTCCCATTTGCCCTTTAGCTCCTCCACTGAGGTTTCCTCCTCTTCTTGCAGCTTCTGGTAAATCGCCGAGACCTTGCCTTCTCCAACCCATAACCCCGAGATCACCCTGTCCTGAATCCTGCGTGCTGGAAGCAGCGGGAATTCCCTCACCTGCCGCCTCACGAACGGCCTCACTTGCATGTACTTGAAAGCGTTTCCCGGGGGTAGCCCAAACTTCTCCTCCAGCGCCCCGAGGCTCGCATACGTCCCATCAATGAACAGGTCCCCCATTCTTTTAATCCCTGCCCGATGCCAGCTCAGAAACCCCCCATCCATCTTTCCCGGGACGAACCGATGGTTCTCTCGAATCGGGGACCAAACCGAGGCCCCCACCTCACCCCTATGACGCCTCCACTGCCCCCAAATCTTCAGAGTCGCCGCCACCACCGGACTCATGGTGTACCTTGTCGGCGGGAGTGGCAAAGGTGCCGTCACCAGCGTCCTCAGACTCGTGCCCACACAGGACGCCATCTCTAGCCTCTTCCACGCTGCCCCCTCCCCTTCCATTACCCACTTACGGATCATCGCCACATTGGCTGCCCAGTAGTAGCCACATAGATTCGGCAACGCCAGCCCTCCTCTGTCCCTGCTACGCTCCAGGAAAACCCTTTTTACCCTCTGGGTCTTATTTGCCCACACGAATCCCATGATGCTCCTGCTTACCCATTTAAAAAAGGCCTTAGGGATCAGAATGGGAAGGCACTGAAATACAAAGAGAAACCTCGGAAGGACCATCATTTTAACTGACTGCACCCTACCCGCCAGTGAGAGTGGCAACATAGCCCATCTTTTAAAATCCTCCTCCATCTGCTCCACCAACCGCGTCAAATTGAGCCTGTGCAGGGCCCCCCAACTCCTAGCTACCTGGATCGGCAGGTACCGAAAGCTCCTTTCCGCCCTCTTCAACGGAAGCTCATCTATCCCCCTTCCCTGGTATCCTGGGTGCACCATAAAGAGCTCACTCTTCCCCATGTTAAGTTTATACCCCGAAAAGTCCCCAAACTCCCTAAGGATCCGCATGACCTCCGCCATCCCCTCCACTGGGTCCACAACATACAATAACAGGTCATCGGCATACAGCGACACCCGGTGTTCCTCTCCCCCCCGAACCAATCCCCTCCAGTTCCTGGACTCCCTCAATGCCATGGCCAGCGGCTCAATTGGGGGCAGCACGGTAGCATTGTGGATAGCACAATTGCTTCACAGCTCCAGGGTCCCAGGTTCGATTCCAGCTTGGGTCACTGTCTGTGCGGAGTCTGCACATCCTCCCCTGTGTGCGTGGGTTTCCTCCGGCTGCTCCGGTTTCCTCCCACAGTCCAAAGATGTGCAGGTTAGGTGGATTGGCCATGATAACTTGCCCTTAGTGTCCAAAATTGCCCATAGTGTTGGGTGGGGTTACTGGGTTATGGGGTAGGGTGGAGGTGTTGACCTTGGGTAGGGTGCTCTTTCCAAGAGCCGGTGCAGGCTCGATGGGCTGAATGGCCTCCTTCTGCACTGTAAATTCTATGATCTATGATCTATGATCAATTGCCAGTGCAAACAACAAGACGGACAGGGGACACCCCCCCGGTACAGCCGAAAGTACTCAGATCTCCGCCGGTTCATAGCCACACTCGCCACCGGGGCTTTATATAGTAGCCTAACCCAACTGATGAACCCCTCCCCGAACCCAAACCTCCGCAGCACCTCCCAAAGATACTCCCACTCCACCCTATTGAAGGCCTTCTCCGCGAACATAGCCGCCACTACCTCAGCGTCCCCCTCCACCGAAGGCATCATAATTGCATAAAGGAGCCTCCGCACATTGGTGTTCAGCTGCCTACCCTTCACAAATCCAGTCTGGTCCTCATGAATCACCCTCGGGACACAGTCCTCAATTCTCGATGCCAGGACCTTCGCCAGCAACTTCGCGTCGACATTGAGGAGCGAGATCGGCCTGTACGATCCACACTGTAGTGGGTCCTTGTCCCGCTTCAAGATCAAAGAGATCAGGGCCCTGGACATTGTCGGGGGCAAGGTCCCCCCCTCCCTCGCCTCATTGAAAGTCCTCACTAGCAGCGGGCCCAGCAGGTCCACGTACTTCCAATAAAATTCTACCGGGAACCCATCCGGCCCCGGGGCCTTCCCTGCCTGCATGCTCCCTAGTCCCTTAGCCAGCTCCTCCAGCCCAATCGGTGCCCCCAGCCCAACAACCTGTCCTCCTCCACCCTCGGGAACCTCAGCCAATCTAGAAATTGGCGCATCCTCCCTCCCTGTCGGGGGCTCCGACCTGTACAGCTCCTCATAGAAGTCCCTGAATGCCTCGTTTATTCCCACCGCACTCCGCACCGTGTTCCCCCTTTTATCCCTAACTCTACCAACTCCCTCGCTGTCTCACTCTTCTGAAGCTGATGTGCCAGCATCCGACTCGCCTTCTCCCCATACTCATACGCCGCCCCCTGCGCTTTCCTCCACTGCGCTTCTGCTTTCCCAGTAGTCAGCAAGTTGAATTCCGCCTGGCGGTTCCGTCGGTCCCCAAGTAGTCCTTCCTTGGGGGCCTCTGCATAGCTCCTGTCCACCCTTAATATATCCCCCACCAGTCTCTCCCTCTCTCTCTTCTCCCTATGGCCCCTAATGGAGATGAGCTCTCCCCTGACCACCGCCTTCAACGCCTCCCAGACTACCCCCACCTGCACCACCCCATTGTCATTGGCCTCGAAGTATCTTTCGATGCACCCCCGAATCCGCCCACACACCTCCTCATCCGCCAACAGTCCCACATCGAGGCGCCACAGCGGGCGCTGGTCCCTCTCCTCCTCCAGCTCCACCCAATGCGGGGCATGATCTGAAAAGGCTATGGCCGAATATTCCGTGCCCTCCACTCTTGGGATTAGCGCCCTACTCAGTGAAAAAATCTATCTGAGAGTAGGCTTTATGGACGTGGGAAAAAAAGGGAAATTCCCTGGCCACCGGCCTGGCAAACTTCCATGGATCCACTCCCCCCCCCCCCCATCTGGTCCATAAACCCCGTAAGCACCTTGGCCGCAGCCGGCCTCTTACCCGTCCTGGACCTAGAACGGTCCAGCGCTGGGTCCAGCACATGTTGAAGTCCCCCCCCCCCCCCCTCCATTATCAGGCTCCCTGTCTCCAAATCCTGAATCCGACCCAACATGCGCTTCATAAATCCGGCACCATCCCAATTCGGGGCATATACATTCACCAATACCACCCTCACCCCCTGCAACATCCCACTCACCATCACGTACCGACCTCCATTATCTGCCACAATGTTCAGCGCCTCAAATGACACCCGCTTCCCCACCAGAATCGGCATCCCTCTATTCTTCGCGTCCAACCTTGAGTGAAAGACCTGCCCTACCCACCCCTTTCTCGGCCGAACCTGATCTGCCACCTTCATATGGGTCTCCTGGAGCATAACCACATCTGCCTTCAGTCCCTTTAGGTGCACGAACACCCGGGCCCTCTTGACCAGCCCGTTCAGGTGGGCCGGGGGGCATCCTCCCCCCCCCCCGGCGGACCCCCGCCCCTACTCCCTCTCCTAGCTCCAGCTCCTCTTTGGCCAATGCAGCAGCAACCCAGTTCCTCCCCACCCAAGCTAGATCCTCCTCTAGCCGTTTTGCTCCCCCCATGGCACTCCCATAAGTCAGCTGCCCTTGAGCCAGTCTTAATCGTTATAGTCAGAAGACCATTCAGCCCACTGAGTCTATGCTAGCTCTCGGCAGAGAAATTCAGGCAGTCCCCATTCCTCCAGCTATCTCTGGCTACAAGAGCAGGTCAGAGGCTGGAAGGTCTGCAGCAAGTATCTCACCTCCCGACTCCCCAAAGCCTGGATGAGTAAAGCTCCAAAACACCGAAGAAGCTCAACACCAACCAGGACAAAGCCGACCACTTGATTAGCACTTCATCCAACATCTTAAACATTTATTCTCTCCACCACGATCACGGAGTGAGAGCAGTGTGTACCATCTACAAGATGCACTACAACAACTCATCAAGGCTCCTTTGACTGCACAGTCTAGATCCACAACCTCTGCCACCCAGAAGAAAACGGGCAGCAGAGGAATAGAAACATGAACATCTGCAAGTTCCCCTCCAAGCTGCAAACAACATGCTGACTTGGAAATACATCGCCATTCCTTCACTGACATTGGGTCAAAATCCTGATTCCTTTCTAACATCATTGTGGGTATACCTACACCACATGGCCTGCAGCACTTCAAGAGAGCAGTTTACCACCACCTGCTCAAAGGCAATTAGGAATGGATAATGAATTCTGGCCTTGCCACGACGTCTACAACTGTGACTTTAAAAAAAAAAAGTCTGTGCATGAAGGAACTTCCACACTGCTGTAATGGTGCAAAATTCAGGTTTTTGACCCAGCAATGAAAAAGGAACTGCAAAACATTTCCAAGTCATAAGGGTGTATGATTTGGAGAAGAATTGCAGGTGGTTTTCCCACACACCAGCTGCACTTCTCTTTCGAGATGGTAGAGGTCGTGAATTTGGGATAGCTAAATGGCATACCTTCTTATTCTGAGACGATGGCTATGAGATGAGTTTAAGCCAGGGCCTCAGCTCTCTTATCACAGGAATGAATCTCTCTTCTTATTCATTCACAGGATGTAAGTGTTGCTGGCAAGGCTAGCATTTGTTTCCCATTCCTAATTGCCCTTGAAACTGAATAGTTTGCCAGGCAATTCTGGAGGGCAGTGCAGAGTCAATGTAATAGGTAGTCCAGACTGGGGAAGGACAGCAGGTTTCCTTCCCTGAAGGGACCGTAGTGAACCAGTTGGGTTTTCATGATAATCGTCATGATCAACATTATTGAGAGAAGCTTTTCTATTGTGGATTTATTCATTGGACTTAGATTCAGCATGGTAGCATTGTGGATAGCACAATTGCTTCACAGCTCCAGGGTCCCAGGTTCGATTCCGGCTTGGGTCACTGTCTGTGCGGAGTCTGCACATCCTCCCCGTGTGTGCGTGGGTTTCCTCCGGGTGCTCCGGTTTCCTCCCACAGTCCAAAGATGTGCAGGTTAGGTGGATTGGCCATGATAAATTGCCCTTAGTGTCCAAAATTGCCCTTAGTGTTGGGTGGGGTTACTAGGTTATGGGAATAGGGTGGAGGTGTGGACCTTGGGTAGGGTGCTCTTTCCAAGAGCCGGTGCAGACTCGATGGGCCGAATGGCCTCCTACTGCACTGTAAATTCTATGTCTATTCCACCAGCTGCCATAGTGGGGATTTTAACCCCTATCTTCAGAGCATTGGCTTGGACCTCTAGCTTAATGGTCCAATGACATTACCACAATGCCACCTTTGCCAAAATCCCATCGAATTAAACCTTGTTATGTCCCTTTAAGGCAAGTATCACCTTCCTTAGGGAAGGCAACAAATACTGTGCACTGTACTTCAAGTATAGTCTCCCGAAGCCCTAAATAATTGTACAAGCTGGCCTAACTTTTATCTTGCAACCAATTTGCAATAAAGGCTAACTTACCATTTGTCGTCCTAATTATTTGCTGTACCTACGTTTGATTTGTGTGATTCATTTACACGGATTCCCAAATCAATCTGATTACCAACATTTACTGGTCTCTCACCTCTTACAAAAATGCTTTACCATTATTTCTAATGGATAATTTCACACTTGCACACACTTTACTCAATTTGCCACTTTCTTGCCCAATCATTTACCAGTTTATATCCCTTTTCATCCTCCTAACAGATATCCTTCCCACTTAGTTATGTATCGTCAGCAAACTTGAATACATTACACTCGGTCCCCTCTTGTAAGCTGTGATATAGATTTTATATAGTGAGTGATGGCGGTATATGGTGAGCATAGCTGCCTTCCAAGCAGTTGATCCACAGTAATAATTTGATCAGAATTCTTTTGGGCGGCACGTGGCACAGTGGTTCGCACTGTTGCTTCACAGCTCCAGGGCACCAGGGTCAGTTCCCGGCTTGGGTCACTGTGCGAAGCCCGCATGTTCTTCCGTGTCTGCGTGGATTTCCACCAGGTGCTCCTGTTTCCTCCCACAAGTCCTGAAAGATGTGCTTGTTCGGTGAATTGGACATTCTGAATTCTCCCTCAGTGTACCCGAACAGGTGCTGGAATGTGGCGACTAGGAATTTTCACAGTAACTTCATTGCAGTGTTAATGTAAGGCTACTTGTGACAATAATAATGATTATTATTATTAAATAGCTGAGACCCAATCAATGATCCGAGTGACAGGCTGCTATGCGACAAATGTACTGTTCATTCCTCCTCTCTGTTTTCTGCCCATTAACCAATCATAGAATCATAGAATTTACAGTGCAGAAGGAGGCATTCGGCCCATCGAGTCTGCACCGGCTCTTGGAAAGAGCACCCTACCCAAGGTCCACACGTCCACCCTATCCCCATAACCCAGTAACCCCACCCAACACGAAGGGCAATTTTGGACACTAAGGGCAATCCACCTAACCCGCACATCTTTGGACTGTGGGAGGAAACCGGAGCACCCGGAGGAAACCCACGCACACACGGGGAGGATGTGCAGACTCCGCACAGACAGTGACCCAAGCCGGAATCGAACCTGGGACCCTGGAGCTGTGAAGCATTTGTGCTATCCACAATGCTACCGTGCTGCCCCCTCAATCCTCAATGAATGCTAATATATTACCCACTATCCCTGTGGTGATCTCTGTTTGTGCATGTACACAAGGGGTTAATGTGCAATCAGTAGCACCACATGGTCATTACCCCAACAGGTGTATAAAAAGCAACCACATTGTGTCCCTCGCTCTCTCTCCCTCTTGGGTGCACTGTGAGCAGGGCAGTTCAGATGGCTAGTGGAGTTACGTATAGTTGCTATAGTTAGATCTTGTTAACCTTATCACTAGTATCACTGTTAAAGTAAAGAACTCACACAATTATTGTTATAGTTACTCAATAAACGTTTAGTTACTACTGGACGAGTTCGAGTCTTCTTCATCGAGATTCAGAACATCTCATCATTAACCAAGGTTTGAGTAACACGTATTACACTCCGTAGTAAATCAAGATAATACAGGAGTGTAAACAAAACAATCGCGTGATCCCTAATCTTGTGGAATAACTTCTTGTGTGGTATTTATTTAATCCCTTCTGAAAATCTAAATACATCACACCCACTGCCTCCCCCTGCTGGTGACACCCACAAAACACTCAAATAGATTTGTCAGACATGATTTTCTTTTGCTAAAACTGGACTGATTCTGTTTAATCATATCATAATTTCCAAGTACCTAGTTACTAGACTTCCAATAATAAATTCTAGCATTTACCCGACTACTGATGTTAGGCTAATTGCTTTTATTTCCCCATTTTCTCTCTATTTCCATTTTTTGATTTACTCTTCTATATATTAGAAAAACTTGACATTGTTAATGCGTCACTGAAACCAAAAAGACAAAAGTAGTGTTCTGTATACTGTACTGTGCACTATTTACTGTATAAGAGAATCAACCTCCTGCAACTTTGACTGCAAGAATCCTCACAACTTACAGAGAAGCCTCCTACAAGACCATTATTTAAACCAGTGTTTTTCAACTGTTTTTTCCCATTTGTGTCCAGAGATATGCAGGTTAGGTGGGGTTACAGGGATAGGACGGAGTTGTGGGCCTAGGTAGGGTGCTCTTTCCGAGGTCAGTGCAGATTTGATGGGCTGAATGGCCTCCTTCTGCACTGTAGGGGTTCTTTGGATTCTATATGGCATTGGAGGTCCTGGTGGAGGATACTGGGAGGAGGAAGGATGTTCTGTATGTGCAGAGGAAAGGACAGCACCTGGATCTACTGTTGCAACCGCTGCAGCTGGTGTTGCTCTGCCTTACTTCATATCCTCCTCCCATTCCTCACCAAGACCCAGTGAGATGTACTAGCAAGATGCCCATGACCAAGGACTCTCGTTTTCCTGGAGACTCCTTGTGAATGTCCAATAAGCTGGAATAGCACAATGCTTAGTGGCGATCAAATGGTAGGTGCCCTTTTAAATGTCTGTTTTAAATGTGCTTGAAATCAATATCAACACCGTGTTTGCGCCCAGATAGCTGATCACTGTTGGGAGAGAGCATTAGCTGGAACGCTAGCTGACAAAATGCTGCATGGTGTCTCTAATAAGCAGGAGAAGGCACTTTAAATGGTAATCAACAGTTCAACAAGTGTCTTGAGTATTTCAAAATCTAGCTTCAACTCTTTTACCAATGTTGCATCTTGCATTAAACTTGGCCAAACTGGCATTTCAGCTTATGGCCCAGCTTGGCTGCCTCTTTTCCTCTTTAGAGTCAATTGGTGAAAATCATCACCATATTTCTGCTTGCTTCTATATCATACTTTTCTGGGGCTAGTCAGGTGGACTCCGGGGTGATTTTGGTCATCTACTTTCCAATGGCAACTAAAGGACGTTGTTAATCAATGCTGCTGAAGTGTTACCAGTAATAAAAATGAAGCGTTGAAAAGGAAGATCAAATCCACATGCAATAAAACTTTACAATTTTCCTGAATACGAGTTAAGTGTCGGGTGAAACTAAACGTGACGCATGCTGATATCACTCGACCTTCTCCAGAGGTGGTTTAATTTGAGTAACGGTCAAATTGGAAAATGAATTGGAAATGCTAGCATGTCACAAGCCAGCTATTCACGGTGACAATGTTGACTAACTGCTTGGGTGATAAAACAGAGGATACTTTTGCATCACTTAACCTGACAGGTGCGAAATAAAAAGCGATACACTATGGAGGGAAAGGACAACAGGACTTTCACCGTGACACAATGTCTCACACTCAAGTTTGTGATCCATCGAGATGGGGGGCTAAGGCCCACTGTGTAATACATCTACTGGTTGGGCTCGCCCGAGTAGTGGTGGGAACGTGTCAGGCGCCAGGTCCAATGGGGAGATCCACAAGGGTCTGTGTGCCATGGCCTCCATCATGGAGGTGTCCATGCTTTGACCCCGAGCACCGGACCTACAGCCTCCTCTGTTGAGAGAGTGGCGACTCCTGTGGAGAGGTTACCTCAGGGGTTCCAGGGGCTGCGCTCAGACCTGCAATCCAGCGCACTGGCTGTGAACTCTGGAGGTCACTGCCAGTGAGAGAGATGGATGAGGTACTAGTCTTTCTGCTCGGTGCCTACCCATCAATGGTGAGCAGGGCCGTGCAAATGCACCTCATGCTGGCAGATGAGCTGCTTATCATCACTGTGGGCTCCTCTCAAGGTTCTCCAGACAGAGGCAACTGCTCTTCCAACCCTCTGCCAGTGATCCCTGCATCGGATGGTGCCATGATGACTGAGAAGTGTCCAGTCATGGGACTGGATGCTCCTTTCTAGCTGGGGGCAACTCAGGCACCAGTGGTCAGATGGTGAGTGCGAAGATCATCATGGCCAACAGGACAGAAAGGTCAGCAGGCTGCCTCCAATGCTGCTGCCAGCGAGGGAGGGCACCAAGACCCAGCACCCACAGGCGTAAGTTTAAGGCACCTCAATCACAACAGGGGTGTGTCACAGGTGACTTTATTTGTATCCATTACTTTGAAGTTTCTGTAAGGTTTGGAATATTTGTATGTTCTTTTTGTGTTAATGTGAAGTAACATAAACATTTTCTTTAATTTAATGGGCTGAGTTGGATGCATGCTTTGAACAGCCAGTTGTTGCATAGGTTTGTAACTGTATGACATTGTGTGGCATTGAAGTTCTGTGTTGGGTGATTAATTTAAGATTTTTTTGCAGATGAGACCTTGCCATTCGATCGAATAAGCCTGGATATCTTAAATGTCTAGCTGAAGGTTTGCTGGATCAAAACATCCCTTGTGTTCTTGCCAACCTTAATGTTCCTGTCATCAGCTTTGATGTCTGCACACTGTGCAATCCCAGGCTCTTCCCCTGACTCTTCAATAAAGTCATCCTTCTGAGCTTGTGGAGCTGCCTCGCTTTCCTCTGCCCCCACTGGGTCTCCCCTTGTCAGAGCCAGGTTGTGCAGGGCACAGCATGCAGCAACTATGAGACAGACATGTTCTGGAGGATACTGCACTGATTCCCTGGATCAGTCCAGGCATCTGAAGCACATCTTGAACAGCCCAATAGTCCTCTCCACCACTGGTCTTATGGAGGGATCACTAGTGTTGTATCTCTCCTCTGCCTCAGTTCTTGGGTGATGGAGTAGGGTCATCAGTCACCTCTTCATCAGTCAACTCTTTTCACCCAGGAACCATCCATCCAATCTTGCAGGAGCCACAAGCAGCCTTGGTACCTGGGAGTGCCACAAGAAGTAAGAATCATGTAAATTCCTGGATTACGGGCACATTCTGGCAGAATATGTGGCCTATGGTCACAGACAATCTGCACATTCGAGGTACCCCTTCCTATTGATAAAAGTTCCCAGCTCACTAGCTGGTGCCCTGATGGTCACATGTGTACAGTCTGTAGCACCCTGGATGCGGGGGGAAACTAACCATTGCAGCAAACCCTTGTGCTCTCTCCGCCTGGCTGGCCCCATCTGTCTGGTAGTTGATGAATGTGAGGGCATGTCTAAAGATGACATTAGTCACTATCTGTGTGGCTGATTGAGAGATGTTGCACAAATCCCCCATTGAGCCCTGAAATGAACTTGAGGTGTAGTAATTGAGGGACATTTTTACCTTCAACATCACAGGCAGGTGGTCCCACCCAGTTGGAAGTAATTTGGAGACCTGTCATGTGCAAATTGATGTTGCGTGTCCCTGGAGAGGCATAGCCTCCTGTAGCACTGGACCTCAAACATTTGGAGGTAGTTGATGCGCTGGCTGTATATTCTAGCCACTGGCACCTTTGGCATCCTTGCCTACCTTGGCTTCCCTGTTGGCCTTGCACCACAGGGATAGGGTGGAGGTGTGGGCTTTCCACGGGCCTGTGCAGACTCGATGGGCCGAATGGCCTCCTTCTGCATAGTAAATTCTATGATCTATGATCAGCTGAGCCTCTCCTCCTACAAATCTCTGCCTGAGACGCTGCCTGTGCTCACTTTGCCTCCTCTCCTTCCTGTCCCCCTCTTCCTCACCAGAGGAGGTCTCATCAGCAGAAAACACTATCCCCATGAGATCAGATGCAAAGGATCTGTGCCTTGCACATGAAGTATCACGGTGTCCAAACATCTGGAAAACTTTCCAGGGAAGGCCTGAAATGCCGAAAGGCTGGCTCCAACTGCTTAAGAATAACTAGGGAACGCAGGAAAAACATACTCGCACTGCACAGTGGGTGCCATGGTAGCACAGTGGTTAACACTGTTGCTTCACAGCGGCAGGGACCCAGGTTCAATTCCAGCTTGGGTCACTGTTGTGCGGAGTCAGCACATTCTCCCAGTGTCTGCGTGGGTTTCCTCCAGGTGCTCCGGTTTCCTCCCACAAGTCCCAAAAGATGTGCTGTTAGGTAATTTGGACATTCTGAATTCTCCCTCAGTGTACCCGAAAAGGCGCCGGAGTGTGGCGACCAGGGGCTTTTCACAGTAACTTCATTACAGTGTTAATTTAAGCCTACTTGTGACAATAAAAAAGATTATTATTATCAGAGAGAAACTGCTGCTACTCCTGCCCTTGGATGAGGAAATGCATAAAATGTGATGAGCGCTCACCTGTTTTGTCCATGCAACAAGCTAAAAATCACATGGGCAACCTGAAATTGCAGTCGATTAGACATTTAATGACCTTAATTGGTCCTTTAATTGCTGGCGGGTCTGCATTCGATTCAAACAAGTGGCCACCACCCTCAAAATTGATGACGTCGGGAAGTGTGCCCAATGTCTTCTCTCATGATTTCATGATGTGGAGATGCCGGCGTTGGACTGGGGTGAGCACAGTACGAAGTCTTACAACACCAGGTTAAAGTCCAACAGGTTTGTTTCAATGTCACTAGCTTTCGGAGCGCTGCTCCTTCCTCACCTGAGGAAGGAGCAGCGCTCCGAAAGCTAGTGACATCGAAACAAACCTGTTGGACTTTAACCTGGTGTTGTAAGACTTCGTACTGTGCTCATGATTTCAGGCACTTCCCGTGCAACATATAATTCTGGCCAGAAGAAAGTATACAATTTCAAACAGAAGAATTGTGATCAATTGGACAAGTGCAAAAAAAAGCAAGACTTTCATTTATATAGTACCTGTCATGACCTCAGGGTGACTCAAAGTGCTTTATAGCCAATGAAGTACATTTGAAGTTCAATCACTGTTGTCATGTAGAAAATATGACAGCCAATTTGCCCACAGCAAACTCCCACAAACAGCTTTGTGAAAATGACCAGATCTTCTGCTTTTGTGATGTTGATTGAGGGTCAGAATATCATGGATAACTCCTCTGCTCTTCTTTGCAATAGTAGATCTGTCACGTCCACCTTATGCTTGCCTGAAAGGTGGCACCTAAAATCATGTAGCCCTTCCTCAGTACTGCACTGTAAGGTCAGCATTGATTTTCATGTTAAGCCCCGGAGTGAGAGATGAACTTATAACCTTTGTATACAGAGGCAAGATTGCTACCAACTGAACTACAGTCTGACACGATTGACTTTCTCACAGTGGAGGAGGCCAGCAACAAATCAGGAACACAGAGGTCTCAGCAGCACGTTTATCAGTGGATTTTTAATCCAGACTTCTGGGCTTCTGACTAATTAGAGCAGGCTGGCATGATGACAGCACACATCCCACCTTTCCCAGAAAGACTGGAGGTGAATCTGCAATGAAGCGTCACTGAATCAAGGGGCCATCCATTGCCTGGTCCAAGACAATCACTGGTTTCTCACAGGTGCGAAAACGACTTCAAGGTCACGAGTACGACAGCAACAGTGATGCTCCTGGGTCACAAATAATTAATTCCTGTCTGCTGCTCTTTAAATATGTTGTCAGGACCTTCGACCGGTGAGCCAACAGTGAAACTGCTGACATCCTGCCCGCCCCACTGTGAGATTTGTTGTTTTCCCCACTCATGGATAGCTAATGAACTGATCTGTGTGCAATCGCTAGACCAAACTTTATCCGCCTTGCAGTGAGGTAAACCTGCTTTTGCGATCCAGCCACCTAACTTAGGCGGCAGAATGGTGATTCCACCCAACAGATCTGAAACTGGCAACTCAATGTGATTACGCACATGCAGAGTTCAACTTTCCTGGTAGACACTTTTTAATCTTTCAGGAATGTCACCAATGTGTATCCACTTTCTCTTAACATTAAAAATGACAATAAAAAACTGTGGGTGCAATTTAGCTACCGCTTTACGCCCGACGTGGATCTGAGAGTGCTGGGTAAAAAGCGGGAAAGACCAAAAAGCGAGATTCGTGCCGGGGCGAATCAGTTTGCTATATAACTGGCTGCTCATGATGTTGAATTCTGGACCACACCCAAATCTGGTGAGCATATCATTAACTCTCATTTGCATTAAGATCCATCGCATTAGTGAGATTAAAGTCCAATGCAATCACCGCCCAGGAATTAACCGACTCCCCAGTGAGAAATCACGGAGGCGTCATTTAGTATTTCTTTTTAAAAATGTGAAGCTGGCGCAATGGCTGCTGAGGGGAACTGAGGAGGTGAGAAGCCATTCCCATTTTCTGGCATGCAGCTCAAGGGCACTGGAGCTGCTGCCTCAATGCTCGACTGGGAGAGGGGTGCCCTCAAAGGGGTTGAGTTTGGTGGGGGGACTGAAGCATTCCCTGGGCTAGGAGGGGGGGGGGGTGGAGCACTGAGGGGCTTTTCATCTGTGAAGCCTTCAATACATCTTTAAATATTGTGGATACCCATAACAGGGGCAACTGCAGCTGCTGCCAGTCTGTCCTACCAGACACTTCCAGGACAGAGACTTCCAGGACAGAGCCCTGCTCTTGGTTCTATGCTGAAGGTCATTTTAACTCCGTTTGACTGTGAGCAGCCTCTAGCTTCACAGATGAAGAAGGTCATTACTAATAAGGAATTGGCCTTGTTAGTAGTGAGGGCATTTCACAGCTGCGGGTTGTTTGCTGCTTGCTGATGCTTGTGACTGCAGGTGCCTGGAGGCTGCTGTTGCGGTTTCCTTCTTTTTCTGCAGCCGGAAAGAAGGACAATTTTTTCTCAGATACCTGGGTCCGAGAACACCGGGCTCAGGAGGACATAGGAGTCCAGAAGGCAATCCAATTTGAAGCAAGAATACGCTGCGGGATCTGATGTGCGACATTGTTCCAAATGGGCCATCTGCCAATGCCGATGAAGAAATGCTTTCGCAGACTGCTGAAATGATTGAAATGAAAATGAAATGAAAATCGCTGATTGTCACAAGTAGGCTTCAAATGAAGTTACTGTGAAAAGCCCCTAGTCGCCACATTCCGACGCCTGTTCGGGGAGGCTGGTACGGGGAGACTGCTGATGCTTTTGTTGCTGGTATGGTGAGTGCTACATGTAACTGGCACATCACCACGAGTTAAACACGCTAGAAGTCAAGGATGTTCAACTGCACCTTGAGCACCAGTGGAATATGTGGATGACAGGATTTGGTTCCTGTGAGATTGTAGCCATGTGGCGGGGCCTGCATAGGTGCAGCGCTTGGATGGAGAATAGCACTGATACATGGAACAAGTCACACATTGATAGCAGTTCATTTCTATCATAAAGTTCTGGATATGATAACATATTCTCAGGCTTATCCTCCATTTTGTTGAGGAACCTGCGAGGGGTAATACCGTGTGTTTGTTTTCATTTGTGAAAATCAGCTGATATAGCTTTGAATTGGTACCAATATGGAACAGTGACGTTTCCTTGTTGTTTAATGGTTAGTGTGATATGTGGAAGTTACGTCATTGATTTTCACATCTTTGATAGTGTTGGCCGTTTAATAAGCAAAACATTCTCAAGTGACTTCTTGCAGGTTCACGTGCCAAGCCTCAGGCGATGATTATTGCATCGCATTTCAATCAAACCTTGAAGCCTGAGCAGTTTCCCTGAACTCTAGAAGCATCAGCACCATTTGAAGCAGCAGCCAATAATCAAACACTCAAGCTGGGCTTTAGGGCTGGAGATATCCTCGTGGCAATAGGATAAGTGTGTGGATCAGGGGTGGGCATCTGACCACGTTCTCCCTAATGTTCCTGACGGGGGTCTGGGGGCTCCTGCTGTGGCCAGGCAGGAGTGTGCAGAGCGAGATTTTCCAGCACAACTGGCTCTGTGGATGGCATTCTGAAGGAAGGAGGGATATGCAAGGATGGGGTGGTTTGGACGATTTGAGTGTCCCGAGGGTGAGGGTCTAACTGATTGTCAGTCTCTCTCCTTCTCCAATTCCTTACAGCTATAACAATTTGGCTGGTTATGTTGATCCTGCAGAGGCTGCCCTTGCAGTCCTGGTGGCAGCCCAAGCAGCCAGGCTTCGGAGAAGGTGGCAGCAGAAGCATCATCACAGGCGGGAGGCAGCACCCCATGTGCAGGGCCGGGCCCGGCCGCCCATTAGGATGAGGAGGCACCCAGAGGCAGGCGACAGTAACACGCCCAAGATGTACAGGTATCGTTGGTCTTTCGAGGAGATGATGGACAGCATGTGCAGCAGGAGACTCTGTCTCAACAAAGAGGCAGTGCAGCACCTGTGCCATGTCCTCGTGGACTTGGCACTGCGTGGAGGAGTAGGACACCCACTCTCGGTGGCTCGGATGGTGCCCGCAGGGTCCTGGGGGTCTCCATGGAATGGAGCGGCAGTTGGAATGAGCTCCATAAGCTTCTGTGTCACCTGGCCCTGCCAGTCCTGGCGGCTCCCCATTGTCTACACCATTGTTTTGCCACCCTCAGCGATATTCCTCAGTGACTGAGCCATGCTCTCCAATGCCTCGGCAATATCGGCCTGCATCTGGGACATGTCGCTCATCGACTGGGACATGATGTCGAGGCCTTCAGCCATGGTCATCAAGGACTGAGCCAGGCCTTGGGAACAACCATTAAAGACACTGATGTCATGCTCCAGGCTTTCCACTGCGGTCACCACCTTAGCAGTGTTGGCCTCAGTGCCATGCATTGTCGGCATCATCTCCTGCGCCGTAGTCTTTGGGACTCCTCTACTCGGCTATGTACGTGCTGGATTGTCGCTGACATCCCCTCCTGAATTTCTCTCTGTGTCCTATCATCTGCGTTAGCTCTGGGACAACCTTGTCCAGAGGGTCGGTATCTGATTGGGACTCAGCTGAATCCTGGGATCCAGTAGACCTCCGACAGCTGACATCCTCGGATGTTCCTGCTTCTATCTGATGTGCATCAGCAACTGTGTAGTGCCCACCAGATTGTGCCCCAGAAGCCTGTCCACTAATGTTGAACACCAAGGTGTGTGTCCCTCTGTTGCTGGAAGGTGGAGATGGTAGCTGTGACACATGATGGTGATCTCCTCTGAGGTCTGTTGGGTGCATGAAGGGGGAGGAGTGGGGAACACCTCCGGCTGGCCCAGCCTCATCAGATGGCGATCTTGCAAGACAATGAACATGTATTCAGTGAGAGGGAAGGATTATTTTGTTTAATATGAACCATTCACTTGAGACAAGTCATCTGGGTGAAGAGGCAGTGAATCCTTACCTCTGGTGCACAGGCCAACCTTGCTATGGGTGACTACTCTCTCCTTGGACAACCCTGCGATTTCCAGGGCCCGTTCCTCATTGGGGGTGAGGACTCAAATCTCTGTTGGCCCTTTCACGCTTATTATGAGCTATCTTCTCCAGTGGGGACAAAAAGAGGACATTGTGAGCCATACGCTTGATGGGTCAAAAGGGGTCACTAGCAGATGGCATGTGTGGCACCACACCTGCACAAGAAGGGGCTGTGCTGGTGGATGCCAGTGGGTTCTGAGGAACAAGCACAAAGATCTAATGTGGGAAAGGTGCGAGGTGGCAGTCAGTGATTTTTTTTTGGGGGGGGGAAGAAAGAGAGAACGGGTTTGGAATTTGAGGGGTGGCAGGTGGAACTGATGCCAGGAGATAGGTGGTAACTTACTGTTGCAGCTCAGTGGAGGTCATCGGTCCTCTTTTGACATTGTACGGCGGTCCTCCTTGTCATACTGCCCACACTGAAGCACTGTCACTGCCTCCCAAGCGGTATTGGTGATCCTGCTGCTGGTCCTCCAAGCCCCATAGGGGAACAGGATGTTCCGTCTTGCATCAACAGCACCAAGAAGCCTGGCCAGGTTTGCATCCCTAAAGTGAGAAGCAGGTCTGTGCGCTGCCATGCTTCTGTGTTGATTGGAAGTGAGGAGTGTTTAAAAGCAGCTCTCCCTTCTTAGCAGCGAGATGCTGAGACACAAGGTTGGTGAATCCGACAGCAACACATACAACAATGGTGAGGGGTGATGGGGGCTCATTTCCGGCACTAAGTGATATTAAATATAGGCTGCGATCTCGCCAATGTAGCCATTGAGAAACAGCCAATCGTGCCCAAATTGCCACTTTGAAATGTTTATCCTGCCCTTTGAAAATAAACAGGAATTCCTTGAAATATTTTAAGCTTGACTTCACAGCCGATCACAGCCAGGATCCACCTTATGTGACTGCCCCAAGCTGTGTGCAACTAAGGGCTTTTGCATGCTTTCGAGTTAAACCTTGTTGATACATACCCAAAACCATTTAGTAAATCTGGCTGGATAACAGGAGCCTTTAGGCAGCAGTAGGATGAGCTTCACTCAGCCTTGACTGATTATGTTGTTATATACGTTTTGCAAAACAAATCACAGAAAGTACATAGAACATTACATAGAACATTACATCGCAGTACAGGCCCTTCGGCCCTCGATGTTGCGCTGACCTGTGAAACCACTCTAAAGCCCATCTACACTATTCCCTTATCATCCATATGTTTATCCAATGACCATTTAAATGCCCTTAATGTTAGCAAGTCCACTACTGTTGCAGACAGGGCATTCCACACCCTTACTACTCTGAGTAAAGAACCTACCTCTGACATCTGTCCTATATCTATCTCCCCTCAATTTAAAGCTATGTTCCCTCGTGCTAGACATCACCATCCGAGGAAAAAGGCTCTCACTGTCCACCCTATCTAATCCTCTGATCATCTTGCATGCCTCAATTAATTCACCTCTTAACCTTCTTCTTTCTAAAGAAAATAACCTCAAGTTCCTCAGCTTACCCTCATAAGATCTTCCCTCCAGACCAGGCAACAGCCTGGTAAATCGTCTCTGTACCCTTTCCAATGCTTCCACATCCTTCCTATAATGCAGCGACCAGAACTGCACGCAATACCAGAATTTTGTCCAGCTGCAACATGACCTCATGGCTCCGAAACTCAATCCCTCTACCAATAAAAGCTAACACACCGTATGCCTTCTTAACAACCCTATCAACCTGGGTGGCAACTTCAGGGATCTATGTACATGAACACCAAGATCTCTCTGCTCATCCACATTACCAAGAATCTTACCATTAGCCCAGTACTCCGTCTTCCTGATATTCCTTCCAAAATGAATCACCTCACACTTTTCTGCATTAAACTCCATTTGCCACCTCTCAGTCCAGCTCTGCAGCTTATCAATGTCCCTCTGTAACTTGCAACATCCTTCCGCACTGTCCACAAGTCCACCGACTTTAGTGTCATCTGCAAATTTACTCACCATCCTTCTACGCCCTCCTCCAGGTCATTTATAAAAATGACAAACAGCAGTGGCCCCAAAACAGATCCTTGTGGTACACCACGAGTAACTGAACTCCAGGCTGAACATTTCCCATAAACCACCACCCTCTGTCGTCTTACAGCTAGCCAATTTCTGATCCAAACTGCTAAATCACCCTGAATCCCATGCCTCCATATTTTCTGCAATCGCCTACCATGGGGAACCTTATCAAACGCTTTACTGAAATCCATATACACCACATCAACTGCTTTACCCTCGTCCACCTGTTTGGTCACCTTCTCAAAGAACTTAATAAGGTTTGTGAGGCACGACCTACCCTTCACAAAACCGTGTTGACTATCACTAATCAAATTATTCCTTTCCAGATGATTATACATTCTATCTCTTCTAAACCTTTCCAAGACGTTGCCCACAACAGAAGTAAGGCTCACTGGTCTATAGTTACCGGGATTGTCTCTACTCCCCTTCTTGAACAAGGGGACAACATTTGCTATCCTCCAGTCTTCTGGCACTATTCCGGTAGACAATGGTGACATAAAGGTCAAAGCCAAAGGCTCAGCAATCTCCTCCCTAGCTTCCCAGAGAATCCTAGGATAAATCCCATCTGGCCCAAGGGACTTATCTATTTTCACACTTTCCAGAATTGCTAACACCACCTCCTTATGAACCTCAAGCCCTTCTAGTCTAGTAGCCTGTATCTCAGTATTCTCCTCGACAACATTGACTTTTTCCTGTGTGAAACTGACGAAAAATATTCATTTAGCACCTCTCCTATCTCCTCGGATTCCACGCACAACTTCCCACTACTGTCCTTGACTGGCCCTACTCTTTACCCTCGTCATTCTTTTATTCCTGACATATCTATAGAAAGCTTTAGGGTTATCCTTGATCCTGCCTGCCAAAGACTTCTCATGTCCCCTCCTGGACCCTTCAGGTCCTTCCTAGCCAATTTGTAACTCTCGAGCGCCCTAACTGAACCTTCACGTCTCATCTTTACATAAGCCTCCTTCTTCCTCTTGACAAGTGATTCAACTACTTTAGTAAACCACGGTTCCCTCGCTCGACCACTTCCTCCCTGCCTGACAGGTACATACTTATCAAGGACACGCAGTAGCTGTTCCTTGAACAAGCTCCACATTTCAATTGTGCCCATCCCCTGCAGTTTCCCTACCCATCCTATACATCCTAAGACTTGCCTCATCGCATCATAATTGCCTTTCCCCCAGCCTAAACTCTTGCCCTGCGGTATATACCTATCCCTTTCCATCGCTAAAGTAAACGTAACCGAATTGTGGTCACTATCACCAAAGTGCTCACCTACCTCCAAATCTAACACCTGTCCTGGTTCATTACCCAGTACCAAATCCAATGTGGCCTTGCCTCTCATTGGCCTATCTACATACTGTGTCAGGAAACCCTCCTGCACACATTGGACAAAAACGTACCCATCTAAAGTACACGAACTATAGCGTTTCCAGTCAATATTTGAAAAGTTAAAGTCCCCCATAACAACTACCCTGTTACTTTCGCTCTGATCCAGAATCATCTTTGCAATCCTCTCCTCTACATCTCTGGAACTTTTTGGAGGCCGAGAGAAAACTCCCAACAGGGTGACCGCTCCTTTCCTGTTTCTAACCTCAGCCCATACTACCTCAGTAGACGAGTCCTCATCAAATGTCCTTTCTGCCACTGTAATACTGTCCTTGACTAACAATGCCACCCCTCCCCCTCTTTTACCACCTTCCCTGAGCTGACTGAAATATCTAAACCCCGGAACCTGCAACAACCATTCCTGTCCCTGCTCTATCCATGTCTCCGAAATGGCCACAACATCGAAGTCCCAGGTACCAACCCATGCCGCTACCAACCCATGCCGCAAGTTCACCCACCTTATTCCAGATGCTCCTGGCATTGAAGAAGACACACTTTAAACCACCTTCCTGCCTGCCGGTACACTCCTGCAACTTTGAAACATTACTCATGACCTCACTACTCTCAACCTCCTGTATACTGGAGCTACAATTCAGGTTCCCAACCCCCTGCTGAATTAGTTTAAACCCTCCCGAATGTTAGACGTTTTAGTTGCTGTGATATGAAGAGTCTAAAGTTCTGTTCCTTTTTCACAAACACACATTTATTTCATTCCAACAGTCTTTGCACAAAACTCTTACTATACATCACCTGACAGAGGCCACCTGAAGCCCCTTTACATATCAGTGTCAATTAATGGATACCTAACATAAATGAGACAACTAATTGCAATGTCTCTTAACCCATTACTTAACAGTCTCCCCTTCCTTGGAGAAAAAAATAATTAGGTGAAAACAAAATTTCAAGAAACTCAAAAAAACACACATGATTTCCCCCCTTTTTTTTTGTTTGGACGAGAAAGAAAAAAAAAAGTCACAGAAACAAGCGCCCTTCATTAACAATATCCAAAAGTTTCTGTGAACTCGCCCCTCTTTTTGTAAAACAGTTCGACGGTTGATAGCTCCTGTCGACCCATTTAATTTTTGTTATTTCCCCTCTGTCCAACATCTGCTTCAAACTTGCGATGTCTATCCGTAACCTCTTTTCATTTACACTTTTTGTAGAGTGCACATTTTCCCACAGGAATTTATTGTCAATGTGACAGTCAATAGGTATATTACCCAAATCCCCTAATCCCAAAATTTCTGTCAATATCATACTTATATAAAAGGCCATATCCACCACCTTTACAAGGCTTAACGTCTCAGCAGCCAAAGTGCTTTTTACCACTCTCCTTATTTTCTTTGTTTCCCACACAAGCGGGCAACATTTACCATTGTTCCCCAAAAAGAAAATTATAAAACCTCCTGCGCTTGAAACCCCATCACATAAATTTACGTAGGACGCATCGCGATAAACTATGAGTTTCAAGTGCCTAAGGTCACCTAAAACCGGGAACTTCAAAACACACTCCTGCATTTTTAGTTTGGCCAACACTTTATTTGCTCTTATTATGTCTTCCACTTTGGGATCATTCATTTTTTTACTCAGCTCTAAGACATCAAAACTCACGTTTGGTCTAGTCTGTCTACCTAACCAGTTCAGTTGCCCAATTAAACTTCGCAGTTGCTCTTTTTCTATCTTTGAAACCATTGCTTCTTTTTGTGAAACTCGGCCACGACTAATTCCTATTGGGCTGATGCTTTCCAAATAAGATTGCTGACGTAAAGTTGCCCCTAACTTCGTCTGTCCAATTTCCAGTCCAATATATTTAAATGCACCGGAAGCCTGACTTCCAACCCTGAATTCTTTCCTCAAACCAGAGATTACAATAGCTTCAAAATCACTAGTCCCACCCCACAAAATATCATCGACATGCATCATAAAAATGCCAGAAAGTTTCCTTTATAGTGCCAGTAAAACATTGCAGGATCTGCTTTCAACTGGCAACAGCCTAACTTTAACAAAACTGACCTTACCGAAAAATACCAGACTCTAGATGCATCATTTAATCCATATACACATTTGTTCAACTTCCAGAGTACCCTTTTTGTATTAGCTGCTTCTTTAGGAGGACGGAGAAAAATGTCTCTCTGGAGCTGATGCCCCTGCAAAAAGGCAGCTTTCATATCTATAGATTTGCATTCCCATGCCTTTGTGGCTACTAGAGCCAAGAAGATCTTTAAAATAACCTTTCCTCCTGTAGGTGAATCTACCCTTAAATCCTGATCTTCTAAGTTTTCTTCAAATCCCCTTGCCACAACCCTGGCCTTTGCCTTATAAGTTCCATCCGGAAGAACCTTTTCCGTGCAAATCCATCTGTGGGATAGAGCTCTTTGTCCCCTATCCGGTACTTCCGTGTATACCCCAAATTCACTCCAACTATGCAATTCTTGCTGTTTAGCTTCTTTGATAACTTTTTCATCTAATTTATTTGAAGCCACCAAAATCTCACGTGCATGTGGGCTTCTACTCCTATTAGTATTCGTAGTCTTACTCATGTTCCGAGATCTTGATAAACTACGTCCCCTCTCCCGCCTGGTATCTCGTTCTGTACTGCTACTGCTTTATCTTTCCCTTCTGCTGTGGGATGTCCTTTCAATAGTTCTCGACCTTTTCCTGCGGACCTGTTCATTATCCGATATACTATCTGAACTGGCAGTGCGTTTCTGTGCCCTCCATTTTTGAACTTCGTTTTCCCAATCCATTGTCTTGACTCCTTCCCCTGAATCCTGTACGTTGAACCAATGTTTATACTTTCCAGTGGCCTTCCCTGCTCTACTGATAACAGTTGCATCCTTCCATTGACGAGACCCTTCAGGCAAGTATGTCACCTTCGTACCAACTTTTGGCAGTTGCCCTTGCGGAAAAATGGCCTGTTCTAATTCATCAGAAGTGTTGTGTTCATCCACAGAAACCCTGTCTATATCAGTTAATTGGTCCTCATAGTTCTGTAACACATGCGTACCAGATGACTCTGGTTCCTCTGGTCATGTCTGTCTGCTCTGTCTAAATTTGAAAATTTGTAATCTGTACCCATTATCCTTGATGAATGTTTGATTAACAGTTTGATTACCATGTTGCAAAATAATTGTTTTGCCATCTATGCCTATGATCTTCCCTGGGCCTTTCCATTCATTAGAATTGTCTCTCTTATCGTATACCATGCCTCCTTGCTGAAAAACGGCATCTGATGGCCGTACGTTATGTCTTAAAGCTCTGCGAATTCTTTCAGAGACTTCTGCTTCCAAAAAAGCTTTTCTTCTGCGATGTAATGCATTTAAATGTTCAGCAAAACCAGAGCTAATTGTAGTCCCCTCCCAAGCTGGATGCTGGTCATCCAAAATGGACGGAATTTTAGGATTTCTACCAAACACTAATTGGTAAGGACTATAGCTCCCAACCATCTGCAATGAATTCTTTGCATGTACTGCCCATGCTAAAGCTGAATTTAGTCTGCAATTTGGTCGATCTGCCAAAATTTTCCGAAGCATGTCATCGATGACAGCATGATTTCTTTCACAGACATTACTAAATGGGCTTTCTGCAGCCGTATTCATAACTCTGATATTCATGTTTTCACACATATCCCTAAACTCATCGTCAGCAAATTCTCCCCCATTGTCCGTAAGGAATTTTGCCGGTGGACCCATTCCTGTCCCTATCCATTTTTCCACGATTTGATCCAGAATTACTCTCTTTTCTTTACTTCATACAATCGTTGATTGACCAAATCTAGTTGCTAAATCTAAAAAATGCAAAATAAATATATTATTTGCTTCATCCCAGATCTTAAGGTCCATGGCCACAATGTTGTTAAAATCCCTGGCCAAAGGTAGGGTTACTATCGGTCGTGCTGGTGTCCTTCTGTACTTCCTACAAACTTCACAGCGGTCACTAACCTGTTTGATCAGTTTAGTATAGTCGTCATCCCTTACCCCTGCATCCTTTAATAAATGTTTCCGCCTCCGAGGAGACGGATGTGCAAATTGCCTATGCAGTTTTAATACCACAAGATTTTTATCAGCTAAAGTCCCATTTTCAACTGCCATTAACACATCCTTAACCACTCTACTTGAAATATTATTTGTCAGTAATGGAATACAATAGTGTCCTGACTGTGTAAATTGTAAGTCCACCATCTTTCCAAAAACTTTGTCTTATCCTGTTCCATATCCAGTTTCATGTGTGCTTTCTTCATCGACGGTCTACTCAGAAGCAAAGGTATCTCACTTGATACAACATCCGTGCTAATGAAATGATTCACTCCGGCAATATTGCAAGGGATCACCACTCTTTTCAACGACTTCAGAGTATTATCATCCACAAACCTGAAACTTGTGGAACTTTCAAATTCCTTAATCTTTCTACGATTTTCAGCATTCAAAGAGTCCAGGTAACATTTTAACCAGTCAATTCCACACACAGTAGATTTTTAAAATATATATATATTTATTCAAATTTTTCAACAATTTTTCAGCAAAACCCTCCCCCCCAACAAAAAGAAGGAAACAAGAACACAACAATCAGAAATTATACGGTGGATTTCCCCCACATACAATAATCCCCCATATAACATTTAAAAGCCCAAATAGGAAAAAAAAACACCTTCACCCAAACGCCACCCCAAAAGAACCCCCCCCCCCCCCACCCCCGGGCTGCTGCTGACCTCCTCCTAACGCTCCGCGAGATAGTCTAGGAACGGTTGCCACTGCCTGTAGAACCCTTGCACAGACCCTCGCAAGGCAAACTTTATCCTCTCCAGCTTGATGAACCCTGCCATGTCATTGATCCAAGCTTCCACACTCAGGGGCTTCGCATCTTTCCATAGTAGCAAAATCCTCCGACGGGTTACCAGGGACACAAAGGCCAGAATGCCGGCCTCTTTCGCCTCATGCACTCCCGGCTTGTCCAATACCCCAAATAATGCTAATCCCCAGCTCGGCTTGACTGGGCGTTCACCACCTTGGACATAGTCCTCGCAAAACCCCTCCAAAACCCATCCAGCGCCGGGCACGACCAGAACATATGGACATGGTTTGCCGGGCTCCCCGAGCACCTACCACATCTGTCCTCCACCCCAAAGAACCTACTCAACCTCGCCCCTGTCATATGCGTTCTGTGAATAATTTTGAACTGTATTAGGCTGAGCATGGCGCAAGAGGAGGAAGAATTAACCCTACTCAGGGCATCGGCGCACAGACCCTCATCTATCTCCACCCCAAGCTCCTCCTCCCACTTGCCCTTTAACTCCTCCACCGAGGCCTCCTCCTCTTCCTTCAGCTCCTGGTAAATCGCCGAAACCTTGCCTTCTCCAACCCATACACTCAAAATCACCCTGTCCTGAATCCCACGTGCCGGAAGCAGCGGGAATTCCCTCACCTGCCGCCTCACAAACACCCTCACTTGCATGTACCTGAAAGCGTTTCCTGGGGGTAGCCCAAACTTCTCCTCCAGCGCCCCTAGGCTCGCAAATGTCCCATCGATGAATAGGTCCCCCATTCTTCTAATCCCTGCCCGATGCAAGCTCCAAACCCCCCATCCATCCTTCCCGGGACGAACCGATGATTCTCCCAAATCGGTGACCAAACCAAGGCTCCCACCGCGCTCCTGTGTCGCCTCCACTGCCCCCAGATCTTCAGCGTCGCTGCAACCACCGGACTCGTGGTGTACCTTGTCGGCGAGAGCCGCAGCGGTGCCGTCACCAGCGCCCTCAGGCTCGTGCCCACACAGGACGCCATCTCTAGCCTCTTCCAAGCCGCCCCCTCTCCCCCCATTATCCACTTACGGATCATCGCCACATCGGCTGCCCAATTCTCGCCACACATATTCAGCAGCGCCAGCCCCCCCCCCCCCTGTCCCTGCTACGCTCCAGAAACACTCTCTTCACCCTCGGGGTCTTATTCGCCCACACAAATCCCATGATGCTCCTGCTTACCAGTTTGAAAAAGGCCTTGGGGATCATAATGGGAAGGCACTGGAACACAAAGAGAAACCTCGGGAGGACCGTCATTTTGACCAACTGCACCCTACCCGCTAGTGAGAGTGGCAGCCAATCCCATCTTTTAAAATCCTCCTCCATCTGCTCCACCAACCGCGTCAAATTGAGCTTGTGCAGGGCCTCCCAACTCCTAGCTACTTGGATCCCTAGGTACCGAAAGCTCCTTTCCGCCCTCTTCAGCGGTAGCTCGTCTATCCCCCTTCCCGGGTCCCCTGAATGCACCACAAAGAGCTCACTCTTCCCTACGTTGAGTTTATACCCCGAAAAGTCCCCAAACTCCCTAAGAATCCGCATGACCTCCGCCATCCCCCCCCACTGGATCCGCCACATACAACAACAGGTCGTCGGCATACAACGACACCCGGTGTTCCTCTCCCCTCCGGACCAGTCCCCTCCATTTCCTGGTCTCCCTCAGTGCCATGGCCAGCGGCTCAATTGCCAGTGCAAACAACAAGGGGGATAAGGGGCACCCCTGCCTCGTCCCCCGAAAAAGCCGAAAGTACTCCACCCTCCGCCGGTTCGTAGCCACACTTGCCACTGGGGTCTATATAGCAGCCTGAACCCCTCCCTGAACCCAAACCTCCGCAACACTTCCCAAAGATACTACCACTCCATCCGATCAAAGGCCTTCTCCGCGTCCATAGCTGCCACTACCTCCGCTTCCCCCTCCACCGAGGGCATCATAATCACATTGAGAAGCCTCCGCACATTTGTATTTAGCTGTCTACCCTTCACAAATCCCGTCTGGTCCTCATGAATCACCCCCAGGACACAGTCCTCAATTCTCGTAGCCAGCACCTTCGCCAGCAACTTAGTGTCAACATTGAGGAGCGAGATCGCCACACACAGATGTGCAGCCACTGTCCAATACAGCACAGTTGAAGGATTCTGCAACCAACACCCTCATTACCGGTGTAAAACTGCTTGTCAATAGGACAATGCCTTCTTTCTGGTCACTATCTTTTTCCTCTTCTGACTCTTCCATGTCATGTGTCGCTTCAAACACTCTATCATAACGAGTTGGACAGTTGAAAGCATAATGGTATTGAGAGTCACATCGAAAACACCGATTTATCATGCCCCGTGCATTTCTGGGCTTCACCTTCCTATTGTAGGTTCTAACTGGGTTTCTGTCTTCATCATTTCCTTGTCTCGGTCTCCTTCTATAGTCTTGAGCCCTGTTCGTAGCCATACGATTTCGCCATCCTGTTAGTAGTGTCTCTTCCATATTCTGCCTTATTGCAGGCTGACCTATTTGGGTCATCAGAGCCAACGGAATCGAATGTTTCCCCAGAAACTTTTGTAAAGCTTTTGTCATCTGTTCGAATAAGGTATCCTTATGAGTAAACTGAACTCCTGTCAAAACCAGGAGCCTATCCATGTTGCTCACTCTAGCACAGTCAAGTAATTTAAAGGCCAACACAGACTGTGGAAATTCCAGGTTGTGTTTCTGCAGCCTTTTATATAGTCTGCCAAATTCCATTATATAGTCCTCCATGGAGTTATCCTCCATTTTCCGGAACTTATCAAAATCCGACCATGCTTCATACGCACTTAACAAGTCATTTTTCTTATAAATCTTATCCATATAATGTAATAAAGTCTCCAGACCTTCTTCTGAGTCTAACTCTTCCAATTCCAGCTCAGAAAGCACTTTGTTTCGGATTTTACTGCCATATGGTAGAGAAAGAGCCAATGCCATACCTTGTTTTCTCTTTCCCAAAGCAGTTACCTTAGTCCACATAACTACTGCACTTCTCCATTGGTCGTACGATTCCCTTTCAGAAAATAAGGGAGGATGCAGCAGGGGCATGGGAACCTGGATTGTAGTTTTAGGGTAAGGGAGAATGAGAGTATAGAGGTCAGGAGCACAGATTTGACGTCGCAGGAGGGGGCCAGTGTTCAGGTAGGTGGTTTGAAGTGTGTCTACTTCAATGCCAGGAGTATACGAAACAAGGTAGGGGAACTGGCAGCGTGGGTTGGTACCTGGGACTTCGATGTTGTGGCCATTTCGGAGACATGGATAGAGCAGGGACAGGAATGGATGTTGCAGGTTCCGGGGTTTAGGTGTTTTAGTAAGCTCAGAGAAGGAGGCAAAAGAGGGGGAGGTGTGGCGCTGCTAGTCAAGAGCAGTATTACGGTGGCGGAGAGGATGCTAGATGGGGACTCTTCTTCCGAGGTAGTATGGGCTGAAGTTAGAAACAGGAAAGGAGAGGTCACCCTGTTGGGAGTTTTTTATAGGCCTCCTAATAGTTCTAGGGATGTAGAGGAAAGGATGGCGAAGATGATTCTGGATATGAGCGAAAGTAACAGAGTAGTTATTATGGGAGACTTTAACTTTCCAAATATTGACTGGAAAAGATATAGTTCGAGTACAATAGATGGGTCGTTTTTTGTACAGTGTGTGCAGGAGGGTTTCCTGAAACAATATGTTGACAGGCCAACAAGAGGCGAGGCCACGTTGGATTTGGTTTTGGGTAATGAACCAGGCCAGGTGTTGGATTTGGAGGTAGGAGAGCACTTTGGGGACAGTGACCACAATTCGGTGACGTTTACGTTAATGATGGAAAGGGATAAGTATACACCGCAGGGCAAGAGTTATAGCTGGGGGAAGGGCAATTATGATGCCATTAGACGTGACTTGGGGGGGGATAAGGTGGAGAAGTAGGCTGCAAGTGTTGGGCACACTGGATAAGTGGGGCTTGTTCAAGGATCAGCTACTGCGTGTTCTTGATAAGTATGTACCGGTCAGACAGGGAGGAAGGCGTCGAGCGAGGGAACCGTGGTTTACCAAGGAAGTGGAATCTCTTGTTAAGAGGAAGAAGGAGGCCTATGTGAAGATGAAGTGTGAAGTTTCGGTTGGGGCGATGGATAGTTACAAGGTAGCGAGGAAGGATCTAAAGAGAGAGCTAAGACGAGCAAGGAGGGGACATGAGAAGTATTTGGCAGGAAGGATCAAGGAAAACCCAAAAGCTTTCTATAGGTATGTCAGGAATAAGCGAATGACTAGGGAAAGAGTAGGACCAGTCAAGGACAGGGATGGGAAATTGTGTGTGGAGTCTGAAGAGATAGGCGAGATACTAAATGAATATTTTTCGTCAGTATTCACTCAGGAAAAAGATAATGTTGTGGAGGAGAATGCTGAGCCCCAGGCTAATAGAATAGATGGCATTGAGGTACGTAGGGAAGAGGTGTTGGCAATTCTGGACAGGCTGAAAATAGATAAGTCCCCGGGACCTGATGGGATTTATCCTAGGATTCTATGGGAGGCCAGGGAAGAGATTGCTGGACCTTTGGCTTTGATTTTTATGTCATCATTGGCTACAGGAATAGTGCCAGAGGACTGGAGGACAGCAAATGTGGTCCCTTTGTTCAAAAAGGGGAGCAGAGACAACCCCGGCAACTATAGACCGGTGAGCCTCACGTCTGTAGTGGGTAAAGTCTTGGAGGGGATTATAAGAGACAAGATTTATAATCATCTAGATAGGAATAATATGATCAGGGATAGTCAGCATGGCTTTGTGAAGGGTAGATCATGCGTCACAAACCTTATTGAGTTCTTTGAGAAGGTGACTGAACAGGTAGACGAGGGTAGAGCAGTCGATGTGGTGTATATGGATTTCAGCAAAGCGTTTGATAAGGTTCACCACGGTAGGCTATTGCAAAAAATACCGAGGCTGGGGATTGAGGGTGATTTAGAGATGTGGATCAGAAATTGGCTAGCTGAAAGAAGACAGAGGGTGGTGGTTGATGGGAAATGTTCAGAATGGAGTACAGTCACAAGTGGAGTACCACAAGGATCTGTTCTGGGGCCGTTGCTGTTTGTCATTTTTATCAATGACCTGGAGGAAGGCGCAGAAGGGTGGGTGAGTAAATTTGCAGACGATACTAAAGTCGGTGGTGTTGTCGATAGTGTGGAAGGATGTAGCAGGTTACAGAGGGATATAGATAAGCTGCAGAGCTGGGCTGAGAGGTGGCAAATGGAGTTTAATGTAGAGAAGTGTGAGGTGATTCACTTTGGAAGGAATAACAGGAATGCGGAATATTTGGATAATGGTAAAGTTCTTGAAAGTGTGGATGAGCAGAGGGATCTAGGTGTCCATGTACATAGATCCCTGAAAGTTGCCACCCAGGTTGATAGGGTTGTGAAGAAGGCCTATGGAGTGTTGGCCTTTATTGGTAGAGGGATTGAGTTCCGGAGTCGGGAGGTCATGTTGCAGCTGTACAGAACTCTGGTACGGCCGCATTTGGAGTATTGCGTACAGTTCTGGTCACCGCATTATAGGAAGGACGTGGAGGCTTTGGAGCGGGTGCAGAGGAGATTTACCAGGATGTTGCCTGGTATGGAGGGAAAATCTTATGAGGAAAGGCTGATGGACTTGAGGTTGTTTTCGTTGGAGAGAAGAAGGTTAAGAGGAGACTTAATAGAGGCATACAAAATGATCAGGGGGTTGGATAGGGTGGACAGTGAGAGCCTTCTCCCGCGGATGGATATGGCTGGCACGAGGGGACATAACTTTAAACAGAGGGGTAATAGATATAGGACAGAGGTCAGAGGTAGGTTCTTTACGCAAAGAGTAGTGAGGCCGTGGAATGCCCTACCTGCTACAGTAGTGAACTCGCCAACATTGAGGGCATTTAAAAGTTTATTGGATAAACATATGGATGATAATGGCATAGTGTAGGTTAGATGGCTTTTGTTTCGGTGCAACATCGTGGGCCGAAGGGCCTGTACTGCGCTGTATTGTTCTATGTTCTATGTTCTATGTTCTATGTTCTATAGTCATATCCAGCCATCTTTATCCTCGGTTCAGCCGTATATCCCTTTTTTTTTTCTCTCACTCACTCCTTGGTTTGATCTGTAAAAATTGTATCTTTCAACCCTTCACATTTACACAGCAACCATCCTCTGCTACCAATTGTTAGACGTTTTAGTTGCTGTGATATGAAGAGTCTAAAGTTCTGTTCCTTTTTCACAAACACACATTTATTTCATTCCAACAGCCTTTGCACAAATCTCTCACTATACATCACCTGACAGAGGCCACCTGAAGCCCCTTTACATATCAGTGTCAATTAATGGATATGTAACATAAATGAGACAACTAATTGCAATGTCTCTTAACCCATTACTTAACACCGAAGTGCATTAGCAAATTTCCCCTCCAGGATATTGGTACCCCTCTGGTCCAGGTGTAGACCATCCCATTTGTAGAGGTCCCACCTACCCCAGAATGAGCCCCAATTATCCAGGTATCTGAAACCCTCCCTCCTCCACCATCCCTGCAGCCACGTGTTCAACTGCTCTCTCTCCCTATTCCTCGTCTCGCTAGCACGTGGCACGGGTAACAACCCAGAGATAATAACTCTGTTTGTTCTAGATCTCAGTTTCCACCCTAGCTCCCTGAATTCCTGTCTTACATCCCTATCCCTTTTCCTACCCATGTCGTTGGTGCCTATGTGGACCATGACTTGGGGCTGCTCCCCCTCCCCCTTAAGGATCCCGAAAACACGATCTGACACAAGACATTGCCTTGGAGAGTAACTTCTGCACAAAAGACTCGCAGCCTTTACCATATAAATTATCACAAATGTAATGGAATATTCAAGGTAAAATCTATCCCCATTGATTATTTTCACCAGAGCACTGAGGACTGTTAAACTAATTTATATCTTTAATATATCACCAGTAAGCTTACAAAATATCCTTTCAACATCAAGGTCGAAAGTATTAACATGCAATTCCACTTGAATGCAAAATATTGCCAGATACTTTCTCATTCAACTTGTAACTTCTTCTTGTCTTGATGACCCAGATTTTACACTTGCATTAATAGCATAACTATCAGCCTTCACCATCATTATGACTGTGAAACTGACAGCAACTTCTGTTATTCACACATGTTCAGTTAAACACAGAAATCCATAAATTGCTATCGGTAATTCTTGACTTCGCCACACGGTGCGTTTGATACTTCTCAGTCTTGGAAATCTTCAAAATCACTTGATTTTGACATGAACGTTTATGCTGTTAGCCTTGGCTGAGAAACCTGAGAAAAGGTTATGTTTTGCTGTATGAGGTACAACTGGATTTTTAACCAGGTACTATATTGCGGAACAACCTCTCTGGCCTTGAAAACCTAATTTTGTATTTGTGGAATGTCAACTTTCTCCATTATGATAAAATAATCATAGATTTTTAAAAATAATATATTTTTAAAATGTTGTTTATGATAGTTCAGCTTCTGTCTTAATCCCCATATGCATATCTATCTATATTTCTGTCTCTGTAAAATGATTTTTAAATGTCCTAGTTTGATATCTATGAGGATTCTTCAATGTAATTGGCTGCTGGGTCTGCTTGATGCCATAACAGCTGCAAGATGCCAGAGATTCACTTTAGCTGATGCCAGAAAGAAACTAACATTGGGAAAATTAGGGTGGCATAGTAGTGAGCAGTGCTGCTTCATAGCTCCAGGGACCTGGATTCAATTACGGTCTTGTCTGTGTGGAGTTTGCACGTTCTCCCTGTGCCTGCGTTGGTTTCCTCCAGGGTGCTCCGGTTTCATCCCATAGCCATGCTAAATTGCCACTCAGTGTTCAAAAGATGTGTAGGTTAGGTGGGGTTACAGGGGTAGGGTGAGGATTGGGCCTAGGTAGGGTGTTCCTTCGGAGGGTTGGTGCAGACTTGATGGGCCGAATGGCCTCGTTCTGCACTGTAGTGATTTTATTCTATTCTAAAAAGTGAAATCCGTATCATTGTCACTTTACCCTGATCTCAAAACCTGAACCACTGGCTTTATAATTATTACACATACAAAGATTTCATTGCACATACCGAGCAAATGTGGTTCTGTAAATTATTGGTGCCCAATTGACTGAGCCACAAAGGGGTGCACCACAGACTAACCAGGATTATGTTTTTTATCATAGCTGCAGTCAGTCAATGGGAGAAGGAGATGTAAAGATCTTTCACAGGAAATAGAGAGAAAAAGATGAATAGAAACAGACACGTGAATTTTGGTTACTTCAGATCAATGGGCTAAAGAGACATCGGAGTTACCTGTACAGTGGCTTTTCAACAGAATGGGGGATCTAAAGTGTAGAACATAAAAGAGGATGGCAAAACAAAATTAAAATGCATCAGATAATACATTGATTTAATTCCTGAAAATAGGATGACTTGGTTCTTAAAACCAATACCGTCCCATTCGGGAAGCTAAAAGCTGAGTATGGCCATGAGTATTTGTGCCATATCACATGATTAATTAAATATCCATTGGCGACGTTTCACATGGCACGGTGGGCTGGATGGCTTCGGCCATGACATCATATCCGGTCTTCATTTTTAAAAGGCATTCGGACATAACTGACCCATCGTTTGTAACGTTCTTGTCGGATGGTCTGATTTATATTACAAGAACACGTGTAGCTAAAGCTATAAACAATTTCTTAACATTAACTGTGGGTCAACTATATACAAATCAACAGATGAATAACAGTATGATCATGCACAAGCAACCTCTCTCTTCCAGTTCTTCAGTCAGTCTAAGGTCACCTGACTATATTGCACACTCCTCCTCCCCTCGTCCCCGGACCAGGGGGGGGGGGGGGGGGGGGGGGGGGGGGGGAGGGGAGGAGGCACAGAAAAAGAGTGTAAATTGGTGTACCCAGTATTGGATTGGACTTTTGTTTATGTGAAAAGAGACAGATCATTAAGTACATGTAAACAAAAGAAAATACATAACAGGGTAACACAAGGTACACAATGTAACTACATAACACCGGCACCTGGTGAAGCATACAGGGGTGTAGTGTTAATCAGGTCAGTCCATTAGAGGGTTGTTTAGAAGTCTGGTAACAGCGGGGAAGAAGCTGTTTTTGAGTCTGTTCGTGCATGTTCTCAGACTTTTGTATCTCCTGCCCGATGGAAGAAGTTGGCAGGTAGATGGATGGTGAGTCCTGCATAAAGTACTTTTTTAATTCTTTCATGTCATGTGTGCATCATTGGCAAGGCCAGCATTTGCTAGTCCTGAATAAACATCTTGAAAACTCAAAAGCTTTGTCCGAGATGGTGAATACTGCACCTTTAAATGGTTTATTCAGAAAATCTCCCTATAATCAATGGTTCTCACCTTTCCCCTTTTGGCCAGTCTCTACCCAGCTGTTCTTCTTCTGATGCTCTATGCCACTTTAATGATTTGACACTCTCTGACACAGATATTCAATTGGAAATAAAAAGTTAGATATTTGGATGCGCCATTTCTGGGCTCTTGGGGGAAGAGGGTGACTCCTGCTGACTCCACATTCAGGTAAATCCAGAGGCTTCCCTGTCATTCAGCATGTGGCAAGTGAAGTGCTGGTGTGTTCAAAAATCAAGAATGGGTTCTGCAAGAGACAGCAGGGCCCCAATGTAAATAAATGATTTCCACCTTTTACAGGTTCTTGACACTTGTTCCTGGTGCCAACAAAGCCACTTTATCCAATATAGCAAGCAGTACACTTCTAGTTGGAAATATATGCATTTCCTGTCTGCCATTCTAATGGCCTAGGAGTCTGATTAGTGTCCACAAAGCCTGCCCGAGGCAGTCAAATTTCTACTTCAATATTTCAATTCCTGATTGTCCTCAGATCCTGAGGTAGTCGGTATTAGAGGTATTACGGTACCCTGTAATGCTGTAAGACCATTGATGTAGGAGGTACTGTTTTCATTGGGTAAGCGTGCCTGCTGGTTCCGCCCAGTAAGGCGGAGTATAAGAGCCCGTGTCTCCCCAGCAGCTGCCTTCTGTACCCGCGCTGCTGGGGGAAACATCTAGTGTAATAAAGCCTTCAATTGTCTCCAATCTCACTTCTGGAGTTATTGGTCGAGCATCATATCCCTTTAAGCAGCTTTTCACATTTCACACAAACCTATTTCATTGCCAACTTTATTAACTTTGCTTTTGAACCATCATCTTGGTCATTTCTGAGGTTGTGGACTTTGTCAAGCAAGCCTAAGGCTGATTCTTCACAATTACCACGTGCCACTTAGCCTAGCTTGATTAATAACCACTTCTCATCGCTTTCCTATATTGTTCAAATCTATAACGAATGGGTAGTGCTAAATTTCTAAACCTCAACATCAATCATTTTGACCAAAGTCTAATTATCATTTTCCTCATTATTCCAATGCAGAATTGCTCTTCTGAAATGCAGCATTCTGATTCTACTAATCTCCTCGGCATGGCTCTTCATTAAATGTCACCTCCAATTAATATTAAGATTGCTTAATAACTTGAGACAAGCATTTTAGAATGAGCCTAATGAGGTAATTCAATGAATTTCACCATGCAATTTCATTTCCATCTGTATGTAATTCTGGATGTAATTCGAATACTTGCCTCCAAGTGGAATTTTGCTTGGCTTCAAATTCATAAATTAGCAAACTATATGAACAGAAAATTCTTATCCATTATGGTTAGTTTTTGTTTTGCCCCTTCAGCTTTAATGCTCCTCCCTCTGCTGCATTTTGTTGGCTTAATTCATATTTATACACAAACATACAAATTATGAGCAGGAGTAGGCCACTCGGCCCCTCGAGCCTGTTCCACCATTCAATATGATCACGGCTGATTTGACTGTAACCTCAACCCCACATTCCTGCTTACCCCATAACCTTTCACCCCCTTGTTAATCACAAATCTATTAAGATCTACCTTAAAAATATTAAAAATTCACCTGAGGAAGGAGCAGCGCTCCGAAAGCTAGTGACATCGAAACAAACCTGTTGGACTTTAACCTGGTGTTGTAAGACTTCGTACTTAAAAATATTCACAGACTCTGCGTCCGCCGTCTTTTGAGGAAGAGAGTTCCAGAGACTCATGACCCTATGACGGAAAAACTTCTAATTTCTGTCTTAAATGAGCGACCCTATTTGAATTTTGTTCCAAGTTAATTCGCTCAGAGTGGACATAATGGGCTGGGTACTCTGCTTCGTGACGTCAGAAGCAAGAATCGGGTGGAGAATCATGCGAAATGGAAAAAATCCATTTTGCACCTGGCGCCACTTCTAATGCCAAGCTCCGGTCCCTCGAAGCTTGCACCCCGCATTGGCGGATCCATTCAAAACCGTTATTTACATCGATTTTAATATAATTAGCGGCTTCAACACTTAATGCTCCACTCTCCACTATACTTCACCCCTCTCAGTTGGAAATCTCATGGGTGCAAATTAGTGCACGTATTTACAAGCAGGACTGGGTGCCATGGCTGTAGAGGGGGAGCGGGAAGCTAAAAAAATTCTGAAAAAGCCTAAAACATCATCGGGGAGGAGGTGGTTGCCTGGGTAGCAGGGAACAACTTGGTGCAGTAATGGGTGGTCAGGGAGATCTGCCTGTAGTGCAGGAGGAAAAGACATACAGCCAAGAAGATAGGAGAGAACAGGAACAGCTGGGAGAAGAGGGAGGCATGTAGGCCATTCAGCCCCTTGAGCCCATTCCCTTATTCAGTGAGATCAGGATTGGTCTGTTACCTACATCCATGGACCCACCTTTGCCCAATGTCTCTCAATTCCTCTGACCAATGTCAATCTCAGCTTTAAAATCAACAATTGACCCACATTATTTTGCAGAGGAGAGTTTAAAGATACTACTACATTTAGTGCGATGGACTTTTTCCTAACTTCGCTCATGGCTCTAATTTTTATGCTATGTCCCCTCGTCCTAGATTCCCCAATCAGAGATGGTTTGCGCCCATCTACCCGATGCTACTTTCCCTCAATATCTTGAAAACATTGATCAAATCACCCCATAACCTTCTCAATGCAACACTTGTTCGTGTAACCTCTCCTTGTAATAACAATAATAATAATCTTTATTGTCATAAGTAGGCTTACATTAACACTGCAATGAAGTTACTGTGAAAAGCCCCTAGTCGCCACATTCCTGCGCCTGTTCGGGTACACAGAGGGAGAATTTAGAATATCCAATTCACCTAACAGCACGTCTTTCGCGACTTGTGGGAGGAAACCGGAGCACTCGGAGGAAACCCACGCAGACAAGGGGAGAACATGGAGACTCCACATAGACAGTGATGCAAGCTGGGATTCGAACCTGGGACCCTGGAGCTGTGAGGCAACAGTGCTACACACTGTGTTACCGTGTCACCCACTGTCATTCTTGGAAGGAATTATTTTTGTAAATCCATGCTGCATTTCCTCCAAAGCTCATATATCCTTCCTAAAGTGTGAAACAATATGGGCGGATTCTTGTTGAGGCAGCAGGGGTCCCAGCTGCTGGCTGACTCCACGATCGGTACCTTTTGAGAAGATCCATCATATCTTGTGCCGATGAGGCATTTAACAGGTCTGCAGCGGGCCTTCCGGGTCAACAATAGGTCAAGAGCCTTCACTTCATAAATGAGGCTGTCACCTGCTAGGTGACCTGCTACAGTCACAACTTGACTACTGATCTAGGGCAGTGACAGACGCCCAAGGGTGTCAAGTCCACTCCTGGTCTGAAATTGTAGGCTACATTCTTACCACAGGCATTCCTTTTGTTCATTCTTCCCCTTCCCGCTTTCATTATTTTAATAATAATGTCATAAGAAATAAGAGCAGAAGTAGATAAGTATGCCCATCAAGCCTGCTCTGGAATTTGATAAGATCATGGCTAATTTGATTGTAGCCTTTGCTCTACCTTCCTGTCTGACCCCAGAACCTTTAACTCCCTTGTTGATCAAAAATTTATCTCACTCAGCTTTGAATATATTCAATGACTCAACCTCCACTGCTTTTTGTGAGAAGAATTCTAAAGGAAAACGACCCTTTGAGAAAATAAAATCCTCCTCATCTCCATCTCAAATGATAAACCTCTTATATTTTAATTGTTCCCTGGTGTTTCTGTCAGGGACCCTCAGAATCCAATGTGTTTCATTAAGATCATTACTCATTCTTATAAACTCCAACGTGGAGAGGATGTTTCCACTTGTAGGAAAACTAAAACCAGAAGACACAATCTCAGACTAAAGGGACGATCCTTTAAAACAGAGATGACGAGGAATTTCTTCAGCCAGAGGGTGGTGAATCTGCGGAACTCTTTGCCACAGAAGGCTGTGGAGGCCAAATCACGGAGTGTCTTTAAGACAGAGATAGATAGGTTCTTGATTAATAAGGGGATCAGGGGAGAAGGCAGGAGAATGGGGATGAGAAAAATGTCAGCCATGATTGAATGGCGGAGCAGACACTCTGGGCCGAGTGGCCTAATTCTGGTTCTGATTTATAGTCTTATGAGTATAGGCCCAAGTTACTCAGCCTTTCCTCATAAGACAACCTCTTCATCCCAGGAATGAAGCTGATGAACTGTAATAACCCTCACGAGACCCATGGGGACACCCCACTTGATCTCACTGTGGGGCTCATGGAATATGAGCGCCTCTTCTAGTGGGTGAAGGCCCATCAGCTGGGACTTGTGGAAATCACCTCATAAAAGCCGGCCTGGACTGGGCTCAGCTTGAACGGTAGTCCTATTGGGGACCTTGGAGCTGTAAGCCGTCTTGCGGCCTTTACTTTTGTTGTTGAATTAAACTTATTTCGGATTTACCTTCTCAGGCCTATTAAGCTTTTCTATGAAACCTTCTTGGAACACCTTCCAATTCAGGTATTGCGTTTAATGCAGGAAATGTTTATATATATTGTATTATGTGTCTGTTGCAGTAATGTTATTAAAAACTTAGGTCAAGGTATCCAGAAATAGGGATGATATTTTAGTAGGTACCTCAAATTAAGCCATATGGGTAGAACCTAGTAATACAAAAGGAGGGTTCACATTGCTGGGAGTGTCCTATAGGCCTCCAAACAGTCAGGGAGAGATAGAAGCGCAGATATATAGGAAAATCGGGAAATAATAGTAGGGGATTTCAACCACCCCAGTGGTAACTGGGAAAGTCAAAGTGTAGAAGACTTGGGTAGGGAGGGAGAGTGGAATTCTTAAAATGCATCCAGGAGAGCTTTTTATGCCAATTCGTAGAAAGTTCTACAAAGGAATCTCACTGTACAGCTGTAGCAAGACTTCCCAACCTTCATTCTCCATCAATCTTGCAATAAAGTCCAATATTCCATTTGTCTTCCTAATTACTTGCTGCACTTTCATGTTGACCTTTTGTGATTCATGTACAAGGACACCCAGATCCCTTCGTACTGCAGCATTCTACAGTCTCTCTCCGTTAAGACATTGGCCCAGAATTTCTGTGGAGTGGCAATCACCATCAGACTGCCCCGTGCTCTAGCTTACTTACACTGGACGGGAGCTGCACATTTCTCGCCCAGACCTCTGGTCTGGGCCTGGTATGAAATGTGCAACGCAACAGCTACTGGAGTCCTTTCTGTGCAGGGTATCAGTGTCAGGGGAATTGAAGCCACACACCCATTTTACAGCACCAGCTCGGGTTGTAAAGCAGGTAGGTTTAAAGGTCACAGCCATTTTGACAGAAGAGAAGCTAAATGTGCAAGGTAAGTGGATAGAATATGTCGGGAGGATTTCGAGGGAGGTTAGTTGGATGGTTGAAGCATATCCGAGGGGTAGTCGAAGGGTTGGGAGAGTAGTCGTGGAGAGGGGGAGCACGATCAGTACCATAGTTACCCAGGGGTTAGAAGTGTTTTTAATCCTGGTTAACTATTCTGCTAAGAGTCGGAGCAATCCAGGGCGGGATTCTCCCATCCCGCGGCAGAGTGTCCATGCCATTGTAAACGCAGTTGTGTTTTACGACGGCGTGAACGGGCCGCTCCCATCACTAATTCTGGCCCCTACAGGGGCCAGCACGGCGTTGGGGCATTTTGCGCCTTTCTAGCTGCCGATCCCGGCGCGAACTGTACACCGCGGGACGCACGCATGCGCAGTGGCCTCCTTCAACGCGCCGGCCCCGACGCAACATGGCGCAGGACTACAGGTGGCGGCATGTAGGAAAGGAGGCCCCCAGCCACAGAGGCCGGCCCGCCGATCGGTGGGCCCCGATCGCAGGCCAGGTCACATCAAAGGCCCCCCGGGGTCGGACCCCCTCCCCCCCGCACCACAGGCCGCCACCCGACCCTTCCACGCCGAGGTCCCACCGGCCCAGAGCAGGTTAGAAAAGCGGCGGCAGGACTCGCCTCTTTTCTTACGGACACTCGGCCCATCCGGGCCGGAGAATCGGCGGGTCGGCCGTGTAAAGCGGCCCGCGACAGGCGCCGCGCCAACCACGCTGGAGAATAGCCGTGGGGGCGGCGTGGCCCGTTTGCGGGGATTCTCCGGCCCGGCCCAGCGCTGGGAGAAACACGCCCCCAATGTCTCCCATTTAATTGGAATTTCAGGTGGCTCTTGGTGCAGGGTCATTGTCAGTCAGAAGTTGTAACTTCCTGGGTAATTCCTGTACAGCCCATGCCTGGGGACCTACAGCAGGTTCTGCAGCGCATCTTCTAAAGCACCTCCAGGATCCGAGCCTCTCGGGAATGGAAGTTCGGGGCCTATTTAATATTCTACTTTTCTATTCTTCCTGCCAAATATGGATGACCTCATTTTTCCTACATTATACCCCATCTGTCATTTTTTTGCCTGCCCACTTCTAGATCCCTTTGCAGACTCTTTGTACACTCCTCACAACTTGCTTTCCTACCGATTGTTGTATTATCAACAAATTTGGCTTTGATACATTCCGTCCCTTCATTCAAACATTCCGTCCCTTCATTCAAGTCATTAAGATATGTCATAAAAAGTTGAGTACCTAGCACTGAGCCCCGTGGCACCAAACTAGTTGCCGTTCACCAACCTGAAAATGACCCATTTATGCCAATCGTTGGTTAGTTAGCCAATCCTCTATCCGTACTAATATATCACCCCCAACATCAAGAGCTCTTATTTTCAAGAGTAAACATTTCTATGACCCCTACTTGAATACCTTTTGGAAATCCAAATACAACCCATCTACTGGTCCCCCTTTATTCACCCTGCTGGTTACATCCTGAAAGGTCGCTAATAGATTTGTCAAACACTATATCCCTTTCACAAAATCATGTTTACTCTGCCCGATTGTATGATGATTTTTTAAGTGTTCTGCTACTACCTCCTGAATGATGGATTCTAACATTTTCCCAATGACAGATGTTAGACTAACTGGCCTATATATTCCTGCATTCTGTCACCCTCCTTTCTTGAACAGTGGTTTTGCATTTTAAGATTTCCAATCTGTTGGGACCTTTCCAGAATATAGGGAATACTGGAAGATTATCACAAAAGTGTCCACTCGCCCTGCAGCCACTTCCTTTAAGGCTCTAGGATGCAGGCCATCAGGTCCAGGAGATTTGTCAGACTTTAGTCCGATTAGCTTTCCTAGTATTTTTTCTCTAGTGATTGTCATTATTTTAAGTCCCTTTTTCTTCTTGATTTTCTACCATTCTTGGGATACTTTCTGGGTTTTCTATTGTGAAGACAGATATAAAATACTTATTCAAAGTCTCTGTTATTTCCTTGTTCCCATTATTAATTCCCTAATCTCACCGTTTAGGACTGTCACTACTTTAGCTACTCCCATACCTTTTATATACATATAGAAGCTTTTACTATCTTTTTCTGTATTTATTACTATTTTTTTCTCATACTCCACTTCCTTCCGCTATCTTTTTAGATACTCTTTGCTGGGCTTTAAAGTTTTCCCAATCCTCTGGGCGACCACAAATATGTGCAGCATTCAACATCTTTTCTTTCAATTTGATATCATCCTTAACACCCTTTGTTAGCCATGGATGAGGGGAGGTGGTGGAGTAGTGCTATTGTCACTGGACTAGTGATACAGAGACCCAGGGTCATGCTCTGGTGGCCCGGGTTCAAATCCCACAATAGCAGATGGTGAAATGTGAATTCAATAACATTTGGAATTAAAAAATCTAATGACAACCTGAAACCATTGTTGATTGCCATTAAAAAAACAACTGGTTCACTAATGTCCTCTGGGAAGGAAATCTGCCGACCTTACCTGTTCTGGTCTACATGTGACTCCAGACCCACAGCAATGTGGGTTGACTCTTAACTGCCCTCTGAAATGGCATAGCAAGCGATTCAGTTCAGGGACAATTAAGAATGGGCAAAAAATGCTGGCCCAGCCAATGACCCCCCACATCCCATGAGCAAATTTTAAAAATGCATTCTTCTCATTGAGTCTTCTCAATGGAATATATCTTTGTTGAGAGTTGTGAAATATCTCCTGTAACGATTGGAAGATGTCAAGAAAATGTATTAGAAATGTAGTGGTAATTTAAGGGTTAAAAGCCTGGGGTTAGAATGTGTTTGTTTAAAAAAGAATTCTGTTCTGCAGCTATCGTGGTTTTAAAAAGGATTTTGTTTTGCTTCAAGGGAATAGCAGGTGAAATTGATGAAGGAATGTGTTTTTCAGTCTAGGCTAATGGACTGTGGTTTGACTAGGGAGGTCCCTGGGGAATTAATGGGTTTTTGCAGCCTGCAGAGATCATTTAGTTTTTTGTTTGGGGGAGATGTGGTCATTGCTTGGTGGAGCTCAGAGAGAGAATTTTGAGAAGCTGTGGAGAGAGGCAGTTTTGGAGAAAGCTGTGGAAAGAGATGTGTTTTTGGAGAAAGGCTTTGGAAATGACGTTTGATTTCTAATCTGGCAACCCCTGCTTGTTTTGCCTACAAGAAAAAGCAGTTTTCTTTCCCAGTTAGATAGTTTAAAAAAGTTGTCAGATTTAAAAACAGAGCAGTCTTTTCTGAAGACAAGGAAGGATCTGAAATAGTTGAAGCAGCCATTTGAGCATATTCAGCCAGAGTCTGAAGGGGTTCTAACAAGAGCCAGAATTTGTAATGCAAGTATTACTGCATTTCATGCTGGTTTAAGCTGGATTGAGAGCTGTATGTTTCTTTTCTTGTTGTTTAATGAGATATTGTATAGTTGTGTTAAGGGGTAATTGTAAGCTGTTATTTTTTGGGTGTGAAGTTAAAAATTAATATTGTATTTAGGTAGCTCCCACAGCTACCTCGACTGCAGCTCTTCGTACCCCACATCCTGTTAGGACTCCATCACATTCTCCCAGTTTCTTCACCTCCGTTGCATCTGTTCTGATGATGCCACTTTCCAAAACAGTGCTGCTGACATTTCTTCACTGTTCCTTAATTGTGATTTCCCACCCACTGTGGTTGACAGGGTTCTCAGCAGTCACTGGCCTAGCTCCTGCACATCTGCTCTCACCCCTTCCCCTCCCTCCCAAGACCAGGATCGGATCCCCATTGTCCTCACTTTTCACCCCACCAGCTTCCGCATTCAAAGATTCATCCTCCGCAAGTTCTTCCAACTCCAGCATGATGCCGCCATCAAACACATCTTCCCCTTGTGGTAGTATGTATTGGGGGTCATGTGGGACTGGAAGCCCTAATGTCATTAGCTGACAGATCCCGGGTCCTGGTTGGCCATTGACCTCAAGCTCCGCCCTGAAGGCGGAGTATAAGAAGCCAGAGTCTTCCCCCGCAGGCCAGTTTACTATCGAGCTGCGGGGGAACAGACACGCTTAATAAAGCCTCATCGACTTCACTCTATTCGTCTCATGGAGTCTTTGTGCGCTACAATTTATTAAGCGTGCCTAAAAAGGTCTATGGAGCTCAGGATCATTCCGGAATGCCTGAGGATCAGCCCCCACGCAGTGAACGCGGCAGCAGCCTTCAAGCACTGGCAGACTTGCTTCGAAGCCTACCTCAGAACGACCACCGGCCGAGTCTCAGAAGACCAAAAACTGCAGGTCCTGCACTCGAGGGTGAGCACGGAGATTTTCTCCCTCATCGAAGACTCGGATGATTTCCAGACGGCGTTCGCAGCACTGAGAAGTCTCTACGTTCGCCCAGTTAACCAAATCTACGCTCGCTACCAGCTCGCGACGAGACGGCAAGCTCCCGGAGAATCGATGGACGGGTTCTACGCCGCGCTGCTGATTTTGGGACGAGCCTGCAGCTGCCCGTCGGTGAACGCAAACGAACACACGGACATGTTTATGCGCGATGCTTTTGTGGCAGGTATGCAATCCTCCCAAATCCGCCAAAGACTTCTAGAAAAAGAGTCGCTAGGACTCTCAGAGGCACGGGCCTTAGCAGCCTCCCTAGACGTGGCCGCGCGTAATACCCGCGCCTACGGCCCCGACCGCGCGGCAACCCATTGGGCCCCGTACGTACCCGTCGCGGCAAACCCCCTACCCCCCCCCCCCCGGACACCCCGCAGGCTTGCGCGGTCCAAACGCCGAGTCGCACCGGGGGCGCCCGCTGTTATTTCTGCGGCCAGGCGAAACACCCCCGACAGCGCTGCCCGGCCCGCGCAGCTATCTGCAAAAGCTGCGGGAAAAAGGGCCATTATGCGGTTGTGTGCCGGTCCCGCGAGGTCGCCGCCGTCCCGGGAGCACAGGGAGCCCTGCAAGCAGTTTACGCGCCCCAACCCCCCCAGCACGCCATGTACGACCCGCAGGCGCAGCCGCTCTGGGTCCCGACCACCGCGGTCCCGGGAGAACTGGGAGCCCTGCACGCCGCCTACGCTCCCCAACTCCCCTCCCCGCAGCCCATGCATGACACGCCGCCGGCGCTACCGCTTTGGGTCCGGCCAACACTCTCCACGGAGAGGAGGGAGTTTTCCGCGTCCCTAATGCCACCCTAACCCCCACCCCACGCCCCACGCCTGACCCGCCGGCGCCACCTACTTGGGCCCCGACCACCGCTGTCCCCGGTGAGGGAGCTCCGCACGGTCCCAGCACTCGCGGCCCCACGCCTGACCCGCCGGCGCCGTCGACTTGGGCCCCGACCACCGCTGTCCCCGGTGAGGGAGCTCCGCACGGTCCTAGCGCTCGCGGTCCTAGCGCTCGCGGTGAGGGAGCTCCGCGCGGTCCTAGCGCTCGCAGTCCTAGCGCTCCCCAGCCCACCATGTGCGACCCGCAGACGCCGCCATTTTGGATCCCGCCCACCACGAGGGGAGGAGGGGCGCCGATGTGCGACCCGCAGACGCCGCCATTTTGGGTCCCGGCCACCACGAGGGGAGGAGGGGCGCCGCCATCTTGGACCGCCCCAGACCTGTACGACGCATGGGGCGGCCATTTTGGCCACCCCCGCCGCCATCTTGTGACCCCCAGCCACGTGCGATGTATGGGGGTGGCCATTTTGTTCATCCCCGCCGCCATCTTGGACGGCAACAACGGACCCCACTCCACTACTACAACCACGGCTCGCTTCGATTACGCTCGATCAAGCCCGGCCCAGGACACTCCAGACGACGACGACAACGGTACTAATAAACGGCCACGAGACGCCATGCCTAGTCGACTCCGGGAGCACGGAAAGCTTTATACACCCCGACACGGTAAGACGCTGTTCCTTGACCACCTATCCCAGCGCACAAAAGATTTGCCTAGCTGCAGGATCCCACTCCGTACAGATCCGGGGATTCTGCATAGTTACCCTAACGGTGCAGGGGAGGGAGTTCAAAAACTACAAACTAAAGTCCTTCCCCAACTCTGTGCCCCCACCTTGCTGGGATTAGATTTCCAATGCAATCTACAGAGCCTTACGTTCAAATTCGGCGGCCCCATACCCCCACTCACTATCTGCGGCCTCGCAACCCTCAAGGTGCAACCCCCGTCCTTGTTTGCGAACCTCATCCCGGATTGCAAACCCGTCGCCACTAGGAGCAGACGGTACAGCGCCCAGGACCGGACCTTCATTCGGTCCGAAGTCCAGCGGCTACTAAAGGAGGGCATAATCCAGGCCAGTAATAGTCCCTGGAGAGCGCAGGTGGTAGTAGTGAAGACAGGGGAGAAACAAAGGATGGTCATTGACTATAGCCAGACCATCAACAGGTACACACAACTAGACGCGTACCCTCTCCCCCGCATATCCGACATGGTCAATCGGATTGCCCAATATAAAGTCTTCTCCACCGTGGACCTCAAGTCCGCCTACCATCAGCTCCCCATTCGCCCAAGTGACCCCAAGTACACAGCCTTCGAGGCAGACGGGCAATTATACCATTTCCTACGGGTCCCTTTTGGCGTCACAAACGGGGTCTCGGTCTTCCAACGGGAGATGGACCGAATGGTTGATCAACATGGGTTGCGGGCCACGTTCCCGTATCTCGACAATGTAACCATCTGTGGCCACGATCAGCAGGACCACGACGCCAACCTCCAAAAATTCCTCCAGACCGCCAAAGCCTTGAACCTCACGTACAACGAGGACAAGTGCGTTTTTAGCACCGACCGGCTAGCCATTCTGGGCTACGTAGTGCGCAATGGGATAATAGGCCCCGACCCCGAACGCATGCATGGAATTTCCCCTCCCACACTGCCCAAAAGCCCTGAAACGCTGCTTGGGGTTCTTTTCGTACTACGCCCAGTGGGTCCCCCAGTACGCAGACAAGGCCCGCCCCCTAATACAGACCACGACCTTCCCTCTGTCGACAGAGGCGACAACACTAGTACAAGCACCACCACGACCGCCGGGGCCGAGGCGATCGACACGGACGACCAGACCGCCCGACCGACTCGTGGCGTCGATGTAAAACAAATATGGACTGTTCACAAGAACATTTTGCTTTTCTTCCTATACCCTCTGTAAATAGTTGCAACAGGACGAAATTATCCAATACTGTATTGCCATGTGAATGTTTTGTCCTCCCAGGACCAGCCCTGTAAACCCTTACCACCATACGAAGCATCACCCCGCCGGGTTCATTTTGACAAGGGGTGAATGTGGTAGTATGTATTGGGGGTCATGTGGGACTGGAAGCCCTAATGTCATTGGCTGACAGATCCCGGGTCCTGGTTGGCCGTTGACCTCAAGCTCCGCCCTGAAGGCGGAGTATAAGAAGCCGGAGTCTTCCCCCGCAGGCCAGTTTACTATCGAGCTGCGGGGGAACAGACACGCTTAGTAAAGCCTCATCGACTTCACTCTATTCGTCTCATGGAGTCTTTGTGCACTACACCCCTCACTCCCCCCGTCAGTATTCCACAGGAACTGTTCCCTCGGATATCCAGGTCCAACCATCCATCACCCCAACACCTCATCCACTTCCCATACAAACGCAGAATGTGTAGCACCTGCCCCTTTAGCTCCTCCGTACTCATCATCCAAAGGCCTAAACATTATTTTCACCTTTGGTCCATCCGCAAGCAAGACCCAGACCATCCTGTTGCTTGCCATTTCAACTCACTGTCCTGCTTACATGTCTGTCCTTGGCCTGCTGCAATGTTCCAGTAAAGCCTAACGCAAACTGGAGGAACAGCACCTCATCTTCTGATTAGGCACGTTACAGCCTTCTGGACTGAACACTGACTTCAACAACTTCCCACTGAGAACTCTCTCCTCCACCTTCACCCCATGTTTATTTCTGTGAATTTATTTTCATTTCTTCCATCCATCCATTTTTCCCTCACCATTTTCCTCCATGTACTCCGCTGCCACCCCAACCCACTGGGGCCATCTGTTCCCTGTTTCTTTTGACACATTGCTATCCTTTGTCCTGCCATTAACACATTCTGATCTCTTAATACTACTATCTGCATCCTTTTTAGCCTTAATCACCCCTATTTACATTCCCTTTGTCTTTCCATCCATGACATCTTTGTTAATCTCCACCTATCGCAGGCCCTTAAACCAGTGCCAGTGCTCCACATTCCTCCACCCCCCACAACAGCATGTATCTGACCCTACTTTCAGCTTTGACAAAGAGTCATACAGGCTCAAATGTTTAGCTCCCTTCTCTCTCCACAGTTGCTGTCAGACCTGCTGAGTTTGTCCAGTATTTTCTGTTTTAGTTTCAGAATCCAGCATCTGCATTAATTTGCTTTATCCAGTTAAGGTGATTGGTGAGCAGCAATTTTGAGACCTTGTCAAGGTTCTGCTGCCAGTGGAGCAGCCCTCAGCTGTGTGCGGAGGTGGCCTCCATGTACCAGGCTGGGGATGGCCAGAGGCTCCACACTGCATTAGCGAGGCCTTGAGCGTAAAAAGCTGGAATCTTGCGAATCCAGTTGGGGGGTGGGGTTTCTCCTCCATCCTGATTGGTCTGTTGGCCTCAGCGTTCTGCACTGCTGGGCAGACCAACCATGGGGCCTCCATATTGAAGCAGCTCCGTGGCCCCTGACCTTCCTCATTTATGCTCACCTATCGCAATGGGATTGGCATTTTATCCTGGCATTGGGTTCCTGAAGCCCATGCGAAAAAATAGCCCATTGACGCTGCTTCTCTCTCCACAGATGCTGCTTAAGCTGCTGAGTATTTCCTGTGAAATTGGGATTACTGTTAGATCCAACAGATATCATGGAAATATCAAAAATATCTGTACTAGGCAGAAAGCCATAGTTTATTAAAAAAGAAAAAGAAAAGAATACAAATATTTACAAAAAAGAGAATTTCTATCAGATCTGCCAAGGGGAGGGATCAGTATCCTAACTGGTGCAATGGACTTTACCACATATGAAGCAAGACGCAGCGAGAAGAATATATAAATGGATAAACCAGCCCAGTACAGACCAGCTGCACTGTACCAGGCTCACTCAGTCACGCATCTGGGTCATCTAGAATGTTTAAACTATTGAAATCACCAGAGATTGCAGATTGTTTATGCTCCTTAGTGAGCTAGGTTCAGACTGGAACTGATAATAAAGTTTTTATTACTGTCAACAATAGTTTCTGTTTCCATCCATGCTTTCGCATGGACATTCTCCATGCAAACACCAGAGCCAACCTGCACCACAGCAACATTGTGATTCCTTCCATCACGACCTGGTCCAATTGCATTGTTGCTATTTCCATTTTAGGGTCTGTGCTTGGCTAAGAAAGTTAAAAAATTAATATCTATTGTAATGTATTCACAAAATTACAGCATCAGACATCAGTTTGAGTTTCAGCATCTACCCGGGATATGCTGTTAGGAGAGGGCTGTCATTTACAGCTCTGATTTGCATTTTTCTTAGGATATATTCTTAAGGGATACATACCTGATTTGCAAGGCGATTCACGAGGCAGGAATACAGAATGAGCTATGCTTTTAATGGTGAGAAGAATGGTAATTATGTTGCTATATTGTTACGATGCAACCTGTTTCCTGAATTTACCATGGAACAATGAAAGCTATTCATTTGATAAAGGTATTTTGTCAACCCAATAGGTTAACTCTCCAATACACTAATTGCAAAATATAGTCATGGATGATAAGCTTATTAAAAATCAAATAGGTTTTCTTAGCAGAAACTTTTGGAAACTTCTCTGTTTTAGTCTGATGCTGCTTGTATGTTTATTATGAGTACTATCATATGTACAGTGGCATTGCTCACAGTGCAGAGGAAATTGGTTGGTTGATCGAACATGTAACACACATTGTACAATCAGGAAGTCTGAGTTATTGCACTGAATGTCAAATCCCATTATCCTTAACACAATGATGTTCATTGCTGCTTTTGTATTGAGTTTTGATACCCTGAAAATGTGTCATTAGAGGTTTCACTAATTTGTATATTCAGTTTTTCCCTTCAGTTTTCTAAAAGGTAGCAGCACAAAATTCTGCAGCAGGATGATAGACGTGCTAAGTTTAGCAGTAGTGAAATGTTACTGAAGGTGTCAAATTCTGGGGTTCGCACATCCTAAAAAAACTGAGGGACTGGCTCTAAGTCACAACGAGAGGAGAGGTTGAGTGGAGTTTGTCATATGGAAGAACTGTCCGTAGCTCGAGAAGAGAAGACCTACCTTTTATGGGCTCAGAGGCTGGTCAGGCTTTCTACTATTGCAGCTGCCTGTGGTATATGCACAGTATGCTAATGTGGCCCGGTTCTCAACATGGAATAGGATCCTGCTAGCACCAATCGTTTTTTTTTAAATTAATTCATAGGATGTGGGCATCACTAGCTGGACCATCATTTATTGCCCATCCCTAATTGCTCGAGAAGGTGATGGTGAGTTGCCTTCTTGAACCGCCGCCGCAGTCCCTGCAATTTGGGCCAATGGTAGTTCTTAAGTGGACAATTAATGGCTACTTGAGGACCTCCTCTCAATGAAACTGGTATTTACTGAGTGGGAACCCCTATCAGTTCTGTGCTCAACAGAACCCCCATACAGGCACCTCTGTAATAGGGGGACCCCCCCCGCCCAGACCTCTGTAATAGGGGGATCCCCACAGGGACCTCTGCAATACGGGGAATCCCCCCAAAGGGACCCCCTGCCTAAAGGATCCCCCTGCACAGACTCTCCCCACACACATATCCCCACACACATATCCCCACACACATATCCCCACACACATATCCCCACACACATATCCCCACACACATATCCCCCTAACACATACCCCCCTAACACAGAACCCCCTAACACAGAACCCCCCCTCCAGAAAAGGGACCTCTGTCTGGAAGAGAGCAGTCCAGAAAGGCACAGTGGGAAGCATTATAGCTGTAATACTTATCTTGCAGCTTCACATGTCCATTCCTCGAATGAGAGCAGCTGTGCCTGCATGTGGTTCCCACAGATCCACTATCTGCAAGCCATTCATATCTTTCCATTAGTGGTCTACGATTGACAGCTTGTAAAAACCAATTGCAATTTTGATCATTTCATGTCCCTTCACCTTCAGTGGCCTAACTGGTGAAACCCCAATGTTTGTAAACATTGACCACATCAAAGAGATGCAAGTTGTAGTCACCTAAACTGGCCAACTCCCGATTTAAAATGGCGAACGGCAAAGGGAAAGTCAGCCAACATAGACAGAAACGAGTCGATTTCGGCGTGAGAACAGCTGGTGAGTCAGTTTCAGCGGGAGCATTGCGGAAGTGGTTGCTGGGAGGTAAGTCTGTCCTTTAAAAGCACTTGTCTTTGCAGGGGCAGGCCAGTCGATTTCAGCGTGAGAACAGCTGGTGAGTCAGTTTCAGTGGGAGCAGTGCGGAAGTGGCTGCTGGGAGGTAAGTCAACCTTTAAAAGCACTTGTCTTTGCAGGGGCAGGCCAGTCGATTTCGGCGGGAGTGGAGCTGGCTGGTTAGTCAATTTCAGCAGGAGCTGAGAATTTTTCTTTTTTTTAAATTAGTTTTTTAGGCGGGAACAGGAAGTCGACCCGCGGACGTCTGGGAAGACCCTCACCAATAAATTCTGGTGGAGAGGAAACCCGAGACACTACACATGTAGTGTCTCCCACCCGCCCTCCTCCTCTAACCTAATAATAAAACCCATTGGTCTGAGGTAAGTACCATATTTTATTATATTATTATTATTTTTTATAAAAATTTAATTTTGTTGTTAGCCAGATCTTGGTAGAAAGTAAGAGGAATGGCAGGGAAGGGAGTGCAATGTTCCTCCTGCAGGATGTTTGAGGTGAGGGATGCAGTTAGTGTCCCTGCTGATTTTACCTGCAGGAAGTGCTGCCATCTCCAGCTCCTCCAAGACCGAGTTAGGGAACTGGAGCTGGAGTTGGAAGAACTTCGGATCATTCAGGAGGCAGAAGGGGTCATAGATAGCAGCTTCAGGGAATTAGTTACACCAAAGATTGGAGATAGGTGGGTAACTGTAAGAGGGACTGGGAAAAAGCAGTCAGTGCAGGGATCCCCTGCGGTCGTTCCCCTGAGAAACAAGTATGCCGCTTTGGATACTTGTGGGGGGGACGACTTACCAGGGGTAAGCCATGGGGTACGGGCCTCTGGCACGGAGTCTGTCCCTGTTGCTCAGAAGGGAAGGGGGGAGAGGAGCAGAGCATTAGTAATTGGGGACTCTATAGTCAGGGGCACAGATAGGAGATTTTGTGGGAGCGTGAGAGACTCACGTTTGGTATGTTGCCTCCCAGGTGCAAGGGTACGTGATGTCTCGGATCGTGTTTTCCGGGTCCTTAGGGGGGAGGGGGAGCAGCCCCAAGTCGTGGTCCACATTGGCACTAACGACATAGGTAGGAAAGGGGACAAGGATGTCAGGCAGGCTTTCAGGGAGCTAGGATGGAAGCTCAGAACTAGAACAAACAGAGTTGTTATCTCTGGGTTGTTGCCCGTGCCACGTGATAGTGAGATGAGGAATAGGGAGAGAGAGCATTTAAACACATGGCTACGGGATGGTGCAGGCGGGAGGGATTCAGATTTCTGGATAACTGGGGCTCTTTCTGGGGAAGGTGGGACCTCTACAGACAGGATGGTCTACATCTGAACCTGAGGGGCACAAATATCCTGGGGGGGAGATTTGTTAGTGCTCTTTGGGGGGGTTTAAACTAATGCAGCAGGGACATGGGAACCTGGATTGTAGTTTTAGGGTAAGGGAGAATGAGAGTATAGAGGTCAGGAGCACAGATTTGACGTCGCAGGAGGGGGCCAGTGTTCAGGTAGGTGGTTTGAAGTGTGTCTACTTCAATGCCAGGAGTATACGAAACAAGGTAGGGGAACTGGCAGCATGGGTTGGTACCTGGGACTTCGATGTTGTGGCCATTTTGGAGACATGGATAGAGCAGGGACAGGAATGGATGTTGCAGGTTCCGGGGTTTAGGTGTTTTAGTAAGCTCAGAGAAGGAGGCAAAAGAGGGGGAGGTGTGGCGCTGCTAGTCAAGAGCAGTATTACGGTGGCGGAGAGGATGCTAGATGGGGACTCTTCTTCCGAGGTAGTATGGGCTGAAGTTAGAAACATGAAAGGAGAGGTCACCCTGTTGGGAGTTTTTTTATAGGCCTCCTAATAGTTCTAGGGATGTAGAGGAAAGGATGGCGAAGATGATTCTGGATATGAGCGAAAGTAACAGGGTAGTTATTATGGGAGACTTTAACTTTCCAAATATTGACTGGAAAAGATATAGTTCGAGTACAATAGATGGGTCGTTTTTTGTACAGTGTGTGCAGGAGGGTTTCCTGAAACAATATGTTGACAGGCCAACAAGAGGCGAGGCCACGTTGGATTTGGTTTTGGGTAATGAACCAGGCCAGGTGTTGGATTTGGAGGTAGGAGAGCACTTTGGGGACAGTGACCACAATTCGGTGACGTTTACGTTAATGATGGAAAGGGATAAGTATACACCGCAGGGCAAGAGTTATAGCTGGGGGAAGGGCAATTATGATGCCATTAGACGTGACTTGGGGGGGATAAGGTGGAGAAGTAGGCTGCAAGTGTTGGGCACACTGGATAAGTGGGGCTTGTTCAAGGATCAGCTACTGCGTGTTCTTGATAAGTATGTACCGGTCAGACAGGGAGGAAGGCGTCGAGCGAGGGAACTGTGGTTTACCAAGGAAGTGGAATCTCTTGTTAAGAGGAAGAAGGAGGCCTATGTGAAGATGAAGTGTGAAGTTTCGGTTGGGGCGATGGATAGTTACAAGGTAGCGAGGAAGGATCTAAAGAGAGAGCTAAGACGAGCGAGGAGGGGACATGAGAAGTATTTGGCAGGAAGGATCAAGGAAAACCCAAAAGCTTTATATAGGTATGTCAGGAATAAGCGAATGTCTAGGGAAAGAGTAGGACCAGTCAAGGACAGGGATGGGAAATTGTGTGTGGAGTCTGAAGAGATAGGCGAGATACTAAATGAATATTTTTCGTCAGTATTCACTCAGGAAAAAGATAATGTTGTGGAGGAGAATGCTGAGCCCCAGGCTAATAGAATAGATGGCATTGAGGTACGTAGGGAAGAGGTGTTGGCAATTCTGGACAGGCTGAAAATAGATAAGTCCCCGGGACCTGATGGGATTTATCCTAGGATTCTCTGGGAGGCCAGGGAAGAGATTGCTGGACCTTTGGCTTTGATTTTTATGTCATCATTGGCTACAGGAATAGTGCCAGAGGACTGGAGGAAAGCAAATGTGGTCCCTTTGTTCAAAAAGGGGAGCAGAGACAACCCCGGCAACTATAGACCGGTGAGCCTCACGTCTGTAGTGGGTAAAGTCTTGGAGGGGATTATAAGAGACAAGATTTATAATCATCTAGATAGGAATAATATGATCAGGGATAGTCAGCATGGCTTTGTGAAGGGTAGGTCATGCCTCACAAACCTTATTGAGTTCTTTGAGAAGGTGACTGAACAGGTAAACGAGGGTAGAGCAGTTGATGTGGTGTATATGGATTTCAGCAAAGCGTTTGATAAGGTTCCCCACGGTAGGCTATTGCAAAAAATACGGAGGCTGGGGATTGAGGGTGATTTAGAGATGTGGATCAGAAATTGGCTAGCTGAAAGAAGACAGAGGGTGGTGGTTGATGGGAAATGTTCAGAATGGAGTACAGTCACAAGTGGAGTACCACAAGGATCTGTTCTGGGGCCGTTGCTGTTTGTCATTTTTATCAATGACCTAGAGGAAGGCGCAGAAGGGTGGGTGAGTAAATTTGCAGACGATACTAAAGTTGGTGGTGTTGTCGATAGTGTGGAAGGATGTAGCAGGTTACAGAGGGATATAGATAAGCTGCAGAGCTGGGCTGAGAGGTGGCAAATGGAGTTTAATGTAGAGAAGTGTGAGGTGATTCACTTTGGAAGGAATAACAGGAATGCGGAATATTTGGCTAATGGTAAAATTCTTGAAAGTGTGGATGAGCAGAGGGATCTAGGTGTCCATGTACATAGATCCCTGAAAGTTGCCACCCAGGTTGATAGGGTTGTGAAGAAGGCCTATGGAGTGTTGGCCTTTATTGGTAGAGGGATTGAGTTCCGGAGTCGGGAGGTCATGTTGCAGCTGTACAGAACTCTGGTACGGCCGCATTTGGAGTATTGCGTACAGTTCTGGTCATGGCATTATAGGAAGGACGTGGAGGCTTTGGAGCGGGTGCAGAGGAGGTTTACCAGGATGTTGCCTGGTATGGAGGGAAAATCTTATGAGGAAAGGCTGATGGACTTGAGGTTGTTTTCGTTGGAGAGAAGAAGGTTAAGAGGAGACTTAATAGAGGCATACAAAATGATCAGGGGGTTGGATAGGGTGGACAGTGAGAGCCTTCTCCCGCGGATGGATATGGCTGGCACGAGGGGACATAACTTTAAATTGAGGGGTAATAGATATAGGACAGAGGTCAGAGGTAGGTTCTTTACGCAAAGAGTCGTGAGGCCGTGGAATGCCCTACCTGCTACAGTAGTGAACTCGCCAACATTGAGGGCATTTAAAAGTTTATTGGATAAACATATGGATGATAATGGCATAGTGTAGGTTAGATGGCTTTTGTTTCGGTGCAACATCGTGGGCCGAAGGGCCTGTACTGCGCTGTATTGTTCTATGTTCTATGTTCTATAAACCAGCAGGTGCAGGTTTGCTGTGTATTTAACTCTGCAAAAGGCCAGACAACATCGATACCAGCGACCATCAGCATAACAATGTAGCAGCCATCTACATACTGATGAGCAATCCCCGGGAACAATAAGTAACATTTTGGACACACAAAGCAAAGCCAGACTCCCCGGCGCCAGCAGGAGCCAACACAAAGGAGGTGAACGAGCACCTCAAGACCGCCCATCGATCAGGGAACCGCTCCAGTATTGGAGAAATTGAACCAAGCGATTGGGACAAAGTCCAATCACTTGGGACCAGGTACAGGGTCCGCCCCGAAAGGCGGGAAGCCCCTGGGGACTATAAGAGTTAAGACCCAAGTTCAAATCGCTCTCTCTTCACCTCTTCGTCCTGCCCGGGTCAGCCAGCAACACGAACCAACATTGACCGTGACCGGTGCAGTGACTGCCGAACGAAGTAAGTCTTAATTCAACGCTCGCTACGAGATAGGCGCTCCTAGCTACCAATCCGTACCAACTTCGAATCCCGCAGACTCAGAACCTGAACGAAAGGCCATTTGTTCCCCTGACCTGGTGGGCCAGTCCGAAGTTAAGTATAGGCCTGTTAATTGTAGAAGTAGCTTAGACGTAGAATTTGTGCATGAGTAGCCATTACTGTGTATAATAAATGTGCTTTGATTTGAATCTTACTAACCGGTGTATTGGGTTATTGATCATTACTCGGACTTGAACCTCGTGGCAGTATCATAAAGATACCTGGCGACTCGAGAGCAAAGGTAATAAAACAGAGCAATTGAACAAAGGAGAAAGTTAGCAACAAAGTACATTCCAAGCACTAAGTGCATTCCAATCACCCAAACATGTGATTTCACTGCACTTACCTTGTCTATAGTGAAGTAATCTGTCACTCTCCTTAAATTCCATTATTAATTTCCCAGATTTACTTCCTTTTTAAAAAATACATTTAAAGTACTCAATTTTTCCCACCCAATTAAGGGCAATTTAGCATGGCCATTCCACCTACCCTGCACATCTTGGGATTGTGGGGATGAGACCTATGCAGACACGGGGAGAATGTGCAAAGTCCATACAGTCAGTGACCCGGGGCCGGAATCGAAACAGGATCCTAGGTGCCATGAAGCAGCAGTGCTAACCATTGCACCACAGTCCTATAAGATCAATGGCTCACTTTGTTAACTATTTTCTTACTAAATAGCGATAGAAACTCCTACTATCCATCTTTATATTTCTAGATAGCTTTCGCTCATGATCTAATTTTTCCCTCTTTATTAATCTTTTTGTAATTTTTCCTAATCTTTACATTCTGTCCAATCTTCTGACTACTACCCGTCTTTGTGCGATTATATGCCTTTTCATCAAGTTTGATAATGTATTTAACTTTTTTAGTTAACCACGGATGGTGGGTCCCCCCTGGAATTTTTATTTCCGATTCTGAAATATGCCTTTAACTGTCTGCCACTGCATCTCCAGTAATCTATCCCTTAATCTAATTTGCCAGTTCACTTTAGCTAGCTTTGTTTCCATGCCCTCATAATTGCCCTTATTGAAGTTTAAAATGCTAGGCTTGGACCCACTCTTCTCTCCCTCAAACTGAATGTAAACTTCAATCATATGATCACTGCTACCTAGGGGTACCTTTACTATGAGGTTATCAATTACTCCCATCACTGCATAATATAAGATTTAGTATAGCCTGCTCTCTGGTTGGCTCCAGAACATACTGTTCTTAGAAACTATCCCCAAAACATTCCATGATTATCGCTGCACCTTTCTGACAAGCTCTCATTGTCTCTTCCTTTAAATTCTGTAGTTACAATTTGGGGGCTTGTATATTGCTCCCACAAGTGACTACTTGCCTTTATAATTTTTTTAAATCTCAACCCAAACCACTTCTTCATCCTGGTTTCCTGAACTTAGGTCATCCCTCACTAATGTGCTAATACTATCATTAATTAACAGAGTCACCCTTTCACATTTTCCTAACTCCCTCTCCTTCCTAAATGTTACATACTCTTCAATATTAAGGTCCCTATCTATGTTATAATGTGGCCATGTGACTGTAAGGGCTATCAAACCATACTTATTTTTTCTACTTGTGCTATCAGTTCACTTTTTAAAAAAATGCTGCATGCATTCAGATACAGGGCCTTTAGTTTTGTCCTTTTATAATTTTTGTAACATCTATCTTTATCAGCTGATTTTCTCTTAGATTTGTACTCTCTATCCCGTCCTATAATAGTCTATTATCATTTCCCATTTTAGTACCTTTCTCTCTTGCCTTGTCTCTCCTCTTTGATTTACGACACCTTCCCAAATTGGATCCTTTGCCCCCACTATTTAGTTTAAAATCCTCTCTACTTCTCCAGTTATGTGGCTTGCCAGAACAGTTCAGTGTAGACCAACTCAATAGCACAGCCTCCACTTCCACCAGTACTGGTGCCAACGATTGTTGTAAAAAAACATCTGGTTCACTAATGTCCTTTAGGGAAGGAAATCTGCCACCCTTACCTGGTCTGGCCTACATGTGACAGCAATGTGGTTGACTTTTAAATGCACTCTGAAATGCCCACTGACTTGGTGTTACGAACTGCTACGAAAACACAAAAAAGGAATGAACCCGGACGGACCACCCGGCATCGACCCAGGACCACCCTGCTACATCAACAATGGCAAACCCAGCCATGTCAACGTTGCAAAGTTTTCCTTACTAACAACTGGGGGCTTGTGACAAAGTTGGGAGAGCTGTCTCACAGACTAGTTAAGCAACAGCCTGACATTGTCATACTCACAGATTTGTCCTGTATAGACAATGTCCCAGACACCATTATCACCATTCTTCGGTATGTCCTGTCTCAACGGCAGGACAGACCCAGCAAAGGTGACAACACAGAGATATACAGTCAGGGTGGAGTTGCTCTAGGAGCCCTCAACATTAACTCTGGACCCCATGAAGTCTCATGGCTTCAGGTCAAACATGGACAAGGAAACCTGCTGATTACCACATACTGGCCACCATCAGCTGATGAGTCAGTACTCCTCCGTGTCGAACATCACTTGGAGGAAGCACGGAGGATGACAAGGGTGCAGAATATGCTCTGGGTGGGGGACTTCAATGTCCATCAGCAAGAGTGGCTCGATAGTATCACCACAGACCTAGCTGGCTGGGCCCTAAAGGACATAGCTGCTAAACTGCGACTGCAATAGGTAGTGAGGGAAACAACAAGAGGGAAATACTTGACCTCATCCTCACAAACCTGCCTGCTGCAGATGTATTTGTCCATGACAGTATCGGTAGAAGTGACCACCACACAGTCGTTGTGGAGACAAAGTCCTGTCTTCACACTGACGATACCCTCCATCATGTTCTGTACCATTACCACCATGCTAAATGGGATAAACTCCAAGTAGATCAGCAACTCAAGTCTGTGTATCGATGAGGTGCTGTGGGCCATCAGCAGCAACAGAATTATATTCAACTACAATCTGTTACCTCATGGCCCGGCATATCCCCCACTCTACCATTAGCACCAATGAAGAATGCAGGACAGCATGCCGGGAGCAATACCAGGCATTCTGAAAAATGAGGTGTCAACCTGGTGAAGTTCCAGCACAGGACCACTTGTGTGCCAAACAGCATAAGCAGCAAGTAACAGACAGAGCCAAGCAAACGCATCAGATATAAGCTCTGCAGTCCTGCTACACCCAGCCATGAATGATGGTAGACAATTAAACAACTCACTGGAGGAGGAGACTCCACAAATATTCTGATCCACAATGTTGGAGGAGCCCAGCGCATATGGGCAAAAGACAAGGTTGAGGCATTCGCAACAATCTTCAGCCAGAAGTGAAGAGTGGATGATCCACCTCGGTCTCCTCCGGGCCCAGCATCACAGATGTCAGTTTTCAACCAATACGATTCACTCCACAAGATAGCAAGAAATGGCTGAAGGCACGGAACACTGCAAAGGCTATGGACCCTGACAATATTCCGGCAATAGTACTGAAGACTTGTGCTCCAGAACTTGCAGCACCCCTAGCCAAGCTGTTCCGGTACAGCTACAACACAGGCATCTACCCAGAAATGTGGAAAATTGCCCAAGTGTGTCCTGTTCGTAAGAAACAGGACAAATACAACCCAGTCAATTACTGCCCTATCAGTCTACTCTCCATCATCAGCAAAGTGATGGAAGGAGTCATCAACAGTGCTATCAAGCGACACTGACTCAGCAATAACCTGCTCACGGATGCTCAGTTTGTGTTCCACCAGGGTCATAGAATTTCATAGAATTTACATCAGGAGAGGCATTATTATTTTGAGACGGCGGAGGAAGCATGGTCCTTCATCAATGAAGAGAAACTGGACCGGAACTGAGGGACTGATGCTGCAGGGAACTGTTATTGTTGTTATTATTGTTTTTGTTAATGGGATGGTGAAAGTTAAGCGAGAAGTAAACAGGGAAGGGGGGGACACTGGGGAAATGTGGGCGCCGGTGAGGGGGGAGAGGCGGGACATAGTCAGAGAATGGGGAAGGAGAAGGGGAGGGGAAAGGGAGCTGCGCCATAAGAGGCGGGACAGGTAAAGGGATGTTCCCGCGCCAGAAAGAATAAGGCGGGAAAACAGGCGCAAGGCGGATGGGAGTTCCCTCACATCGGGGGGGCCGAGGAGCGAGCAGGAGTAGCCGGGGTCAGTTGAAGTCAGCTGACTTACGGAAGTGATATGGGGGGAGCAATCAAGCTAGATAGGGATCTAGCAGGGGGGGGGGACAGAGGGGGGGGGGGACAACTGGGTTGCTGCTGCGGAAATCCAAAAGGAAATGGCTAAAGAGAAGGTGGTCGGGGCGGAATGCGACGCTGGGGGAGCGAGCGGGTGCGCGGAGGCGGGATATGGGACTGGCCTAGAGAAGGTAATGGCTAGTCGACACGGGAGGGGGGCAGGTAGCCTTCCCAGTGAGGCTGATCACGTGGAACGTGAGAGGCCTGAATGGGCCGATAAAAAGGGCCCGAGCGCTCGCGCATTTGAAAGGGCTAAGGGCAGACGTGGTTATGCTCCAAGAGACGCACCTAAAGGTGGCGGACCAAGTTAGGCTAAGGAAAGGATGGGTGGGACAGGAGTTCCACTCAGGACTGGACGCAAAGAACAGAGGGGTGGCCATTTTGGTGGGGAAACGGGTAGCATTTGAAGCAAAGAACATCGTAGCAGATAGTGGAGGTAGATATGTAATGGTGAGTGGTAGGCTGGAGGGAATGGAGGTCGCGTTGGTTAAAGTGTATGCCCCAAATTGGGACGATGCGGGGTTCATGAGACAGATGCTGGGGCGTATTCCGGACCTGGAGGCAGGAAATTTGATTTTAGGAGGGGACTTCAATACGGTGCTGGACCCGGGGCTAGATAGATCCAGTTCAAGGACTGGAAGAAGGCCGGCAGCGGCCAAGGTACTTAAGGGGTTTATGGACCAAATGGGGGGAGTGGATCCATGGCGATTTCTTAGACCCAGGGCTAGGGAGTATTCCTTCTTCTCCCACGTCCATAAAGTGTACTCCCGGATAGATTTTTTTGTTCTAGGAAGGTCGTTGATCTCTAGGGTGGAAGAAGCTGAATACTCAGCCATAGCGGTTTCGGATCACATTGGGTGGACCTGGAAGTAGGAGAGGACAGGGAGCAGAGAACACTCTGGCGATTAGATGTGGGACTGATGGCGGATGAGGGAGTGTGTGCAAGAGTGAGGGGGTGTATCGAGAGATACCTGGAGGTCAATGACGACGGCGAGGTCCCTGTGGGAGTGGTCTGGGAAGCACTAAAAGCGGTGGTCAGAGGAGAGCTGATTTCTATTGGGGCCCACAAAAGGAAAACAGAGGCCAAGGAAAGGGATAGATTACTGGGGGAGATTTTAAGGGTGGACAGGGAATTTGCAGAGACCCCCGAGGAGGAGCTGTACAGGGAGAGGAGACGACTCCAGACCGAGTTTGACCTTCTGACCACCAGAAAGGCGGAGGTACTGTGGAGGAAGGCACAGGGGAGGAGGTATGAATATGGGGAAAAGGCTAGTCGCCTGTTGGCGCACCAACTGCGAAAGAGGGCAGCAGCGAGCTAGATAGGAGGAATTAGGGATGAAAGGGGAGACACCGTGCGAAGGGCAGGAAAGATAAATGAGGTGTTTAAGACCTTTTATGAAGAACTGTATAGGTCTCAGCCCCCAGAGGGAGAGGAGGGGATGCGGCAGTTCCTGGATCAGTTGAGGTTCCCGAAAGTGGAGGAGCAGGCGGTGGCAGGCCTGGGGGCGCCGATTGAGGTGGACGAGGTTATTAAGGGACTGGGAAGCATGCAAGCAGGGAAGGCCCCGGGGCCAGACGGGTTCCCGGTGGAATTCTACAGAAAATATGTGGACTTGTTGGCCCCGTTGTTGGCGAGGACGTTCAATGAGGCCAGGGAAGGGGGGACACTACCCCCGACAATGTCGGAGGCGACGATATCGCTAATTTTGAAGAGGGACAAAGATCCGATGCAGTGTGGGTCCTATAGACCTATTTCACTATTGAACGTGGACGCCAAACTGCTAGCAAAGGTGCTGGCATCGAGGATAGAGGACTGTGTCCCAGGGGTGGTGCACGAAGACCAGACAGGGTTCGTAAAAGGGAGACAATTGAATGTTAACGTGCGACGGCTATTAGGGGTGATAATGATGCCCTCAGTGAAGGGGGAGGCAGAGATAGTGGCGGCAATGGACGCAGAGAAGGCATTTGATAGGGTGGAGTGGGAGTATTTATGGGAAGTGTTAAGGAGGTTTGGGTTTGGGAACGGATTTATTCGCTGGGTTAGACTACTTTATGGGGCACCAACGGCAAGCGTAGTTACAGGTCGACATAGATCGGAGTATTTCCGATTATATAGGGGAACAAGACAGGGATGCCCGCTGTCTCCATTGTTGTTTGCGCTGGCAATTGAACCTCTGGCCATGGCGCTGAGAGACTCCAGGAAATGGAGAGGGGTGACTAGAGGGGGAGAAGAACACCGAGTCTCGTTATACGCGGATGACCTATTGCTATACGTGTCGGACCCAGCGGGGGGGGGGGGATGATAGAGGTTATGCGAATCTTGAGGTGGTTCGGGGAATTTTCGGGGTATAGGTTAAACATGGGGAAGAGTGAATTATATGTGATACATCCAGGGGACCAGAGTAGAGAGATAGAAGGCTTACCGCTAAGGAAAGTGGAAAGAAACTTCCGATACTTGGGGATTCAGATCGCTAGGAGCTGGGGAACCTTGCACAGACTTAATCTGACACGGCTGGTAGAACAAATGGAGGAGGACTTTAGGAGGTGGGACATGCAGCCTTTATCGCTGGCGGGCAGGGTGCAGGCAATTAAGATGATGGTCCTCCCGAGGTTCTTATTTGTATTTCAATGTCTCCCTATTTTAATCACCAGGACCTTTTTTAATAAAATAGATCGGAGCATTACGAGCTTTGTGTGGGCAGGGAAAGTTCCGAGAGTAAGGAGGGGGTTCCTGCAGCGCAGTAGGGACAGAGGAGGACTGGCACTACCAAACTTGGGAGATTATTATTGGGCCGCCAATGTGGCAATGATACGTAGATGGATGATGGAGGGTGAGGGAGCGGCGTGGAAAAGGCTGGAGAGAAGGTCCTGTAAAGGGACGAGTCTAGAGGCGCTGGTGACGGCGCCGCTACCGTTCTCACCGAAAAAGTACACCACGAACCCGGTGGTGGCGGCAACACTGAACATATGGGGACAGTGGAGGCGACAGAGAGGGGTGCGGGGAGCCCTGGTGGGGTCCCCTATCAGGAACAACCATAGGTTTGCCCCAGGAAGAATGGATGGAGGATTTCAGAGCTGGTACCAGTTGGGAATTAGGAAGGTGGGAGATTTATTCATAGATGGGACCTTTGCGAGCTTGGGAGCACTGGAGGAAAAGTATAAGTTACCCCAGGGGAATTTCTTGAGATATATGCAGGTGAGGGCGTTTACTAGACAACAGGTGAGGGAATTTCCGCAGCTCCCGACACAGGGGATACAGGACAGGGTGCTTTCAGGGGTGTGGGTCGGAGAGGGCAAGGTGTCAGAGATTTATAGAGAGATGAGGGAAGAGGGGGAGGAGTCGGTGGGCGAACTAAAAAGAAAGTGGGAAGAAGAATTAGGGGAGGAGATAGAGGAGGGTATGTGGGCTGATGCCCTAAGCAGGGTATGTTCCTCTTCCTCATGCGCCAGGCTTAGCCTGATTCAATTTAAGGTGCTACATAGAGCACACATAACGGGGGCAAGATTGAGCAGGTTCTTTGGAGTGGAGGACAAATGTGGGAGGTGTGGCGGGAGCCCGGCAAACCATGCACATATGTTTTGGGCGTGCCTGGCACTGGAAGGGTATTGGAAGAGAGTGACGGGAGTAATTTCGCAGGTGGTGAAGGCCCGGGTCAAACCAGGCTGGGGGTTAGCTCTATTTGGAGTTGCGGAAGAGCCGGGAGTGCAGGAGGCGAAAGAGGCCGATGTCGTGGTCTTTGCGTCCCTCGTAGCCAGGCGCAGGATCCTACTCATGTGGAAGGAGGCGAAACCCCCCGGACTGGAGGCCTGGGTAAACGATATGGCGGGGTTTATTAAACTGGAGCAGATAAAGTTTGCCCTGAGAGGATCGGCTCAAGGGTTCACCAGGCGGTGGCAGCCATTTCTCGATTACCTAGGGGAACGTTAGAGGGAAGACGGATGACCAGCAGCAGCAACCCAGGGGGGGGGGGGGGGGGGGGGGGGAGGCAGTTGAGTATAGGGCAATAGAGTACGAGGTTTTGTTACTTGTATATTATTACTATTGTTAAAAAGTTAAAAAATTTCTGTTTTGTTACTGTTATCGTTTCGCTTGTTTTGTAAGCGGGAAAAATGTTGCTCAGGGAAAAAAATTTCAATAAAATATATATTTTTTAAAAAAAGGTAGTATTTGACTGAGTATGGCAACAAGGAGTCCTAGATAAAGTGGAGTCAATGGGAATCAGGGGAAAACTCTCCGCTGGTTGGAGTCATATCTGGCACAAAGGAAAATGGTTGTGGCAGTTAGAGGTTAATCATCTCGACTCCATGGCACCACTGCAGGAGTTCCTCAGGGTAGTGCCATAGGCCCAATCTATGATCTCCCTTCATCTATGATCTCCCTTCATCTTAAGGTCAGAAGTGGGGATGTTCGCTGATTACTGCACAATGTTCAGTACCATTTGCGACTCCGCAGGCAATGAAACAGATCTTGTCCAAATGCAGCAAGACCTGGACAATATCCAGGATTGGGTTGACAAGTGGCAAGTTATATCCGTGCCATGAAATGACCATCTCCTACAAGAGAGTATCTAACCATTACCCGTGCCATTAAATGGAATTACCGTTACTTAATCCCCCACAATCAACATCCTGGGGGTTACCATTGGTCAGAAACTGAACTGGACTATCCATATTAATGCTGTGGCTACCAGGGCAGGTCAAAGGGTAGAAATTCTACTGCAACTAACTCATCTCCTCACCCCCCAAAAGCCTATCCACCATCTACAAGGCACAAGTCAGGAGCGTATTAGGATACTCTCCACTTGCCTGGATGAGTGCAGCTCCAACAATATTCAAGAAGCTCAACACCATCCGGGACAAAACAGCCCACTTTATTGCTCCCCCTTCCACAAACATTCAAACCCTCAAACACGAACAAACAGTGGCAACTGTCTGCACCATTTACAAGATGCACTGCAGTAACTCGCCAAGGTTACTTAGATAGCACCTTCCAAACCCACAACCACTACCATCTAGAAGGACAAGAGCAGCAGATACCTGGGGACCCCACCACCTGGATGTTCCCCTCCAAGCCACTCACCGCCATGATTTGGAAATATATCACTGTTAACTTCACTGATGCTGGGGCAAAATCCTGGAATTTCTCCCTAACTTCACAGTGGGTGTACCTACACCTCAAGGACTGCAGAGGTTCAAGAATGCAGCTCACCACCACCTTTTGAAGGGCAATTAGGGATGGGCAATGAATGCTGGCCTAACCAGCAATGGCTACATCCCATAAATGAATTCTGGAACTCACTTCTACCACATTAGTCTTTGAGCCACGCATTCATTTTCTCTGACATTATTCGCCCAGGCCAATTTGAATGTGGTTTATTACTTTTGAGATTCTGATCCTTAATTGGGTGCCTAGCCTCATACTGAATATGCAAAACCTCTTTCCTTATCTTGCCTAGGATGTTGGTACCTACATGAACTACTCCAAGTTCCTCTCCAGCCCTGAGCAGATGTCACAAACCTTTGCACCAAGCAGACAACAAAGCCTCCTGGATTCTCTCCCATCGCTACACAGAACAGAGTCAGTCCCCCTCACCAAACTGTTGTCTACTACCACCGCATTCCTTTTGCTCCCCCCCGAATGGCTTCCTGTACGACGGTGCAATGGTCAGTCAGCTCATCCACCCCCAGCCCCCATTCTCATCCAAAAAAATTTAGAGAACCGCAAAACTGTTGGATACTTGCAAAAGACGAGGCTCCTGCACTCCTGCCCCGTGGGTCTGCTTAACTGCCTCACTCGCAGTCACACCCTCCTGTCCCTGACCAAATCAGAAGGCTCTATCCTAAGGGTTCTCATGTAATATATAAAATATTTAAGATTACAATCTGACGATCAGGATTTACTTTAGATTCACATTTAATCTAAAGAATTTGTATTTATATTGTGGATTTAGATAAATAAATACCTTGCCCCAAGCACTGAATCTCAATTTATCTAACTAGTTGCCGTTAATCCCAATGAAATGGTGTAAGGAACACAGGATCAATTTCATAAAGAAGCAGTTACATCTGGGCCTGAATTCTCCGACTGGTTGCTGGGGCAGGAATTCTCTGATCCTGCCGATAGCGCACCCCCGCCCATGGGTTTCCCGGCAGGGTGGGGTGGCTTCAATGGAAATTCCCATTGACAGTGGTGGGAGCAGAGAATCCCACCGCCAATGAATGGCGCGTTGCCTCCCCTCAGCGAGAAACATGTGGCTGGGAGGCCGGAGATTCCCGCCCCTGATCTTCACTGCTGTAGACGAACAAAGTACTCATTGTTTTAAAAATACTTTCAAATTGATCTCACACAAATTGCGGATTTATATTGACTAATCATCCCTATTACGCATAACAGATTGGATATAAGTATGCAGGCTACCAATTGCCTTATTATAGGGGAATGGAATCCCAACCACATTGCAAACCGTCTGAATACTTTCATGAGGTGATGGTATGCTGACTTGATGGGTATGGTCTCCAGTGCAATCAATAACAATTTTCCTGACAAGCTGCATTAGAAAATAAACTAGGATTTATATATCACTTTGCAATGTACATGATAAATATCTCAAACTATTTCACCCAACACTGCTTCACTTGGACTGCAGTACTTTGTTATATGGGCTGTCAATGCAGACAGAAAGTGAAATGTATAACATCTGGAAAGGATTTACTTCCATCTCCAGGTGATACCTTAAACTGTCAAAACATATGTGCATTAATTATATCTTTACCTGTTATTACATGGCCTCGTTCCTATGTTATTGTTCAGCTCCACAGCTAATTTGTCTTCAGTTCTGGGTGACAGTACACCTCATTAGGAGGTGATGAAGTGTTACATGAAGAACCAAATTAATCAGCACACTAATTAGCCTAGACTCATGAGTGGAGCTGTATGGCTACACAATTTCGGAGAGAACAAGACTGCAAATGAAAAGCAGATGTGTTGTGTTGTACCTCGTGCGTTGCTCTTGCAATCTCTTGTCTCACCTGACAACTTTTGTGCCATTTCGCACCACTTGCATGTCGACCATGCAGGTTCCATCAGCTTGAGCAACCAGGTTAATCTCAGCAAATTCGGCCTGAAAAATAGTTCAAACAGCTGGTTAGAGCACAGTGAAAAAATACATTGAACAATATTCCAAATACAATATGGATACTTTCCACAAGTCTCTGATTATCAAAGATATCTCATCCAGTGCATCAGGATTTCATACGAAAAAATAAAGTAGATCCTCCATTGAGTTTAAGTGCATAACTGATAATTGATCAACTTAATTTCTGTTGATAATAGTTGGACAATGATCTGTTGAAGCTATGTTTGAATCGTTCATGTTTTGTTGACATCTACATTCAGATTTATATGATTATTTTGAAAGAAAATTACAATTTCAATTCATTTTGAGATCTTAAAGCATTATTCTTAGTTGAATGAAATGGGTTTATTTTCTAAACTGCGTTGCTGTACAAACTGGAATGTTACATATAAAATGGCAGCAATACAGTTGTCTTTCTGAATGTCAGCACTATAAAGGTGTTCAACTCCTTGTCCACAGGTTAGATGGATTCTAGCTTTGGTTTTCACGACAATCGTAACCTGAGAAAGTGCGGCCTCACGCGACATTTGACCAGTTTTTGGAACACTTCAGTGACATTTTCAGCTAATAACTTTCCTTGCTGTGTTTAATGATCTGCAAAGAGCATGATGTTAAATGACAAAAATGCACAATATCATCAAAAGAAATAAAACATTTTTCTGGCTACTCCATCTGGAGGGTAGGTCTCCGTTCATTTTAATGAGGCCACAAGAGAGTGGAGGACAGCCGTTAAAAAGTTAACAGGCTCTAAACAAGCCATTGCTTTACTAGTCTTTACTCCCTTGGTAGCTCTTAGAATACAGGCTGAGTTCTGCAAATACTAGGAACGAGGGGAGTTAGCCACAGGGAGCTGTGGATTATCATTTTAGTCAGGTTCTACTATACAGTCAAACCAACTCAGCATTCACCCTCGACATATTCTCCAAACATTATCTAAATTTGAAGACAATAACTTTGGTGTTTTGAGAGTCATATATTTTTATTAAATACAAATTAGCTACAGTATTAACAACATTTATCAATAACCCTTTCTATGTGTTAGATATCAGTTGAGAAATTGGGCGAGTGACCTTCTTCCATTGTTGCCACTCTTGACCTGATCACTACAGGGTATACTGACTCAACTTCACACTTCTTATAGTGGAAAGCCTTGCTTCTACTTAAAGCATCACTGTAAAAGCACAAGGGTCTTGCTAGTTTTCATGGTCTAGTAAATCTCCTCATTGACTACGAGGCTCAATAAAGTTGTGATCACATTTTTATTAAATGGATAACTAAGGCATTGATCCCTGAAACTATGCAAATTGCAATAAATGGTTAAATCTAATTAATTCCCACACCAGAGACTAACAGGTTTTAATTAAGAAACCACTGAATAATTTAAACTTTTCATAGGGGCAAACAATTTTGTCAAAAGTGCAGAAGTCAGCTACTGTAAGATTTTATGAGAAGTTTCATTACAATAATGTTTTTTTCCCCCGACTTCTAATAGGGACTTTGGCAAAGGAATGGTAAACCTTGATATGATTAAATCTGGCCACACAAGTTTGTAACAGTGAGGACTGAGTGCCCATAGAAAGAGATTAAAGAACTGAATAAAGCCTTGCAGCATTCTACCTTCAGGGCTCCAATGGCCTGATAAATAGTCATCCAAGATTAAATCAGAACTACATTTGTTACCTCTATCCCAAAATCCACAAACAGGACTGTCCCGGTAGACCCATTGTGTCAGCCTGTTCCTGCCCCACTGAACTCATTTCTTCCCATCTTGACTCCATTCCTTCTCCTCTTGTCCAGTCCCTTCCCACCTACATATACAATTCCTCTGATGCCGTAAACCATATCAACAACTTCCAGTTCCCGAACTTAACCGCCTCCTCTTTACCATGGATGTCCAATCCCTCTATATCTCCATTCTCCACCAGGATGGTCTGAGGACTCTCCACTTTTTCCTCAAACAGAGGCCTGAATAATCCCCCTCCACCACCACTCTCTTCCATTTGGCTGAACTTGTGAGGTAATGCATTTTGGAAGGGCTAATGCAGGTAGGGAATATACAGTGAATGGTAGAACCCTCAAGAGTATTGAAAGTCAAAGAGATCTAGGAGTACAGGTCCACAGGTCATTGAAAGGGGCAACACAGGTGGAGAAGGTAGTCAAGAAGGCATACGGCATGCTTGCCTTCATTGGACGGGGCATTGAGTATAAGAATTGGCAAGTCATGTTGCAGCTGTATAGAACCTTAGTTAGGCCACACTTGGAGTATAGTGTTCAATTCTGGTCGCCACACTACCAGAAGGATGTGGAGGCTTTAGAGAGGGTGCAGAAGAGATTTACCAGAATGTTGCCTGGTATGGAGGGCATAAGCTATGAGGAGCGATTGAATAAACTCGGTTTGTTCTCTCTGGAACGAAGGAGGTTGAGGGGCGACCTGATAGAGGTCTACAAAATTATGAGGGGCATAGACAGAGTGGATAGTCAGAGGCTTTTCCCCAGGGTAGAGGGGTCAATTACTAGGGGGCATAGGTTTAAGGTGAGAGGGGCAAGGTTTAGAGTAGATGTACGAGGCAAGTTTTTTACGCAGAGGGTAGTGGGTGCCTGGAACTCGCTACCGGAGGAGGTAGTGGAAGCAGGGACGATAGGGACATTTAAGGGGCATCTTGACAAATATATGAATAGGATGGGAATAGAAGGATACGGACCCAGGAAGTGTAGAAGATTGTAGTTTAGTCGGGCAGTAGGGTCGGCGCGGGCTTGGAGGGCCGAAGGGCCTGTTCCTGTGCTGTACATTTCTTTGTTCTTTGTTCTTTGTTGTCCTCTCACTCAATAATTTCTCTTTTAACTTGTCTCACTTCCTCCAAACAAAGGTGTGGCTATGGGTATCTTTATGGGTTTCAGTTTTGCCTGTCTCTTTATGGGGTATGTGGAACATTCCTTGGTCCAGTCTTACTCTGGTCCCCTCCAACAACTCTGCAGCACATGTTTGATTTCTGTACCGGCCTCCCCGAATAGGCGCCGGAATGTGGTGACTAGGCTATTCACAGTAACTTCATTGAAGCTTACTTGTGACAATAAGCAATTATCATTATTATTTTATCGTTACATTTGATGATTGATTCGGTGCCGTTTCATGTTGCCGTCTGGACCTGGAAAACTTATCAATTTTGCTTCCAATTTCCATCCCTCTATCACCTTCACATGGTCCATCTCACTACACTTCCCTTCTCTTTCTTGACCTCTCTATCTCTATTTCTGGGGTTAGACTGTCCACTAGTATCCATTACAAGCCCACCGATTCCCACAGCTACCTTGACTGTAGCTCATCACACCCCACATCCTGTAAAGACTCTATCCCATTCTCCCAGTTCCTTCGCCTCTGTCACATCTGTTTCAATGATGCCACTTTCCAAAACAGTGCTGCTGACTTGTCTTCCTTAATTATAGTTTCCCACCCACTGTGATTGACAGGCTTGCAACCGTGTCCGACCCACCTCCTGTGCCTCTGCTTTCACCCCTTCCCCTCCCTCCCAGAACCAGGATGGGGCCCCCCTTGTTCTCACTTTTCACCCCACCAGCCTTCGCATTCAAAGGACCATCCTCCACCCGTTCTGCCAAATCCAGCATGATGCCACCACCAAACACATCTTCCTTCACTCCCCGGTCAGCATTCCACAGGGACCATTCCCTCTGGGATACCTGGCCCACTCTTCCATCACCTCACCCTCTTCCCAACCATAGAAGGTGCATCACCTGCCTTTTACCACCTCCCTACTCACCATCCAAGGGCCTAAACACTCTTTTCAGGTGAGGCAGCACTTCACATGCACCTCCTTCAATCTGGTCTATTGCATTTGTTGCTCCCAATGTGACCTACTCTACATTGGAGAGACTAAACGCAGACTGAGTGACTCCTTCGGTCCATCAGCAAGCAGGACCCAGACCTTCCTGTCACTTGCAATTTCAACACACCATCCAGCTCTCTTGTCCACGTATCCGTCCTTGACCTGCTGCAATGTCCCAGTGAAGCCCAATGCAAACTGGAGGAACAGCACCTCATCTTCCGATTTGGCATGTTACAGCCTTCTAGATTTAATATCGAGTTCAACAACGTCAGATTGTGAACTCTCTCCTCCACCCCATTTTTATTTCTATCAATTTATTTTTATCTCTTCCATCGATTTGTTTTTCCTTCACCACTGTCTCCTACCCTCCACTCCACCCCTCTAGGGCCACCTGTACCCTGATCGGAGGTTATCTTATGACACACTGCTTACCTTTGTTCTGCCATTAATGCATTCTGATCTCTTAATGTGCCACGATCAGCACCATTTGCATTCCCTTTGTACTCTTGTCCACAACATCTTTGTCAATCTCTCCCTAGCCTCCACCTATCACTGGCCCTCTATCCAGCCTCACTGTTCCAATGCCTCCCACACCCATTCCCCCAACAGTATAAATCTCATCCTAGTTCCAGTTCTCTCCAGCTCTGATGAAGAATCACCCAGACTCAAAACGTTAGCTCTGTTCTTTCTCCACAAAAGCTATCCGACTCGCTAAGATTTTCCAGCATTTTCTGTTTTTGTTTCGGATTTCAGCACTGCAGCACAGTAGCATTGTGGATAGCACAATTGCTTCACAGCTCCAGGGTCCCAGGTTTGATTCCGGATTGGGTCACTGTCTGTGCGGAGTCTGCACATCCTCCCCGTGTGTGCGTGGGTTTTCACCGGGTGCTCTGGTTTCCTCCCACAGTCCAAAGATTCCTGCCACAGTCCAAAAAAAATTCTATGATAATCTATGAAAGATGTGCAGGTTAGGTGGATTGGCCATGATAAATTGCCCTTAGTGTCCAAAATTGCCCTTAGTGTTGGGTGGGGTTACTGGGTTATGGAGATAGGGTGGAGGTGTGGACTTGGGTAGGTTGCTCTTTCCAAGGGCCGGTGCAGACTCGATGGGCCGAATGGCCTCCTTCTGCACTGTAAATTCTATGATCTATGATAAATCTGCAGTAATTTGCTTTTATTATACATTTGTTCTCTGCTTGGTATTATTTATTGATGTACCATTAGTGTCTCAAATGGCAAGGCTCACTGGCTGTCAAGGCAGTGGACCATTGTCTTTGATGTGTCAAATGTTGGAGAAGCTGCTTCCAAATTAATGATGGAGGCCAGTATAATATTTAGCAGCTAAATGGTTTCACTTTCTCATTTCTAACCACAGAAAGTACTTAGCATTGTTGAAGTGGTCAGCAGGTGTCAATCAAAACAAGAATGTTTATAAACATTGCAGTTAGGATCAATGGAGGATACTTCGGATGCATTCAAGGGAAATAAAAATAAACAAACCTCCTGGCAGCTCTGTTTAAAACATTAACCTGTCAATCAAAGGCAATTTAAAGATACTCCATAGTGAAATTGAATGATTGCTTAGCATTTCAAAGGATCTCAGGAGGTTTCAAGTCCTTTAAAGTGTGGGATTTCAAAGAAGGCTCTGACACTTCAAAAAGCAGCAGTTTCAAAAGCACAAGGCTGAGGGAGAAGATGTGAGGAATGGGAAAGTGTTCCTGGCTTGATTCTTTACTGAACTGTTTGGTCTGCTCAACAGCAGTCCAGAGTGAGAGGCCATTTCAGAGTTTAAACAAGTCAGACCAGAATGAAGATCTTGAACAGAGGGCTGCCTGAGATCATCACGCCAAGAGTGATCTTCAGGTTCCACATGGCTAGAAGAGAGTCCAGACATGGGACCCCCATCCTGGGGAAGGGTCAACACCTTATCCACAGCCCAACCCACCCAACACTCAGGGCTCTTGGTGGACCCTCCCTCTGCAGCCTGGCAGTGGCAGGGGGCACATGAGTAATGGGTTTGACCCCCCCCCACCCCCCCCTCAGCGTCCATCACGTCAGGACTGCACTTGGCAATATTTACACCAAAGCCTGCTCGGTGGAATTTCTGCTGTAGGATGTTGGAGCATAATGGGGGGAGGGAGGGGGGAGATTTGGGTTTCCAGCACATTAATTGCATTCAAATCAGCTGTTTGCATTTTCCCACTACGGCTTGCAGGGTGGCTGCGGAGTCTGGGGATGCCTGCCGCCTGGCGCAGATCCCGGTTTTGGCCTGACGTGGGGTTTTCCACTCGATCGGGATTCCCGATCTTCATGGTGGGGAACGGAGAATCCTGCCCTCAGTGTACTCTGTGTCTGTGTGGGCTTCCACCGGGTGCTCCAGTTTCCTCCCACAAATCCCAAAAGATGTGCTTCTAGGTAATTTGGACATTCTGTATTCTCCGGCGCCAGAATGTGGCGGTTTTACATTGCAGTGTTAATGTAAGCCTACTTGCGACAATAAAGATGATTATTATTATGAAGTTCACCTGACCTACAATCTTCAGTTGAATTTGGCTAGGATGATCACAAAAGCCTTCACTGCAGGTGTGATTCATCAGACTTCCTAAACACTTTAATCAAAACAAGGTTTATTCTATATATATATATATATATATATATATATAAAAGCAAATTACTGCAGATGCTGGAATCTGAAACGAAAGAGAAAATGCTGGAAAATCTCAGCAGGTCTGGCAGCATCTGTAGGGAGAGAAAAGAGCTAACGTTTTCGAGTCCAATGACTCTTTGTCAAAGATAACAGACAGAGAAAGTGGCAAATATTTATACTGTGGAGTGAGAATGAAAGGTGAGTCATAGCCACAGAAACCCAGGGAACAGGCTGCTAATAGCCACAGAAACCAAGGCGAATGAGTGCTAATGACAGTCCCCAGAGAGAACAAAAGGTGTGAGAGGCCAAACAGCAGAGAAACTAACATTAGAGACTAAACTGCATCATATGGAGATGTGGGGGGAGGGGAAGGGGGAAGCAAAGGGGAGAAGGGGTAAGGAAAGATGGATAAAATGGGGGGGGGGGGTTAAATATATATTAAGAAAGACAAGAAAGAAAGAAATGGTTAAAGACAGTTGAAATGAAATAGGATGAAAACAAATGGATTGAGGTGGGTTAGAGCTAATCATCTGAAGTTGTTGAATTCGAAGTTGAGACCGGAAGGCTGTAGCGTGCCTAACCAGATGAGATGTTGTTCCTTCAGTTTGCGTTGAGCTTCACTGGAACATTGCAGAAGGCCAAGGACAGACATGTGGGCATGAGAGCAGGGTCTTTTGTTAAAATGGCAAGCAACGGGAAGATCAGGGTCCTGAATGCGCACCAAAATATATATAGAAAAACAGCAAGAATTTTTTAATCAATTACAAACATAAAGACACCACACAGCTACAGTAATCTATGTATATAACACTTAATGAATGCCCCCTTCGCTGTTCCAATTCAATAACAAAATTCAATTAAACCAAAATCCCTTTTCAAGCCAGCACATTGTCTTCTCACTTGAATGGAACTGGTCCTTTTCCTGAAATTCTGATCCAGTTCTAACCAGAAGATTCAAACTCCTTCTGGAAAGCAACTATAGCTTTAAAGTTACCAAGGCAGTTAGCCACAACCAATGTGCTTTTTACTGGAACATCATTTAAAATGAAAACAGAGAAAAACAGGGAAAACACTTCTTTCTCCTTCAGCAGTCCAAAGCAGTCAAACTGAAACAGAAACCTAAAAAGAAAACGCTCTCACCTGATAGCTCACAGCCCAATGTGCTACAAGTTACATGATAAGAGTCTAAACCTTTCTTAAAGGGACACGGACATGTCACCTTCCCCGACCTGCTCCCAGGTCGGGGTTTATATCCTGTGGGGAGTTCCTAGTCACCTGAGTGGCTCATGCTCTGAGTTATAGGAGTGGAAGCGATACAAGTTCTGTCCCCATAGGGGATCATAACACCACCCCTCCTTCCACCCCACCCCCCCCCCCCCCGCCCCAGTCTGGAGAAATGTCCATATCCTCAGGTGTAGGGTCCGGTGGCCGCTTTGGTTGTGGGTGGAGGTCCAGGGATGGTACCACTGGCCCGGGAAATGTGGAGCGCACCGGTGACTGCGGCTTCTGCGAGGGTCATCGTAGCTGGCACGGCTCGGCCAGCAAGGCTGTCAGTTCAATTGGTGCTGGTGTATAGTCACCGGGCAGTCCAATATCCATATCAGAATCTGCATCATTGTTTATGCCATCGCTGGCTGGATCCGTGGGCTTCTCAGGTCCCTGGCACCCTGACGTTCAACAAGAGGTGGAACAGGTGAATGGGGTCCTGGCGCCTCTCTGGCCTCGGGACTCCACCTTGACTGTACTGAGACGGAGTCTCAGTCCTGCGTGGGGCCTCCGGACCTCGCGCCGGTGGTTCCTGGTCACATCGTTGTATATGGCTCATGATATGGTGTGTCTCGGTACCCTGTACCTGGATCATATAGGAGACTGGCCCCATCGTGTGGAGGACTACCCCAGGGAGCCATGTGCTCCATTCCTGATGTTTCTCACATTAGATATTGCAATCACTCTTCTCTACTCCCCGCAGGGTCAACTTTATATCCTGTGGGAAGTTCCTCCAATCGGGAGGAAGCTCCACCCCTTAGTCACCTGGACAACTTATACTCTGAGGCGTAGGAAGGGAATCAGATGCAATGCAAGTTCTGTCGCCATAGGGGGTCATAACAATTGGATACCGAAAAACTGCAAAGCACTTTCAGGACTGACAGGGCAGCTGATTAAATTATTTTATATTAGAATTTTGTAATACCTTGCATTGCTTCTTGCAGAAATGTTATGTAGCACAATATATGAATAAAGTGAAATGCATCAGTTGATGCATTAAGTGGCAAATCAATTAGTGTGACACAATCTTCCACTCTAATCTCTAGCTGCATATGCAAATCCATAAAAATACATGATTGGATTTTAATATTCAGAATGTCATCACATAAAGTGAATTTGATCAACTTCTTGCAATAACAGCAAAATATGGCGGGTGCTGAAGATCTGAAATAAACATAGAAAATTTTGGAAAAACTCAGCAAGCCTGACAGCATCTGTGGAAAGAGAAACAGAGTTAAAGGGTGGGATTCTCCATCCCACCAGCCCCATTTTCCAGCGCAGCGCACCCCCACCGGCAGTGGGATTCTCCGTTCCTGCAGCCGGCCAGTGGGGTTTCCCCATTGTGGCCACCCCATGCCGTTGGGAAACCTGCAGGCAGGGTGCTCTGCCGGCGAAGCGGAGGATCCCACTGATGGAGAATCCCACAGAAGGTATTTGAGTCCAATATGATCTTCTTCAGAGCTTCTTAACTTCCTGCCTCCAGAGAATGCAGAGATTATAGATCACCACGAGATAGAAACCACAGGTCATAGAGCTTTACAGCACAGAAAGACGCACTTCAGCCCATTGTGTCTGCACTGGCCATCAAGCTCCTATCCATTGGGGCATAATGTAGTTTAAGGTGCTTGTGATCATTTCAGAGGTGATGAGGACCGAATAGCTTTCAAGACATAAAGGAAGCAGGATCCGCCTATCAACTTCAGCAAAAGAAATCCTGTTTGCTACTCGCATCTACCTTCTCATCAAAATTAGCGATGGAAGAAACTTCACCTGCAACAAATTCTGTCAGGAAAGGTTGTACAGCTCACAGTTTCCATTATCCTAGAAGACTGATATTCCCAAAATAGAATGAACTTAAATTTTAATTATGTTTTTATAGGTGCAGACCATGTTTAAATAAGAGCTAAAGAATTACTGCTGTCACTCAAGGAATACACAATAATTTTAAATGACATTCCTCAACTAGTTTATTCTTGTATTCTTAATTTTATCTGAAGAGGGCGAATGTCTCTGAAATACTGGAGGAACATTTTAATCAATATTATCAACCGTAATTTCTATGTCAGGTGACCAAGCCACTTGAGTCCTTCTCCAGAAATAATCATGCACCAGTTTGAAATATTAATGTTAGTGAGGATGGGCTGGAACAAATTAGCCCATCACACCGGGAAACATGGCACCTAGGCTCACTTAATTGTGAGTGAGATCCCATGTCACCCTTACAGTTGCAGTAAACCTCTCCTGATTTTAGTTGAGGGAGAATGGGCTTACGCAGGATTCCCAGCCATTAATTAAACTCATTTGTTCTTTTTTTATTCACCGAATAAAAACCGTGTTTCTAGCTGGGCCAGAATTTATTGCCCATTCTTAATTGCTTTTATGGTGGTAGTGAGCTGTCTTCTTGAATTGCCGTTGTCCATGTTGTGCAGACATACCCTTAGTGCTGATAGGGAGGAAGTTCCAGGATTTTAACCCAGCGACAGTTAATGAACGGCGATATATCTTGAAGTCAGGAGAATGAGTGGCTTGGAGGAGAACTTCCAGTTGGTGGTGTTTCCATGTGTCTGCTGTCTTATGGTAGCGGTTGTTGTTTATGAAGATGCTGCCTAAGGATCCTTGGTGAGTCCTGCAGCAGATCTTGTAGACGGTATTGTTAGTTTCTGGTCGAGGGGCTGAATGTTTCTGGAAGGGGTAGCAATCAAGCGGGCTGCTTCATCCTGAATGGTGCTGGAGCTGCACTCATCCATGTCAGTGGGGAGTATTCCATCACACTCCTGACTTGTGCCTTGTAGATGATGGATAGGCTTTGGGGAAATCAGGGGGTGAGTTACTCACCACACGAGTCCTAGCCTTTGATCTTCTCTTGTAGCCACAGTATTTATATGGCTAGTCCCCATTTAATGTAAAGGAGCGTGTAATAAGCCAATTGACACCAATTATCCCTGAACACACGCCAATTTAGTAGTGGCTTTTGGATTAAATGGAGGCCACATGGTTTTCCCATGCCCTCGAAAGGCCGCCTCTCAGGGGAGGATCCCGCAATATCAGGCACTCTGTACCTGATCGATGGGCCCAACATCAGGCAGGAAGGTGGCCATGAAACCTACAGTTCTTGTTTCTGACCACTCCTGACTCCCTTCCCCAAGCTCCCTGGCCTTTGATTCCTATCCCACCATCACCCATCATTTGTGTGGGATTCCATAATAATCCTGGTCCTCTGGTGGGTGAATTGACACGCTTGCTGCCACCAGGTGGGGGAGGGGGGTCCTCAAGCATAAGGAAGGCATGTTGGTGGCCACCTGATTCCATTGGGCCTACCCCTGCACAACTAATGGGAGTTCCCAGCCACTTCTCCAACCAGTGGGCAAGACCCTCGCCAGCCCAACAGAATCCCAGCTATGTGATAGATGTACTGGGCTGTTACATTCCACAAAAATATTATCAAATTGACAAGCAAATTTAAATACATTTATGAGTACGTGATTCCCATTAAGGGTCTGATGTCAAGTCAACCATTAGCCAGTAGACTGAAATAAATGCCATTTATTCCATTGAGATTCTATACAATGGTCCAGATTTTGCTCTTAAACTAACGGTGAGGATAACACCGTTGCCGTTAGTTATGTGCAAAAGGTACAGCAGGACCGGGCTGATGTCCTCGGGCAAGTATTTGTTAGAGTGGTTGGGGAGGATTTAAACTAAAATAGCAGGGGATGTGAACCTTTGCAAGGAGACAGAGGAGGAGGAATCAAAATAAACAAAAGACAGTAAGGGGACTAAGAGAAGTGATAGGTAGAGAAATCAAGGGGCAGAATCAAGCAGGGCCATAGTGAAAAAGGTGATGTTTAAAAGACAAACCTTGAGGCTTTGTGCCCTAACACGCGGAGCATTCGCAATAAAGTGGTTTAATTAATCATGCAAATAGATGTTAATGGGTATAATACAGTTGGGATTAAGGAAACATGGCTCCAAGATGACCAGGGGTATTCAGTATTTAGGAAGGACAGCTGTATTGCTGGTTAAAGAGAAAATTAAGGCAATACTGAGGAAAGATGTTAGTTCCGACGATGTGGAATCTGTAGGGGTGGAGCTGAGAAACACAAAGAGGCAAAAACATTAGTGGGGCTTGTATATAGACCCCAAACTGTGGTGGTGATGTTGGGGATGGCATTAAACAGGAAATTAGAGATACACGCAATAAAGAAACAACAGTAATTATGGGTGACTTTAATCTGCATATAAATTGGACAAATCAAATCAGTAACAATACTGCAGAGGAGGAATTCCTGGAGCATATGTGGGATGGTTTTCTGGACGAATACGTTGAGGAACCAACTGGAGAACAGGCCATCCTAGACTGGGTACTGTGCAATGAGAACGGAATTATTGGCAATGTAGTTGTGTGAGACCCCTTGGCGATGAGCATATGGTAGAATTTTTCATAAAGATGGAGGGTGACGCAGTTGATTCTGAGACTAAGGTCCTGAAACTATGATAATATGAGGCACGGGTTGGCAATGATTGATTGGTAAACATTACTTAAAGGGGTGACTGTCGATAGGCAATGTCAAACATTCAAGGAACTCATGGATGAACTGCAACAAACGTTGATTCTTGTCAGGCACAAAAGGTAAAATGGGAAAGGTGGCCAAACCATGGATTACAAGGGAAATTAGAGTTAGTATTAGATCCAAGGAAGAGGCACACAAATTGGCCAGAAAAAAACAACCGATCTAAGGTTGGGAGCAGTTTAGAATTCAGCAAAGGAGGACCAAGGGATTGGTTAAGAAGGGGAACATTGAATATGAAAGTAAATTGCGGGGAACCTAAAAACTAACTAAGTGTTTCTCTAGGTATGTGAAGAGAAAATGATTGGTGAAGACAAATGTAGGTCCCTTACAGTCAGAAAAAGGGGAATTTATAATGGGGAACAAAGTAATGGCTGACCCACTAAATATATGTTTTAGTTCTGTCTTCACAAAGGAGGACACAATAACATGCCAGAAATGTTGGGGAACACAGGGTTTAGTGAGAGGAAGGAACAGAAAGAAATCAGTATTTGGGAAGTGGTGTTGGAGAAATTGATGGGATTGAAGGCTGATAGATCCCCAAGGCCTGATAATCTACATCCCAGAGTACATAAAGAAGTGGCTCCAGAAATAGTGGATGCATTGGTGCTCATCTTCCAAGATTCTATTGATGCTGAAACAGTTCGTACAGATTTGGGGTAGATAATATAACCCCACTATTTCAAAAAGGGGGAGAGAGAAATCAGGAATTATAGACCAGCCAGCCTGATGTCAGTAGTGGGGAAAGTTCTAGAGCCCAGGATAAAAGATTTAATAGCAGAGCACAGTGGCAGAATTGAACAGAGTCAGTATGGATTCACGAAGGGGAAATCATGGGCGTGATTTAGTGGCTCTTGGTGGGGCAACTTGGTGACGCAATGAGGCCATTGAATCTCGCGAGAGGCCTCTTGCGAGATTCATGACGCTCAAAATGCCTTGCAGGATTTAATGAGATCTTGTGAGACGTCGTGATCCGGATCTCACCCAGCGAGGTCGAGGTCCAGATTAGCATATTTAAATGAGCCATGCGGCTCATTTAAATATATCTGTGCAGTATTCTCCCGGGATCTGGGAACTAAGGATCTCAACTGGGAGACTTCACCAGGGCACTGTTTCGCACAAGTTTCCACAAAAACATGGACCAAGCTAATGGCACCTTGGGAGTGGGGGGAATCTCCCAGGCCATTAGAGACCCCCGGATGGTTGGGCTCTGGCAGGGTGGTACCTTGGCACCGCCAGTCTGGCACCTTGCCACTACCACCTGGGCACCCTGGCCAGGCCACCCTTGAATCAGAGGCAAGTCTCTATAGCGGTGGCTTCATGTCTGGCTTGTGGGTGCTGGGGCAAGGGTAGCAATGCAGAGAGCGCGGGGCATTGGGCCATGCATTTGCAAAAGCATTTCAAGATTGTGCATTCTTCCGCACCTGGGACAGTTCCATTGCTATGCTTGGAGTGTGGCTTCTGAAGCAATTATGCCCACTCAAGCAACACTAATTCCTGAGAGTGCCCATGATTGCTCCTGCTGTGGTAATTCATCATACTCCGACTTCCCAATGAACCGGAGTGTTCTGCGGCTTCAGAACCAATGTGCCACTGGACAGGTTTGTGGGTCCTCTGGCAATAGGTGGTCATGGATCACTCACTGAGGATGGTGCTCCAAACACTCAGCATTATAGTTGTATGGGCATTTAACATTAACCCGCATGATCCAAGCAAACTGCTCAGCCTGGGAGTGCAGGTTAAGCTGCGCTTGTGCTGAGAGCACAGGGTGCAACTGAGTGGCCGAAGCTGCCACCATTCTGTCATGTGGTGTGGGGTGAATGTGGGTGGAGCTTTGGTCAGGCATCAAGCTGACTGAAGACTGGGCATTTATTTGGTGGCAAGGCCTTTCTGGGAGCTTCCTATCACTTGAAGAGTGTTAGCCATGTGCAGGGCTGCCTTAGTGTCTGGATTACTGAAGCTCTGGATGGGCGAATCAAATGCTGTCCCATCAGTGATCCGTCATTAAACCCCTGCCTCTGCATTTTCTAAACAAAGTCCCGTACAGTACAGCGGAAAAAAGCGGCACTGTTATCTGCGGATCAAATGCCATTTACCCTCCCAAAATCGGACTTTGCAGATTGCTGAGACATTTCGCCCAGTGATTATAAATCAACATTTATCTTCCTATAGATCTAACGCTTGATTGAATTTTACCTGCACTCCGGAGGTGAGATATTGCAACTGCTATCAGCCTTAGTTTGGTCTGTTGGAAACAGAGTTTAAACCTCCAAAAATTAGTCTGGATTCTTACATACTTACAGAAGACCGCTGATGCACTATCAATTACGACGAGACGAGAGTAGAGAGTAATCGAGGCTTTATTACGCAGAGATGTGTTGCCTCCTACAGCTGCTGCCAAAATGGCTGCAGCTCGGTGAGCACACACATTTATACTCCACCTACTGGGCGGAGCCAGCAGGCAGGGATCTACCCCCGTACCTGTAGTACAGGAGCCTTACCGTATTGCATCTCATATGTGCACCATATACAAACAGTGGTGACTACCACATTCACCCCCTGTTAAAAAAAGAGTCAAGCGGGGCTGGTGGAAAACTATTTACATGTAAGTGAGCATTTTTAAAGTGTACAGTTCTGGAAAAGTTGACATATTCAGCCGGTCGGGTGCCTTGATCCTCCGTTGTGAGTGCCGCAGTCCCGGTGGTGATGCAGGCGCCGGCTTCGTCGCCGGTGACTCCGGGAACGTGTAGTCCTCATCTTCATCCCCGGGTGGAACCAATGGGAGGACGGATCATCCGGGAGGGGGGACTGTGGTAAGGTGCGCTGGTAGGAGGATGGGTGGCGCCGGGGACGATGGGGGGGGGGGGGGGGGGACCCAGCTGGTTCCAGGTCCCTGAGGGAGACTGTGTCCTGGCGGCCGTCGGGGTACGCCACGGCGTACTGCGGGTTTGCATGGAGTAGCTGTACCCTCTCGACCAACGAGTTCGCCTTGTGGAGCCGCACGTGTTGCGGAGGAGAACGGGTCCTGGAACTGCCAGCCACGTCGGGAGCGAAACCCCAGAGGTGGACTTCCTAGGGAAGGCAAGGAGACGTTCATGGGGGGTTGCATTAGTCGCAGTGCAAAGTAGCGATCGGATGGAGTGGAGGGCGTCGTGGGGGACCTCCTGTCAGCGGGAGACCGGGAGATCTTTAGACCGTAAGGCCAACAGGACGGCCTACCAGACTGTCCCGTTCTCTCTCTCCACCTGCCCATTTCCCCAGGGGTTGTAGCTGGTCGTCCTGCTCGAGGCAATGCCCTTGCTGAGCAGGAATTGACGCAGCTCATAAAGAAGGCTCCCCTGTCGCTGTGGGCATAAGCGGGGAAACCGAACAGAGTGAAGATGCTATTGAGGGCCTTGATGACTGTGGCAGATGTCATATCGGGGCATGGGGTGGCGACGGGGAACTGGAGTATTTGCCGATCACGTTAAGGAAGTACATGTTTCGGAGGAGGGAAGGGGCCCTTTGAAGTCCATGCTGAAGCGTTCAAAGGGACGGGAGGCCTTCACCAGGTGCGCCCGGTCTGGCCGGTAGAAGTGGGGTTGGCACTCCGCGCAGACCTGGCAGTCTTTGGTGACCGCCCTGACTTCCGCAATGGAGTAGGGTAGGTTGCGGGCCTTTATGAAGTGAAAGAACCGGGTGACTCCTGGGTGACAGAGACCATCGTGTAGGGCCCGGAGTCGGTCCACTTGTGTGCTGGCGCATGTACCTCGGGATAGGGCATCGAGGGACTCGTTGAGCTTACCGGGGCGATACAAAATCTCGTAATTGTAGGTGGAGAGCTCGATCCTCCACCTCAAGATTTTATCGTTTTTGATCTTGCCCCGCTGTGTGTTATTGAACATGAAGGCAACCAACCATTGGTCAGTGAGGAGAGTGAATCTCCTGGAGGCCAGGTAATGCCTCCAATGCCGCACAGCTTCAATGATGGCTTGGGCCTCCTTTTCGACGGTGGAGTGCCGAATTTCGGAGGCGTGGAGGGTGCGGGAAAAGAATGCCACGGGTCTGCCTGCCTAGTTGAGGGTGGCGGCTAGAGCGACGGCTGATGCATCGCTCTCAACTTGAAAGGGGAGGGTCTCGTCGACCGCATGCATCGCGGCCTTGGCGGTGTCGGCCTTGATACGGTTGAAGGCCTGGTGAGCCTCGGCCTTCAGGGGAAAAACTGTGGAGTGAATGAGTGGGCGGGCCTTATCCGCATAGTTAGGGACCCACTGGGCACAGTATGAGAAGAACCCCAGGCATCGTTTGAGGGCCTTGGGGCAATAGGGGAGGGGGAGCTCCATGAGGGGCGCATGCGATCGGGGTCGGGCCCTAGAACTCCATTTTACACCACATAGCCAAGGATGGCTAAGCAGTTGGTGCTGACATGCACTTCTCCTTGTTATACGTTAGGTTCAGGGGTTTGGTGGTGTGGAGAAATTTGGAACGGTTAGCGCCGTGTTCCTGCTGGTCGTGGCTGCAGATGGTGACGTTATCCAGGTGTGGGAAGGTGGCCTGCAGTCCGTACCCGTTGGAAGACCGAGACCCCATTAGTGACGCCGAAGGGAACCCTAAGGAAGTCTGCTTCGAACGCCGTATATTGGCGGTCCGCCTTGCGGATGGGGAGCTGGTAGTAAGCTGATTTCAGGTCCACTGTAGAGAAGACCCGGTACTGTGCAATCCGATTGACCATATCAGATATGCGTGTGAGGGGGTGCACGTCGAGCTGCCTGTACAGATTGATGGTCTGACTGTAGTCAACAACCATCCTGTGTTTCTCCCCAGTCTTTACAACTACCACTTGAGCTCTCCAGGGGCAGTTGCTGGCCTCGATGATGCCTTCCAGCAGTAGCCGCTGGACCTCCGACCTGATGAAGGTCCTGTCCTGGGCACTGTACCGTCTGCTCCTGGCGGCGACGGGATTGCAATCCAGGGTGAGGTTCGCAAACAGGGAAGGTGGGTCGACCATAAGGGTCGTGAGGCCGCATACAGTAAGGGGTGGTAGGGACCAGCCGAATTTCAGAGTTAGACTTTGGAGGTTGCACTGGAAGTCCAGGCCAAGTAGAAAAGCTGCGCAGAGGTTGGGGAGGATGTAGAGCCAGAAGTTGCTGAACTCTACGCCCTGGACGGTGAGGGTGGCGGTGCAGTACCCCCGGATCTCCACGGAGTGGGATCTGGAGGCCAGGGAGATTCGTCGGGTAATGGGGTGTACCGCGATGGAGCAGCGCCTTACCGTATCGGGGTGCATGAAGCTCTCCGTGCTCCTGGAGTCAAGGCGGCAAGGTGTCTTGTGGCCATCGACTTTCACCGTCGTTGTCGCGGTTGCGAGATTGTGTGGCCGGGACTGGTCGAGCGTGATGGAGGCGAGCTGTGGCTGGTGTTGGTGGGCCCCGGGCTGGTCGGCGGCGGTTGTGGGCGATGAGTGGCCCGATGAGGTGCCCGATGAGCAGGGGTCCTGAGGCGCCGTCCAAAATGGCGCCGAAGATGGCGGCGCCCACGGGGCGCACATGGCGGGTGCTGGAACAAAGGAGCTGGTTACAGCGGCGATCGATCGGGTCTGGCACACCGCAGCGAAATGTCCTTTCTTCCCGCAGGCCTTGCAGAGTGCGCTCCACACTGGGCAGCGCTGGCGCGTGTGCTTCGTCTGCCCGCAGAAATAGCACTTTGGCCCCCCGGGGTTGGCTGGCTGCCACGCGACGCAGGCTTGGGGTTGGCTGGGGGCGGTCACTGGTGGGGTCCACGATGTCCAGGATGGGGTCGCCTTGCGGTCGGGGGCGTACGCTTGTACATTACGGGAGGCTACCGTTAGCGAGGTCGCGGGTTTATTGATCGCCGCGAGGTCGAGCGTACCCCCTTCTAAGAGGCACTGGCGCATGTACGCTGACCCTATGCCCGTAATTAAAGCGTCCCTGATTAGGAGTTTGGAATGTTCAACGGCCGAAACTGCCTGGCAATCGCAGTTCCTCACCAGGGCGTGCAGGGCAGGCCAGAAATCTTCCAACGACCACCGGGGAGTTGTTGCCATGTGGACAGGAGGTGCCTGGCATAGAGTTTGTTGATCGGCCGTGTGTAGTTCTCTTTCAGAAGCGCCATGGCCTCAGTGTAGTTGGGCGCGTCCCGGATAAGAGGAAAAATATCGGAGCTCAACCATGTGTACAGGATCTGTAGTTTCTGTGCCTCTGAGGGTGGTTCTGTCGCTGATCCGATGTAGGCTTCAAAGCAAGCTAGCCAGTGGTTGAAGGCTGACGTGGCGTTGTCTGCTTGAGGGTGCAGCTGCAGGCGATCTGGCTTGATGCGAAGGTCCGTCGCTGTAAAATCTCTGCGTTAATAAATTGATGCACTATCAATTACGACGAGACGAGAGTAGAGCGTAATCGAGGCTTTATTACGCAGAGATGTGTTGCCTCCTACAGCTGCTGCCGAAATGGCTGCAGCTCGGTGAGCACACACATTTATACTCCGCCTACTGGGCGGAGCCAGCAGGTAGGGATCTACCCCCGTACCTGTAGTACAGGAGCCTTACCATATTACATCTCATATGTGTACTATATACAAACAGTGGTGACTATCACAACCGCAGTGTAGAGGAGACAGCATTGTAGAGGAGACAGCAATTGAAAGAAGTGCAAGTGAATCACTGCTTCACCCAGAAGTGTTTGGGGCTTTGGACAGTGAGGAGGGAGGAGGTAAAGGAACTGGTGTTACACCTCCTGCAATTACATGGGAAGGGAATGAGGTGTTGGGTGTGATTGAGGAGTGGACCAGGTTATCACGAAGGGAACGATCTCTGTAGATTGCTGACAGGGAACGTGACGGGAAGATGTGTTTGGTGTTGGTATCATGCTGGATTTGGCAGCAATGGTAGAGGATGATCCTTTGTATACAGAGACTGGTAGGGTGGAAAGTGAGGACAAGGGCAACCCCATCATGGTTCTGGGAGGGAGGGGAAAGGCTGAAGACAGAAATGTCAACCGCAGTGAGGGGGGGTACCCCGGTTAGGAAAAAGGAAAACATGTCTTTCACAGTAACTTCATTGAAGCCTACTTGTGACAATAAGCGATTATTATTATTATGTCAGAAGCGCTATTTTGGAAAATGACATCGTCAGAGGAGATATAACCGGTGCAGAGAAACTGGAGATTGGAATGGAATCCTTACAGGAAGTGGGGTGTGAGGAGCTGTAATCAAGATAGCTGTGGGACTCAGTGGGTTTATACTGAATTTGGTAGAAATGGAGGCAGAGAAGTCAAGGAAGGGAAGTTTTGGAGATGGACCATGTGATGGTAAGAGAGTGGTGGACATTGGAAGAAAATTGATCAATCTTTCCAAGCCCAGATGAGAGAATGAAATGGTACCTATACAGAAATGAAAAAAATGAAATGAAAATTATCGAGCTTATCGACAGTTATCGGCAGAAAATCATTGACAGTTATCGATGTAATGGAAAAAGAGTTCGTCTTTTAGAAAAAATAATTTTTATTAAAGGTTTTCATAAAACATCAATAACAAAATGAGAAAGAAAAAAGAACCCAACAGGGTTAAGTACAAAACACAATCTAAAAAAGCAACCCCCAAACCCCTCCCCCCGTACCTGAATAATAAATTAACATTAACACCCCGACTTAAGACAACAGGTGTATACACCCCCTCAGACCCTTCCAGTGTAAATAACATGAACCATGAACAAAAATAAAGTAACCCCCCCCCCGAGCTGCTGCTGCCATTGACTAATGTCTAGCGTTCTGCCAGAAAGTCTAAGAATGATTGCCACCGCCTAAAGAACCCTTGTACCGACCCTCTCAAGGCGAATTTCACCCTCTCTAATTTAATGAACCCTGCCATATCGCTGATCCAGGATTCCACACTTGGGGGCCTCCTTTCTTTCCACTGAAGGAGAATCCTTCGCCGGGCTACCAGGGACGCAAAGGCCAGAATTCCGGCCTCTTTCGCCTCCTGCACTCCCGGCTCCTCTGCCACCCCAAATATTGCGAGCCCCCAGCCCGGTTTGACCCTGGATCCTACCACCCTCGACACCGTCCTCGCTACGCCCTTCCAAAATTCCTCCAGCGCTGGGCATGCCCAGAACATATGGGTGTGATTTGCTGGGTTCCCTGAGCACCTAACACACCTGTCCTCACCCCCAAAGAACCTGCTCATCTTTGTCCCGGTCATGTGTGCCCTGTGCAGCACCTTAAACTGTATGAGGCTGAGCCTCGCGCAGTAAGAGGAAGAGTTCACCCTCCCTAGGGCATCTGCCCACGTCCCCTCTTCGATCTCCTCTCCCAACTCCTCCTCCCACTTACCTTTCAACTCCACCACCGAGGCCTCCTCCTCCTCCTGCATCACCTGGTAAGTTTCCGAGATCTTCCCCACTCCCACCCACCCCCCCGAGAGCACCCTGTCCTGTACTGTGTGTGGCAGTAGCCGTGGGAATTCCACCACCTGCCGTCTGGCAAACGCCCTTACCTGTAAGTACCTGAAGGTGTTCCCTGGGGGGAGCCCGTACTTCTCCTCCAGCTCACCCAAGCTCGCGAACTTCCCGTCCACAAACAGGTCCCCCAACTTTCGTATGCCTGCCCTGTGCCACCCCGAAAACCCTCCACCTGTTCTTCCTGGGGCGAACCGGTGGTTCCCCCGTAATGGGGTCCACGCCGAGGCCCTAACTTCCCCCCTATGCCGCCTCCACTGCCCCCAAATTTTGAGGGCCGCCACCACCACCGGGCTCGTGGTATACCTCCTTGGAGGGAGTGGCAGCGGTGCCGTTGCCAGCGCCCCCAGACTCGTACCCACACAGGACGCCGTCTCCAGCCTCTTCCATGCAGCCCCCTCCCCCTCCATCACCCACTTGCGCACCATTGTCGCATTGGCGGCCCAGTAGTACCCACAGAGGTTGGGCAGCGCCAGCCCCCCCCTATCTCTACTCCGCTCCAGGAACACCCTTCTCACCCTCAGAGTCCCTCGCGCCCACACAAACCCCATTATACTCCTGTTAACCAGCCTGAAAAAAGCCTTCGGAATAAACACGGGGAGGCACTGGAACAGGAACAAAAACCTTGGGAGCACCGTCATTTTGATTGACTGATTGACTGATTGACTGCACCCTACCCGCCAGGGACAGCTGCAATGCATCCCACCTCTTGAACTCCTCCTCCATTTGCTCCACCAGCCTTGTAAAGTTAAGCCTATGCAGGGCCCCCCAGCTCCTGGCCACCTGGACCCCCAAATATCTGAAACTCCTCTCCGCCCTTTTTAGTGGGAGCTCGCCAATCCCCCTCTTCTGGTCCCCTAGCTGAACTACGAACAGCTCGCTCTTCCCCATATTGAGCTTGTACCCCGAAAAGTCCCCGAATTCCCTAAGCATCCTCATTACCTCTGGCATTCCCCCCACCGGGTCCGCCAAATCAGCAGCAGGTTGTCCGCATAAAGCGACACCCTATGCTCCTCCCCACCCCGCACCAACCCCCTCCAGTTCCTCGACTCTCTCAGTGCCATAGCCAGGGGTTCAATTGCCAGTGCGAAGAGCAGGGGGGACAGGGGGACCCCTGTCTTGTCCCTCGGTGCAGCCGAAAGTACACGGACCTCCTCCTATTTGTGGCCACACTCGCCATCGGGACCTCGTACAACAGCCTAACCCACCTGACAAACCCCTCCCCAAACCCAAACCTCTTCAGCACCTCCCACAGGTATCCCCACTCTACCCTATCGAAGGCTTTCTCAGCGTCCATCGTCACCACTATCTCCGCCTCCCCCTCCCTCGCCAGCATCATGATAACGTTCAAAAGCCTCCGCACATTCGCGTTCAACTGTCTCCCCTTCACAAACCCCGTCTGGTCTTCATGGATGATCTGCGGCACACAATCCTCAATCCTCGTGGCTAAGACCTTCGCCAGCACCTTGGCATCTACATTTAGCAAGGAAATCGGTCTGTAAGACCCACATTGCAGGGGATCCTTGTCCCGCTTCAGGATCAAGGAGATCAGTGCCCGGGACATCGTCGGGGGTAAAGCCCCCCCCCCCCCTCATTAAAGGTCCTAACTAACAGCGGGCCCAACAGGTCCATGTATTTTTTATAGAACTCGACCGGGAAACCGTCCGGCCCCGGTGACTTCCCCGCCTGCATGCTTCCTATCCCTTTGATCAGCTCCTCCAGCCCAATCGGGGCCCCCAGTCCCGCCACCAGTCCCTCTTCCACCTTTGGAAACCTCAATTGGTCCAGGAAACGGCCCATCCCTCCCTCCTCCCATGGGGGCTCGGATCGGTACAATTCCTCGTAGAAGTCCCTGAAGACCCCATTGATGCCAACCCCACTCCGCACCACGCTCCCTCCCCTGTCCTTAACTCCCCCGATCTCCCTAGCTGCGTCCTGCTTCCGAAGCTGATGCGCCAGCATCCGGCTTGCCTTTTCCCCATACTCGTAGACCGCCCGCTGGGCCTTTCTCCACTGCACCTCCGCCTTCCTGGTGGTCACCAGGTCGAATTCGGCCTGGAGGCTGCGCCTCTTCCTCAACAATCCTTCCTCAGGTTCTTCCGCATACCTCCTGTCTACCCTCACCATCTCCCCCACCAGCCTCTCGCTCTCCCCCCCCGCTCCCTCCGCTCCTTGTGGGCCCTGATGGAGATCAGCTCTCCCCTCACCACCGCCTTCAGTGCCTCCCATACCATCCCCACTGGGACTGCCCCGTTGTCGTTGGTCTCCAAGTACCTCTCTATACTTCCTCGGACCCGCTCGCTCACCTCCTCGTCCACCAACAGCCCCACCTCCAAGTGCCACAGCGGGCGCTGGTCCCTCTCCTCCCCCATCTCCAAGTCCACCCAATGCGGGGCGTGGTCCGAAATGGCTATTGCCGAATACTCGGTATCCTCTACTCTCGCTATCAGCGCCCTACTCAAAATGAAAAAGTCGATTTGAGAATAAGCCTTATGGACATGTGAGAAGAATGAAAATTCCCTAGCCCCCGGCCTTGCAAATCTCCAAGGGTCCACCCCTCCCATTTGGCCAATAAATCCCCTCAACACTCTAGCCGCCGCCGGCTTCCTACCCATCCTAGACCTGGAGCGATCTAGTGCAGGATCCAACACCGTGTTAAAGTCTCCCCCCATTATCAGGCCCCCCACTTCCAAGTCTGGGATCCGACCCAACATACGCCGCATAAAACCCGCATCGTCCCAGTTCGGAGCATACACATTGACCAGTACCACCCTCTCTCCCTGCAACTTACCACTTACCATTCTGTACCTACCGCCATTATCTGCCACAATGCTCGACGCCTCGAATAACACCTTCTTTCCCACCAAGATCGCCACCCCTCGATTCTTGGCATCTAGCCCCGAGTGAAACACCTGACCTACCCACCCTTTCCTCAGTCTTACCTGGTCTGACACCTTCAGGTGTGTCTCCTGGAGCATAACCACATCCGCCTTGAGCCCCTTCAGGTGCGCGAACACGCGGGCCCGCTTAACCGGCCCATTCAGTCCCCTTACATTCCAGGTTATCAGCCGGATTAGGGGGCTACACGCCCCCCTCCCCCGCCGACTAGCCATGACCCCTCCTCGGCCAGCCACGCGCCCGCACCCCACACCCGGCCCGCTCCCCACAGCGGCATACCCCCGTCTTGACCCACCCCACTCGCTCCAGCTCCTCCTTGATCTTAGCAGCAGCAACTCGATTCCTCCCTCCCCCCCACCCCCCACCCCGGCTAGGACCCATCCTAGCTGGTTTACTCCCCCCATTGCACTTCCACAAGTCAGCTGACTCCTGCTGACTGCGGCCACTCCCGCCTCCCCTTCGACTCCTCCCATTGTGTGGCACACCCTCCTCTCCCGCTCCCCATCCACAGGCTCTCCCCCTCCCCCCTCCGTTCTAAGCGCGGGAAACAATCCTCGCTTCCCCGCCCCGGTCCCGCCCCCCCCCCCCCCCCCCCCGCACTCTCCACCTACCAGGCCCCGCCACCAACCAAAACAGTGCCCAACCCACCCCATCCACCCTCCCCAACCCGAAAGAGAAAAACACAGAGAAAAAGAAACCCAAAACAATGCAAAGGCCCCCCCCCTAACCAAAAATAGGCATAACATATCCACCGCAGTCCCCAATCGCCCATCCCGACCCTCAGTCTGTGTCCAGCTTCTCGGCCTGAACAAAGGCCCACGCCTCCTCCGGAGACTCAACATAATGGTGCCGGTCCTTGTAGGTAACCCACAATCGCGCCGGCTGCAACATGCCAAACTTCACCCCCTTCCTGTGCAGCACCGCCTTCGCTCGATTGTACCCGGCCCTCCTCTTCGCCACCTCCGCACTCCAGTCCTGATATATCCGAACCTCCGCGTTCTCCCACCTGCTGCTCCTCTCCTTCTTGGCCCACCTGAGCACACACTCCCGATCGACGAACCGATGGAACCGCACCAGCACTGCCCGCGGAGGCTCGTCAGCCTTGGGGGCCCCTGGAAAAACCCCGTTCCCATCAGCGAGTTTAACGTGGTGACCACATAGGCCCCCACGTCCGGCCCCTCCAGGAGGCCCAGAATCCGCAGATTCTTCCGCCTCGACCGATTCTCCATCTCCTCGAACCGCTCCTGCCATTTCTTGTGGAGCGCCTCGTGCGCCGCCACCTTTACCGCCAGGGCTGAGGTCTCGTCATCATTGTCAGAGATCTTTTGTTGAGCCTCTCGGATCGCCACCCCCTGGGCCGTCTGTGTCTCCAGCAGCTTATCAATAGAAGCCTTCATTGGCTCTCGCAGGTCCTTTTAAATCTCTCTGAGGCAGCGCTGGATACCCTCCTGTTGCTCCTCCGCCCACTGCCTCCACGCTGCCTGGTCTCCGCCCGCCGCCATTTTGTCCTTCTTCCCTCCCTTCTTCTGGTCCACCACCACTTTTTTTGTCACCCCGCTCCTAGTTAAAGCCATATACTGACGGGGAACTATTATTAACTCCTTCCCACACCGGGAAACGTCGATAAAGTGCCCTTGGGGGCCCTGAAAAGAGCCCAAAAGTCTCGAGAGGGAATACTTTTGGCAGTGTTCGCTTCACCAATCTGCCCCAAAATGTCCGTGGAAACTCCTGAAAAAGGTCTAAGTGTCTGTTCCAGACGGGAGCTGCCGAATGCGTGACCTACTCCTCCATGGCCGCCACCCCTCGTCCCCGCTTCTTCAGTTGCCCTGGTGAGATCTTTTCACAGTTGTTCCCTCTGCTGTTAGAATTCACTTTTGATAAAGGTCCTCAGGTCAGTTTGCAGCTTTAAGCTTGCCCTTCCCCCGCTTGCATGCTGGAAGGGGCCCTGTTTATCCTGTTTGCAGCCAAATCTTCCACTGCTTCTGCCGGGCTTGGCAGCCAAAAGACACAACACTCCTGGGGGACACCGTCAGGGGAGTGTTGCAGTCCTCTTGCCACACCGGGAAATGTCAAACAAATGCCGTGGGGGCCCTGCAAAAGAGCCCAAAGGTCCGTTCCAAGCGGGAGCTACCGAATATGCGACCTAGCTCTGCATAGCCGCACCCGGAAGTCATGGAAAAAGAGTTCTGGGAGGGAGCCTGAATAGTTCTGGAACAAGGAATTTTAAAACATTTAATAATCTTTATCGTCACAAGTAGGCTTACATTAACACTTCATTGAAGTTACTGTGCAAAGCCCCCAGTCGCCACAGTTCTCGTACCAGCCTCCCCGAACAGGCGCTGGAATGTGGCGACTAGGGGCTTTTCACAGTAACTTCATCTGAAGCCTACTTGTGACAATAAGCGATTTTCATTTCATTTCATTTCACATTCTGGCGCCTGTTCGGGTACACAGAGGGAGAATTCAAAATATCCAAATTACCTAACAGCATGTCTTTCGGGACTAGTGGGAGGAAACCGGAGGAAACCCCACACAGGCACGGGGAGAACGTGCAGACTCCGCACAGACAGTGACCCAAGCCGGGAATCGAACCTGGAACCCTGGCGCTGTGAAGCAACAGTGCTAACCACTGTGCTACCATGCTGCCCAGATACCCCAGAAAAAGACAGACATAACTGGGGCCCATGCGGGTGCCCATAGCCACACCTTTTATTTTGTGGAAGTGAGACAAGTTAAAGGAGAAACTGTTTAATGAGAACAAGTTTAGCGGAGGGTGGTGTTGGATGGAGATTGTTCGGTCTCCATTCAAGGAGGAAGTGGAGAGCCTTCAGAACATCCTGGTGTGTGTCGAGAAATTGAATGTCCAGTAGTGAAGAGCAGGCGGTTAGGGCCAAGAAACTGGAAATTGTTAAAATGACATCGGGCATCAGAGGAATCATGAATATAGATGGGAAGAGAAAGGATAAGAGGAGAGTAAATGTGGTGAGCCACGTATGGCTATTGTATATACTCACTGTTGTTCTATTATTACTATTGTCATCGACATCCACTATTGTATATACTTACTGTTGTTGCTGTTACTGTTGAATTGTTGTGTTGTTGTGTTGATGCTGCTGTTGGCTCCGCCTGTGGCTCGGGCCTCTGAGGAGGTATATAACCGGCTGATCTGAGACAGGCTCTCAGTGCGAGAGAAGCTACACGTTGGCACACATCTAGTTGATTAAAGCCACTGTTCTTTGGTACAAACTGTCTCGACTGAATTGATGGCCGTCAGTAAAAAGAGTCAAGAAATGAAGAAATGAGTTCACTGGAGCAGGAGCAGACTGACATGATGGGCCTACCAGGATAGTCTTGTTCGTTGATTTTGGAAAGGAGGTAGAAGCGGGCTGTGTGAGGTTCGGGGACTATGAGGTTGGAGGCTGTGGAGGGTAGATCTCCTATAATGATAAGCCCTCAGGTTTATGTCAACTAAGTGAAATATCATGCACTATTTTCTTTTTAAATGCATACCTTTTTAAAACTTAAAGCCCAGTGTTAAATCCCTTGACAACTTTGACAGTTGCAGTGAGTTTTGACAATTCTTTGAGCGCTTTGACTGTTCCAGTAAGTGTATGCACTTCTTGCACACAATCATGTCTACTTTTAACAATCCTAAAGTGTGCCTCACCTCTCCCAAAGGGGTGTCTTACCTCTCACAACAGTGCCCATATCCAAAGTGGTACCTAGCCTCTCTAAAGGGGCACTCTGGCTAGCCAAACAAACCCATCAAGTTTACATCAACTCTTTTCTGGTCTAATTTGCAGTGGGTTTCACACACCTGGCCTACCAAAACCCGCTTCAGTGGATGCGGCTGGTGATTTAGATGGTCAGCTGCCTCTGTAAACCACGCATGTGTGAACCCTGGCAAACTCCAGTCCTGCCCCCTCAAAAATAGGGAGTGTGGTGAACGTATTATAGTAACCATTCACCACTGTACTACATTGTATCATGCTGTTGCCCATGTGGGCTCCACCTATGGACCATTGTACTGTATTACACTGATTGTATCATGTTGGTGCCCTAGTGGGCTCCGTCCCTGGCTCCGCCCCCTTGAGGGGAGGTATAAAGAGCAGCTGCCCTGTAGGCGGCTCTCATCGCAGAGCAGTCGCAGGCAGGCACTGTTCTAATTGATTAAAGCCTCTGTTCACTTCTATTCTCTGTTTCAAGTGAATTGATGGTCGCATCACCGAGTTTCGGGGAGGGAGTTAAAATTTCCATTTATCATGATGATGGAGATGCTCTCATTGTAGCAAAAATTCAGGCCTAACTATTACAAGTGCGGAGTTACATTCCTTCAGGCATTAATTGATGTTGGAGACTGTTTTTAAATATAGAATTTTTATTTTATTTTTACATTTGTTCTCATGCTCTTAATCCAGCATTTCCATCCCTCTATTTATTTATCCTTTTGTACCTGATTTGGCATTGAATGCACCCATTCTAATTTTCACTTTCTTCAGTCTTTGTGCTGTGTATTTCTCAATGCCTCAATGTGACTGCTTAAGGAGACACACAGTTGTTTGCACAGTTCACCCAGGTTTCTTTGATCCCGCACTCTGACATTCAGTTCACACTTCCAGCAACCTTTTATGCAGTAAATTCAAAAACATAAATGTGCAGCATGGATATTAATTATCAATGGACACCATTAGATGTTCTGCTGCAGCAACATATGGCTCATTGTCTTCTTTTTCACTAAATTTTTCCGTTTTGCTAATATGAAGAGTTTTGCCTCAGTGGTCAGACACAGGGTCAATTTTCACTCCCTGTATCTTTGTGTAAGAGTCAGTGTAATGCAGGTGTCAGCCAGGTCCACGGTCAATTGACGAGAATGGAAAAGGAGAAATGTTCGTATTAAATGACTTTTCTGGTTTTAGGAGGAGCAGGAGGGCACCTCCAAGGCCCACAGAAATGATCTGGCCTGCTGCTGCATTGGTGTTGAAGATCTACCCCATTCCCGTGACTTACCTTTTTTGCCACTGATCTAATTTTCCTTTGCTGAATCTGGTGCGCTGTGCAGAGACACCTATTTGGACCCTTGCAGCTCATCTGGTGTTTGTAAATAAAACCGGGCCCTCAAAACTACAGGGGTCTCTTGGTAGCCCATTTGGCTTTTTGGAGAGCGCACTCTGCAGGTCAATCACCCAAAAGTCAAAATAGATCCCGACGAGGAAAATCCCATTCAATTGTTGCATAAATAGAAAAAGGACGCTTTGAGCCATTGCTGTGATATTGGGCTCAATTTAATTGCCTCGCTGCGCCTAACTTGGTGACAGGACGAGGCCATTAAATCTCGCGAAAAGCCTCTCGTGAGATTTGCTATGCTCGGAACGCCCCGTGTGATATAACAAGATATCGCTGTGCAAGATCCAGATTAACATATTTGAGTGAGCCATTAGGTTCATTTAATTATGTCTGCACCCGATTTTCCCAACGCCCAGGAAGTAATGGCTTCATCTCAGAGACCTCACCATGGTGCCGTTTTGTACTGGTCCACACAAATGTGTACCAGGTGTAACAGCACTGGGGGGTCTCTCAAGCCATTTGAGGACTCTGGGTGGCACTCCTGCTGGCACCCAGACACCTTTGAATTACTGGCCTGACACTTTTGCACTGCCAAAGTGCCCAGGTGGCACTTCTACACTGGCAAGGGCACTGCCAGGCTGGCACTGCCAAGATGCCCAGGTGACAGCTTGCCTTGCCAAGAATTGGCCCAATGCCTTACCCTTAAGAGGTGGGATGGGGAGGAGCTCGTGGACCCCCAAGAGGTAAGTTGGGGTAGCGGGGAGTCTGGAGGATGCAGTGGGGATTCCAAGGGGTGTTGAAAGATCGTGAGGCATTTAAAAATGGTGCCCGATCAGCTCGTCAGTGCAGGAAGTGGGGTAAGAATGGTCTCAGCAGGGTGTTCCCGACCGCGGGCAAAAAAAACACCAAAGTCCCGTTAGAAAGCAGGTTGGTTCAGAGAGACCCCGCTATACACACCCAAAACGGGGCTCTGCTTTTTGCACGTTAAAACATGCCCATTAAGTTAGAAAGTACTATTATTGAGATTAGCTGACAAATCAAAAAAGGTTTTATGACATGCTTACAAATAAATGGATTAGTGTCTCAGTTAAATTGGCAGACATAGGAATGCCACAAGAGCTCATTATGCATTCTCCATTAATATAACTGGCAATGATTATTAATCTACTGACCTTGTATTTTGATATCAGCAAGTGATATTTTCTGTTTTTCCACAAAGGCTAATGGAATACATAGAACATAGAACATAGAAAATACAGCACAGAACAGGCCCTTCGGCCCACGATGTTGTGCCGAACCTTTGTCCTAGATTAATCATAGATTATCATTGAATTTACAGTTCAGAAGGAGGCCATTCGGCCCCCTGAGTCTGCACCGGCTCTTGGAAAGAGCACCCCACCCAAACTCAACACCTCCACCCAACACCAAGGGCAATTTTGGACACTAAGGGCAATTTATCATGGCCAATCCACCTACCCTGCACATCTTTGGACTGTGGGAGGAAACCGGAGCACCCGGAGGAAACCCACGCAGACACGGGGAGATGAGACATGAGGCAAATGAGACTGTGTCATGCAAAAACTAAAACAAATATTCAATACTAGATTGATTCTAGATGGGTTGGCAGATTTTAAATTTCATTCCTTATTTGCTTTGGATATTAAGATCATGTGCATTTGTACGAACAAATGGTAGTGCATATTTTCATTTTGCATTGTGCTGGCATCTGAATGTAATTGTCATTACTCTAATGCCTGCTGTCAATCCCTGAAGACTGTTGTTTGTTGTCACCTAGTTAGAGAAACTGCTTCTTATAAATGACAGTTCATCAATCTTTACCATTCAATCCAGTGGTGTAACAGAACAGATGCTTTATCAATGTCACTGACTAGCAGGAAATTGTCAAAATGATCTTCTATTAAATGCCAACTTATTAGTCAAACAGGTTTACCATTACTCCAGGAGGCTAGACTATTATGTGCAAACATTAATCACAACTCACACACATTACATGCTACTCAACACAGCTTTGAAGATCGAAAGAAATACTGACCTGTTCCACTCTAATATCATATTCTCCATGGACCTTTTTTCCACGGAATAATTTTGCCCTAAGAAAAAATAAAATCATAAATGAATCACTAATTAGACATTGACTACCTTAAGTAATACTTAGACAGTACTAGTAAGTGTGTTAACCAACTCTTCTTTTTTGCTGCTTTAGGGAATGTCACGAAGCTGTGCCGGACAGAATTAATTTGATATCTCATCGGCAGGTTCCAAGTACAATTTGTTTTTGAAGGGACATTTCACTAGAACTCAGAAACACTGACTTAAAATGGTTGCCAATTTACCCCATTTCATAGAGACATAAGGGGCGGGATTCTCCGGTCTGCCAGCTGCGTTTTCTTGCACCGTCAGCCACAGCCGGCAGTGGCATTTCCCATTGTGTCTGCCCCATGCCGTCAGGAAACCTGTGGGTGTGGGTGCACTACCGGCTGACCGGAGGATCCCGCTGATGGAGAATCCCATTGAGTCTATGGAGGCCCCAAAGGACATTGATCTCCCAGGATATTTGAAAGTCTCCTTTCCCTTTTCATTCAGATAGAAGAATTAACCATTCAGGAGTTAACTGCTGGAACATTAAAAATTAATCCCCTCGGCTATCACAATGCTATGTCAGACATGAGCTGATCAATTTCCTTTTAGAATATATAACTGGCATGTACCAGTGGGTACAGAGATCATATGATACAATCTGTTGTGTGGACACTTATATTTCAGATTTGGCAGAGATATTCCAGCTGCTGGACAGAGCGGTTGTCTTTTGCAATCCCCCCCTCTCTACAATATTCGATATAAGTTTTGAACCCCTGTTTTACTGAGCTGAAAGCGTGTCTACTTACATTCCTATAGCAGACAGATACACTCTAAAAAGTCTCTTTATCTCAGCAGAAAGCATTTAACTGCTTTTGATGTGGTCAGGAGCTGTCAATCATAGCTAGATATTTATAAACATTGTGCTAACTTCACCGCAGGATACTTTAGATGCATTCGAGCATGAAGGACAATGAGACCTTGCAGATCAAAGGATCTGAGTTGGTTTAAAGCCTTGTGATGTGCTTTTGGCTTTCTATGAAGTAACAACTGCTGCTTTCTATACCTCTGTCTGAGGCATCAGGAGTAAGGGACAGGTAAATGAAAAAGCAGTATTCTTTAACATCCAGGCAGGCATGAGTGATGGAGGATGGGTGGGTCTCTTATATGGATGGGGTCTCTGATATGGGTGGGGGTCTCTGATTGGGGGATTCTGAACTGGGGGAGCCTATGATAAGGGGGTCTCTGATGGGAAGTCTCTGATAAGTGGGAGGTTCTGATATGGAGGTCTAATGGGAGTCTCTGGTGGAGGGAGTCTGATGGAGGTCTCTGATTTGGGTCTCTGGTGAGTTTTATGATGGGGAACTGGTGGAGGGTCAGTGGGGGGTGGTTGGTTCACCCTCATTCGCAGGTGCTGTGGCAATATCACACTAGCACCTGGGCACCCTTGTACTGGCACCCTGTAAGTGCTACCGCCAGCTTGGCAGCCACCTGGACATCTTGGCAGTGCCAGAATGCAGTGCCAATATGCCAGCTGGGCAGTGCCAAGGTACCCATATTCCAGGCGGAGGGCCAGGGGGACAATCTGCACTATCCTTGACCACCTAGGGGTCTCCGATGGCCTAGGAGAACCCGAGTGCCATTCCTTCTGTTCCACGTTTCTGTGGACCAGTACTGCATGTGTTCAGCTACAGCCTCGCTCTGGAGGCTGTTTGATCCCAAGTGAGCTCGCCTAAGCAGGTTTCAACCCTACTTAGGCATGCGCTGTATGGTCACGCCCCTTTTGGGCAGGATTCCGATTCCGACACCTCGCGGGACTTGGGTTTATCCTGTGAGGCATAAAGGCTGCTGGGAAACCTGCAATAGGCCTCTCCTGGCATCTACCGCCACATTGTGTTCGAGGGCGAGCGTAACACAGCGCCTAGTAATAACCTAGCTGCCCACATGTCCTCTGGCACTCTTCCCTTTTCTATTGAGTTGTTATAAATATGAATCCAGGGCTTCCGGGTGCGGCGATGACCAGCTAAGTCGCACGTTTCGGCAGCTCCTGGTGGAACGGACTTTTGGGCTCTTGATAGGAGCCCCACGGCAATTTTAACGGCAAATAACACTGTGCGGTAATCCAGAAGGGAATCCCCCCTGGACACGGATGGAAAAAAGAGAGGAAAGTAGCCGGATTGCGGTGGATCCTCAAGAGCAGCGGCCAGGAAGGCAGGCACAAAGCAAGATGGCGTCGGAAGGAGGCAGTTTAATATGGGGCCCTGACCAACAAGAGTTCCTGCGGCGTTGCGTAGATGAACTCAAAAAGGAGATGAAGAAGGAGCTGTTGGCCCCGATATTACAAGCGATTGAGGGGCTAAAGGAGGAGCAAAAGACCCAGGAACAGGAGCTTCGGGTCGTGAAGGCAAAGGCTGCTGAAAATGAGGACGACATACAGGGCCTGGTGGTGAAAACGGAGATCCACGAGGCACAACACAAAAGATGTGTGGAAAGGCTGGAGGTGCTGGAGAACAATGCGAGAGTGAAGAACTTAAGGATTCTTGGTCTTCCCGAAGGTGCAGAAGGGGCGGACGCCGGGGCATATGTGAGCATGATGCTGCATTTGTTAATGGGATCGGAGGCCCCGACGGGTCCGCTGGAGGTGGAGGGTGCCTATCGGGTTATGGCGCGAAGACCGAGGGCTGGAGAAATTCCTCGAGCAGTAGTTGTGAGATTTCTCCGATACAAGGACAGAGAGATGGTCCTCAGATGGGCCAAGAAAACTCGGAACAGTAGGTGGGAGAATGCGGTGATCCGCCTGTATCAAGATTGGAGTGCGAAGGAGGGCAAGCTTTAATCGGGCCAAGGCGGTGTTGCATAAAAGGTCAAATTCGGAATGTTGCAACCGGCAAGACTGTGGGTCACACATCTAGGGAAACACCACTATTTCGAAACGGCAGACGAGGCGTGGACATTTACTGTCGAGGAGAAGCTGGTGTGAGCGGGCCAGAAAAAGAACGTTTGGGACAAAAGTGGGGGGGTGAATTTGTGGGATGAAGGGGGGAAAAAGGGGGAAGAGAGGACTTCCCAGATTGTTAAACCTGCGACCCTGTAACTTCTCTCTCTTCCCCATGTCGTGGGGGAGGGGGTGAGGGAGGATGAGGAGCTGTGGGCGCAGGCCATTGGGGGCGGGGCCAAAAGGGGAAGCGCGGGCTTTGTTCCCGCGCTATGGTAATCATGGCGGGAACAGGGAAGCAGGAAGGAGGGGGCCTCGCACAGTGTGAGCCGAGGTCACGAGTTTGCTGACTTCTGGGAGCAACATGGGGGGTGCAATTACGCTAGCTTGGGATCTAGCAGGGGGGGGGTTAACTGGGTTGCTGCTGCTGGGGAGAAGGGGGAGCTGGTATGGGAGGGGGGGGGTCGGGGCGGGGGGGGCGCCGCCTGGGGGGGATACAGCTACGTGGGAACCGGGTGAGGAGCTGGATTGAAAAAGGAAATGGCTAGTCGTCAAGGGGGGGGGTAAAGAGCCCCCCCCAACCCGGTTGATCACGTGGAATGTGAGAGGGCTGAACGGGCCGATTAAGAGGGCACAGGTACTCGCACACCTAAAGAAATTTAAGGCAGATGTGGTTATGCTTCAGGAGACGCATCTGAAGCTGACAGACCAGGTTAGACTTCGCAAAGGATGGGTGGGGCAGATGTTTCATTCGGGGCTAGATGCAAAAAACAGGGTGGTGGCCATACTAGTGGGGAAGCGGGTAATGTTTGAGGCAAAGACTATAGTGGCGGATAGTGGGGGCAGATACGTGATGGTGAGTGGCAAACTGCAAGGGGAGGCGGTGGTATTAGTGAACGTGTATGCCCCGAACTGGGATGATGCCAATTTTATGAGGCGTATGTTAGGACGAAACCCGGACCTAGAAGTGGGGAAGTTGCTAATGGGTGGAGACATTAATACGGTGCTGGACCCAGGGCTGGACAGATCGAGGTCCAGGACCGGAAGGAGGCCGGCTGCAGCTAGGGTGCTTAAGGATTTTATGGTGCAGATGGGAGGAGTAGATCCCTGAAGATTTAGTAGACCTAGGAGAAAGGAGTTCTCGTTTTTCTCCTATGTACATAAAGTATTTTCACGAATAGATTTTTTTGTTTTGGGAAGGGCACTGATCCCAAAGGTGACGGGGACGGAGTACACGGCTATAGCCATCTCGGATCATGCTCCACACTGGGTGGACCTGGAGATAGGGGAAGAAAAACAACAGCTTCCACCCTGGAGAATGGACATGGGGTTATTGGCAGATGAGGGGGTGCGTTTAAGGGTGAGGGGGTGTATTGAAAGGTACTTGGAAATTAATGATAATGGGGAGGTACAGGTGGGAGTGGTCTGGGAGGCACTGAAGGCAGTGGTTAGAGGGGAGCTGATATCTATTAGGGCACATAAAGGAAAGCAGAAGGGTAGGGAAAGGGAGCGGTTGTTGAAAGAACTGCTGAGGGTGGACAGACAATACGCGGAGGCACCGGAGGAGGGACTATACAGGGAAAGGCAAAGGCTACATGTAGAATTTGACTTGCTGACTACGGGTAAGGCAGAGGTACAATGGAGGAAGGCACAGGGTGTACAGTACGAATATGGGGAGAAGGCGAGTAGGTTGTTGGCCCACCAACTGAGGAAAAGGGGAGCAGCGAGGGAGATAGGTGGGGTGAGAGATGAGGAGGGAGAGATGGAGCGGGGAGCGGAGAGAGTGAATGGAGTGTTCAAGGCATTTTATGAAAGATTATATGAAGCGCATATGAAGGGCTTTTTATGAAAGATTATATGAAGCGCAGCCCCCGGACGGGAAGGAGAGAATGATGCGCTTTCTGGATCAACTGGAATTTCCTAAGGTGGAGGAACAGGAGAGAATGGGGCTAGGAGCACAGATTGAGACGGAGGAAGTAGTGAAAGGGATTGGAAGCATGCAGGCGGGGAAGGCCCCGGGACCAGACGGATTCCCAGTTGAATTCTATAAGAAATATTTGGACTTGCTGGCCCCGCTACTGATGAGAACCTTTAATGAGGCGAGGGAAAGGGGGCAGCTGCCCCCGACTATGTCAGAGGCAACGATATCGCTCCTCCTAAAGAAGGAAAAAGACCCGCTGCAATGCGGGTCATACAGGCCCATTTCCCTCCTGAATGTGGATGCTAAGATTCTGGCCAAGGTAATGGCAATGAGGATAGAGGATTGTGTCCCGGGGGTGGTCCATGAGGACCAAACTGGGTTTGTGAAGGGGAGACAGCTAAATACAAATATACGGAGGCTGCTAGGGGTAATGATGATGCCCCCACCAGAGGGGGAAGCGGAGATAGTGGTGGCGATGGATGCCGAGAAAGCATTTGATAGAGTGGAGTGGGATTATTTGTGGGAGGTGTTGAGGAGATTTGGCTTTGGGATCGGGTATATCAGGTGGGTACAGTTGCTGTATAGGGCCCCGATGGCGAGCATGGTCACGAATGGACGGGGGTCTGACTATTTTCGGCTCCATAGAGGGACGAGGCAGGGATGCCCTCTGTCCCCGTTATTGTTTGCATTGGCGATTGAACCCCTGGACATGGCACTGAGGGGTTCCAGGAAGTGGAGGGAAGTACTTAGGCGGGGGGGGGGGGAGAAGAACACCGGGTATCTCTGTATGCGGATGATTTGTTGCTATATGTGGCGGACCCGGCGGAGGGGATGCCAGAGATAATGCGGATACTTGGGGAGTTTGGGGATTTTTCAGGGTATAAACTGAACATGGGGAAAAGTGAGCTATTTGTGGTGCATCCGGGGGGGGCAGAGCAGAGAGATAGAGGATTTACCGTTGAGGAAGGTAACAAGGGACGTCCGGTACCTGGGGATCCAGATAGCCAAGAATTGGGGTACATTACATAGGCTTAATTTAACACGGTTGGTGGAACAGATGGAGGAGGATTTCAAGAGATGGGACATGGTGTCCCTGTCGTTGGCAGGTAAGGTGCAGGCTGTTAAAATGGTGGTCCTCCTGAGATTCCTTTTTGTGTTCCAGTGCCTCCCGGTGGTGATCACGAAGGTTTTTTTTAAAAGAATTGAGAAGAGCATTATGAGTTTTGTGTGGGCTGGGAAGAGCCCGAGAGTGAGGCGGGGATTCTTGCAGCGTAGTAGGGACAGGGGGGGCTGACACTACCGAGCCTAAGTGAATACTACTGGGCCGCCAATGTTTCAATGGTGTGTAAGTGGATGGGAGAAGGGGAGGGAGCGGCGTGGAAGAGATTGGAGAGGGCGCGTCCTGCAGGGGGACTAGCCTGCAAGCAATGGTGACGGCGCCGTTGCCGTTCTCACCAAAGAAATACACCACAAGCCCGGTGGTGATGGCTACATTGAGAATTTGGGGGCAGTGGAGACGGCATACGGGAGGGACGGGAGCTTCGGTGCGGTCCCCGATAAGAAACAATCATAGGTTCGTTCCGGGGAGAATGAATGGGGGATTTGGAGCATGGCAAAGAGCTGGGGTAGTACAATTAAGAGATCTATTTGTAGATGGGACGTTTGCGAGTCTGGGAGCGCTGACGGAGAAATATGGGTTGCCCCAAGGGAATGCATTTCGGTATATGCAATTGAGGGCTTTTGCGAGGCAACAGGTGAGGGAATTCCCGCAGCTCCCGACGCAGGAAGTGCAGGATAGAGTGATCTCGGAGACATGGGTGGGGGACGGTAAGGTGGCGGACATATACAGGGAGATGAGGGACGAGGGGGAGATCATGGTAGATGAGCTGAAAGGGAAATGGGAAGAAGAACTGGGGGAGGAGATTGAGGAGGGGCTGTGGGCTGATGCCCTACGTAGGGTAAACTCATCGTCCTCGTGTGCCAGGCTAAGCCTGATACAATTTAAGGTGCTACACAGGGCGCATATGACTGGAGCACGGCTTAGTAAATTTTTGGGGGTAGAGGATAGGTGTGCGAGATGCTCGAGAGGCCCAGCGAATCACACCCACATGTTCTGGTCATGCCCGGCACTACAGGGGTTCTGGGTGGGGGTGGCAAAGGTGCTTTCGAAGGTGGTGGGGGTCCTGGTCGAACCAAGCTGGGGGTTGGCTATATTTGGGGTTGCAGAAGAGCCGGGAGTGCAGGAGGCGAGAGAGGCTGACGTGTTGGCCTTTGCGTCCCTTGTAGCCCGGCGCAGGATATTGTTAATGTGGAAGGAAGCCAAACCCCCGGGGGTGGAGACCTGGATAAACGATATGGCAGGGTTCATAAAGTTAGAACGGATTAAGTTCGTGTTAAGGGGTTCGGCTCAGGGGTTCACCAGGCGGTGGCAACCGTTCGTCGACTACCTCACAGAAAGATAGAGGGAATGGAAAAGAAGTAGATAACAGCAGCAACCCGGGGGGAGGGGGGGGGGGAGGAATCGGACGGACTCTCAGGGATGTTATTGTATATGTATAGGTATTTGGTATATGTAATTGTATATTGGATTGCTGGACTGTATTTTTGGAGAGTATTTATTTTGGACAAGGCAGTTGCCATTTAGTTTTGTTTTTTGTTTTTGTTTATATAATACTTATTTATTTGTTTAAAACTGGCCACGGTTATTTATATTGCTTTATTGCTGTGTAAAAGAAACACTACGTATTGTTATGTTTGGCCAAAAAACTTGAATAAAATATATATTTTTTAAAAATAAAATAAATATGAATCCATCTGGGCCAAGGATTTTGTCCTCCCTAAGCTTGATTATTTTGTCAATTATCTCCCCTTTTTCTGTCCACAATGTACCTGCTATTTAAACATTAAGTATGCAAACATAACGGAACTTTACAGAGTACCAAGGTGTTATAACCTGCCTGCTTACCACTGGCTGGGGACTAATGGCAATCCCCCAATGAAGGGGCACGGAGAAATCATTAGCAGGTCCCTGCATAAATAAAGCTGACCAGTGTGGAACCAGCTAGAGAGGAGTGAGCAGCAAGGGAGTTACTACTGCTGTTGTGTATAATATATATATATGTTATTGTAAATAAAGTTTTCTTTCTGTTATACAAACTAGTGCTGGATTCTTCGTGGCCCTCAAAAAACTGGCGACGAGGGTTAAACTGGATACGCTGCTGAAGCCACCTCCCTGTATTTTTTGTTGTATACAGGTTGGAAGTTTTTTTTCTGTTACACCATGCCTCTTTATTGACGTTTGGATGTCTTTGATGCTGCGATGGAAAGTTAGAACCAGTACGCACAACGGATGCATTACTATCTCCGAGCAAACGACATCACCGAAAATGAGCGGCAGGTGGTCATTTTGCTCACCGCCTGCGGCCCGCATACGTTTGGAGTGATTAGGAGCCTTACGTACCCAGCTGCGCCGGACACCAAGACGTTTGATGAACTTGTGACCTCAGTGGGGCAACATTTTAACCCAACCCCATCCACGATAGTCCAGCAGTTTAATACTGCTAAGAGGACCCTAGGAGAATCCCTTGCAGAGTTTCTAGCCAGGCGACGTAGGACTGCGGAGTACTGTGACTATGGTGAGACATTGTCAGAAATGTTACGCGACCGTTTGGTTTGCGATATTAACAATGCGGCCACCCAGAGAAAGTCGTTAGCCGAGCCAACATTGACTTTTCAACAGGCCATTCAGATAGTATTGTCCCGAGAGAGCACAGAATGGGGAGTGCAGGAACTACAGGGAATGGAGGTGCAAAGCGTCTCCCCGCTCCCCTGCCTTACCTTGGGCGGAGCAGCATTCGGATAGACGCCAGTGGCCGCCGGGCGTTCCTCCCGAAGGGAGCCTTCTCCAGAATCAATGGATGAGGAGCCATGTCAGTGTCGGACTTGCGGACGCCGACACTGTCGCGGACGGCGGTCCTGGGGACGCCAGAGGCGCCGTCGTTCCAACAGAAACTGGGGCCAGCCCAGGGGCCGTACCTTCCATTTGGATGAACCTGCGGGGACTACTCCTGAGGACGTGGAGGCGGAGGACGACTGCCTGCAGCTGCATTGTGTGGCAGCTCCCTGTGTGGCCCCCATTAAGGTGACAGTACGGGTCAATGGTCACCCGCTCGAGATGGAGTTGGACACTGGTGCAGCGGTCTCCGTGATTGCCCAGAGGACATTCGACCACATCAACCAGGGTATACAGACCCTTACATTAACCGATACACAGGCCAGGTTGGCCGCCTACACAGGGGAATCATTGGACATTGCTGGAACTATGATGACTCCTGTTGTTTATGGATGCCAGGAGGAGCGTTTCCCACTTATCGTGGTGCACGGCCACGGGCCCAGCCTGTTGGGTCGGGACTGGTTGCGCCACTTGCGGCTGCAGTGGCACCACATCCTTCAAACAGGTTCTGGAGGGTTGACGGAGGTACTAGGACGGTACCCAGATGTATTCCAGCCCGGTTTGGGGAAGATAAAAGGGGCCGTATCCAGTATCCAGGTCGAAACAGGAGCCATGCCGAAACAGGAGCCTACTTCCGGGAGCGCCCGATGCCTTACGCCGTGCTCGAGAAGGTAGAAGGTGAGCTCACTCGTTTGGAGTCCTTGGGTATTATCAGGCCCGTCCGTTTCGCTGACTGGGCAGCGCCAATTGCACCTGTAATGAAGCCAAATGCCACAGTTTGCTTGTGCGGCGACTATAAACTTACAGTGAATACGGCTTCCCGGCTCGACCGATATCAAATGCCCCGCATAGAAGACCTCTACACGAAGCTTGCAGGCGGACTCTTGTTCATGAAATTAGATACGAGTTACGCCTACCTACAGTTGGAGCTGGACCCTGCCTCCCGGCCATATGTAACTATCAATACACACCGGAGCCTCTATGAATATACACGGTTGCCCTTTGGGGTATCCTCTGCCTACGCTATCTTCCAACGCGTCATGGAGGGCATCTTGAGAAGTTTACCGCGTGTCGCTGTCTACTTACGATGTTTTGATTACAGGTACGTCAGAGCAGGAACATTTGGAAAATTTGGAAGCTGTCCTTAGATGCTTCTCAGAGGCTGGAGTCTGTTTACGTCGTACAAAGTGCGTCTTTCAGGCGAAGGAAGTGGTCTAGCTGGGTTATCGGGTGGACAGCGAAGGTTTGCACCCTGTCGCAGTGAAGGTGCGCGCAATTCAACAGGCCCCCGCCCCTACTGACACTTCACATCTTTGTTCTTTTCTGGGCCTCGTAAATTATTACGGGAAGTTGCTCCCCAATCTGGCAACTACGCTGGCCCATTGCACCTTCTGCGAAAGAAGAATCACATCTGGGTTTGGGGTCAGCCGCAAGAAACCACTTTCCGGCGGGTAAAACAGCAATTGCCGTCGTTGGGGTTACTAACCCACTACGATCCTGGAAAGCCTTTGCTCATCATGTGAGGTGCATCCCCATATGGTATTGGGGCCATCCTGTCCCACAAGATGGAGAACGGGGCCGAGCGGCCGATAGCTTTCGCCTCCCGCACATTGACTGCAGCGGAAAAGAAGTACGAGCAGATCGAGGAGGGCCTGGCGGTGGTCTTTGCGGTGAAACGCTTCCACCAGTATGTATATGGCCGCCATTTCACTATCGTGACTGATCATAAGCCTCTGCTGGGACTTTTCCGAGAGAATAAGCCAATACCACCCATTGCTTCCGCACGGATCCAGCGCTGGGCTTTGTTGCTCGCTGCCTACGAGTATTCTCTGGAGCTTAAACCAGGGACCCAGATAGCGAACGCCGATGCACTGAGCCGATTGCCTTTGTCGACTGACCCTATGTCGACCCCCACGACAGGCGAGGTGGTCGCAACCCTAAATTTTATGGACTGTTTGCCTGTCACGGCATCACAGGTCCGTGAGTGGACCCAGACGGAGCCAGTCCTGTCAAAGGTTCGGCACATAGTCCTGTATGGTGGGCAGCATAGACAGCTCCCAGGCGAGTTGCGGGCATTTTCCTCCAAGTTGTCACACTTAGCGTGGAAGACGATATCTTCTTGTGGGGGACGTGTGTGGTCGTCCCGGAAAAATGCCAGGACCTCTTACTACAGGACTTGCACAATGGGCATCCAGGCGTGACCAAAATGAAAATGTTGGCCCGGAGTTATGTCTGGTGGCCAGGCCTCGACACCGACATTGAGAAGGTGGCCCAAAACTGCTCCATTTGCCAGGAGCATCAGAAGCTTCCGCCGGCCGCGCCCCTACATCACTGGGAATGGCCAGGGCGGCCTTGGCTGTGCTTGCATGCAGATTTTGCCGGCCCTTTTCAAGGATCCATGTTCCTTCTATTAATCGATGCCCAGTCTAAATGACTAGAGGTGCATAAGATGGTAGGGACAACGTCCTGCGCAACAATCAAAAAGATGCGTTTGTCTTTCAGTCGCATGGCCTCCCCAAGGTGCTCGTCACGGACAACATCACTCCTTTCACAAGTGAGTAGTTTGCAAGGTTCATGAAGATAAATGGCATATGCCATATCCGCACCGCTCCATACCACCTGGCTTCCAATGGGTTAGTGGAGCGCACAGTGCAGACATTCAAACGGGGCCTAAAGAAGCAGTCTTCCGGGTCTATGGACACAAGACTGGCTTGTTTTTGTTTTCATGTAGGACCACTCCACATGCAGTGACTGGGATAGCCCCCCGGAACTCCAAATGGGCTGGAGACTTCAAACCCGCCTTAACATGGTTTTCCCAGATATTGGAGCAAAAGTACGGCGCACTCAAGAACGGCAGGGACATGGCCTTTCTCGGCATCGACCGATTCGGCAGTTTGCGCCTGGTGACCCAGTGTTCATTCGAAATTTTGTTGGTGCTGCCCAGTGGGTCCCTGGCATTATCTTTCGGCGAACGGGCCCTATCTCTTACCAGGTGCAAGCCCAGGGTCGTCTCCAGCGCAAGCATGTAGACCACGTTTAATCCAGAAGGCCGCCTCTTCCAAAGATTCCCTGCCGACGGAACTCACTTCAACAGCCGCAGAGACCAGACACTGTGGAGGGTGTTCCTCACGATCTTCCTCTGGCGCTGCACTCAAAGCCTGCACAGGTCATTGCAGAACCACATGGATAGGGACGCCGAGATGACAGAGGCAGTGGACTCCGTCTCTGAGATGGAGACACAGGACGCCTCAGAAGGGGAATCCTCGGTCCCACGGGCTGTGGATGTACAACCGTTACGCCGTTCATCACAGAAGCGCCGTTCTCCATCTCGTTACACGCCACCCGATCCAGCGCCTCGTGCAAGTGGTGTCCGTCCTACGGCAAAATGAGTCCGACGCCCTCCTTTGCCAGGGTCTTCGGTGGATTCCTTGGACTTTGGGGGGGGGGGGGATGTTATAACCTGCCTGCTTACCACTGGCTGGGAACTAATGGCAATCCCACAATCCTTAGGGAATATGAGCTTCCCCAATGAGGGGGCCTGAGAAATCATTAGCAGGTCCCTGCTTAAATAAAGCTGGCCAGTATGGAATCAGCTAGAGAGGAGTGAGCAGCAAGGGAGCTGTATATATATATATATATATATATATATATATGTTCTTGTAAATAAAGTTTTCTTTCTGTTCTGCAAACTCATGCTGGATTCTTCGTGGCCCTCACAAAACAAGGGTTAAACGTGGCAAAGTTAAAGTACAGATTAAAAATAAGGAAAGTCAATAAAGATTCATTGATTGTCCCAGAGGTATTGGTTCTTCAGCTGAAGCTATTGCATTAAAGTCAAGGTTGGTATGTAACTTTTCTCCTGGAAACATTGTGGTTAGGTTCAAAGCAGGGTACTTGAGATGCAATCAAGTATGATGAGAAATAAAATTAAACAATCCCAACACCTGGCTGTCTGGAAGATATTACCCTGTCAATTACAGCCTACTTACAAGCTATTTCTCTTTGAAAGTGGATGTCAGCTTGGGCTGATAAGTGGCAAGTAACATACAGGCCATAATGATCAGCTCCAACAAAAGAGAATCCAACCATCTCCCCATGAAATTCAATGACATTGCTATCACTGAATTCCTCACTATTAACATCTAGGGGGTTACCATTGGCCAGAAACTGAATTGGACCAGCCATATAAACACTGTGGCTACACGAACAGGTGTGACGCTGGGAGTTTTGCACAGAATAGCTTACCCCCTGACTCCCCAAAGTCCGTACACCAACGACAAGGCAAAAGTCAGGACTGTGATTGGTCTGGATGAGCGCAGCTCTTGAAGCTCAACACTATCCAGGGCAAAGCTGCCAACTTGATTCAAACCCAATCTACCACCTTCAACATCAACTCCCTCCACCACCGACATACAATGTGTACCATCTACAAGTTGCATTAGAGAAACTTACCAAACCTTCAACAGCAACTTCCAAACTGACAACATCTACCAACTAGATGGGCAAGGGCATCAAATGCAAGGGAGCACCATCACCTGCAAGTTCCCCTCTAAGTGACACATTATCCTGACTTGCAAATATTTCCAAGCTTTATTTAGTCTGTTCCAAAGCGCAGGTTCACCAGCTTCTGAAGTTTGTAAGTCTTACTGAACCCGTGGCAGTTTCACTTCCCATGGCAGGAATCCATATAACCTAACAGAAACTGTGAGTGTAATGCTGAAATTTACCAAAGTATGTCTCAAATTTTGTGCGAGGGAATCAAGTTCACTAGAAACTTGATTAATCTTTGAGGACTTGGGAGGGAGAGAAAATTCAGGCTAGGCCATTTGCAGAGGCATAAATATGGGATGCTAACAGTGCACTGGAGGAGCAAGATGTTAACCTGCCAGTTGGGTCTGCCTAAGGGAGAATGCAGAAAAGATTTACAAGAAAGGCTCCTGGGAGTAGGATCTTTGTTATGTAGATTGATTGGATATGTTGGGATTGTTCTCCTTGAAGAAGAGAAGGTTGAGTGGAGATTTGATCGAGGACTCAGTAAATAGGGAAAAATATTGTCATTGGTGAAAGGATCGAGAGGCAGAGCGCACAGATTAAAGATAATTGGTAAAAGAAGCATGACAACATGAGGCAAAACATTTTCATGCAGTGAGTGGTTAGGACCTGGAATGTACATCTGCGAGTGTGGTGGAGACAGATTCAATCGAGGCTTTCAGAGGAAATTGGAGAGAAAAGGGAGCTAATGTTTCGAGTCTGGCTAAACGCTTTGACAAAGAGTCATCCAGACTCGAGACGTTGGCTCCCTTTTCTCTCCATAGATGCTGTCAGACGTGCTGAGATTGTCCAGTGTTTTTGTTTCATATTCCAGCATCCACAGTAATTTGCTTTTATCTAGTTGAAGAAGGGCCCTTTCATCTTTGGGCATTCTCTTTAACCACCCCAATTTAAAATTGTAGTTTGCCAGCCCTGAGTGAGAAGCGGATGGGCAAGTTCCCCACTTCATTTTAATGGCATAAATTGGACAGGGAATGTATATTTCCCTATAGTTTCCAGAGAATCAACTGGTAACACAAATACATTTTAACTGGAATTTAAACAGCGAATGGGACTTTTTTTCCCTCCAAGTTTTTTGACTAAAATAATTGTACTCTGCACTCACTGTTTACCACAGTAAATTCTAACTGGAGTACTGTTTAAACTTATGACGCCATTATAAGAGCCTAATTAGATATAAACAGTCTTTTTCCAATGGTAGCTATTTTAATATATTAGTCTTCCAGAATGTCTCCATTACACTTTTAAGAAGGTCTGAAAATTGTTTCTTTGTGTATCAATTACAAATTCCCAACTTTTTTTATTGATGTCCTCATTATGTTTGAATGAGCTGATCCTAATACTTAGGATAATGATTGTGGCAATAAGATTGCATTCATAATTTAACAGCTCAGCCATCACGAATAATCCATTTTACCATAATACAGGCCTACAAAATGATGAAGAAACCCTGGTGGAAGAAAGCTTTATAAAAAGGAAGAATTTGCTTATTGTACAAGATAGAATTCCTGTTTAATAATTGGGGACGGCAGTGGCATTTTCACTTGACTGGTAATCCAGAGACCCAGGGTAATACTCTGGGGACCTGGGTTTGAATCCCACCATAAGGATGGTGAAATTTGAATTCAATTAAATGAAATCTGGAATTAAAAGATGACCATGAAACCATTTGACAAAGAGTCATCGGACTTGAAACGTTATCTCTTTTCTCTCCCTACAGATGCTGCCAGACCTCCTGAGGTTTTCCAGCATTTTCTCTTTCGACCATGAAACCATTGTTGTTAGCCGTTTTAGTTACTGTGATATGAAGAGTCTAAAGTTCTTGTTCCTTTTCACCAAACACCATTTATTTCACTTCCACAGCCTCTGCACAAAACTCTTAACAACACACCACCTGACAGAGGCCACCTGAAGGCCCTTTACATATCAGTGTCATTAATGGATACTTAACATAAATGAGACAACTAATTGCAATGTCTCTTAACCCATTACTTAACAGTCTCCCCTTACTTGGAGAAAAAAAAATTAGGTGAAAACAAAATTTCAAGAAACTCAAAAACACACACATGATTTCCCCCCCTTTTTTTTGTTTGGACGAGAAAGAGAAAAAAAAGTCACAGAAACAAGCGCCCTTCTTTAACAATATCCAAAAGTTTCTGTGAACTCGCCCCTCTTTTCGTAAAACAGTCTGACAGTTGATAGCTCCTGTCGACCCATTTAATTTGTTATTTCCCCTCTGTCCAACATCTGCTTCAAACTTGCGATGTCTATCCGTAACCTCTTTTCATTTACACTTTTTGTAGAGTGCACATTTTCCCACAGGGCTTTATTGTCAATGTGACAGTCAATGGGTATATTACCCAAATCCCCTAATCCCAAAATTTCTGTCAATACCATACTTATATAAAAAGCCATATCCACCGCCTCTACAAGGCTTAACGTCTCAGCAGCCAAAGTGCTTTTTACCACTCTCCTTATTTTCTTTGTTTCCCACACAAGCGGGCAACATTTACCATTGTTCCCCAAAAGAAAAATTATAAAACCTCCTGCGCTTGAAACCCCATCACATAAATTTGCGTAGGACGCATCACTATAGGACGCATCACTATAAACTATGAATTTCAAGTGCTTAAGGTCAGGAACTTCAAAACACACTCCTGCATTTTTAGTTTGGCCAATGCTTTATTTGCTCTTATTATGTCTTCCACTTTGGGATCATTCATTTTTGTACTCAACTCGAAGACATCAAAACTCACGTACGGTCTAGTCTCCCTCCCTCACCAGTTCAGTTGCCCAATTAAACTTCGCAGTTGCTCTTTTTCTATCTTTGAAACCATTGCGTCTTTTTGTGAAACTCGGCCACGACTAATTGCTATTGGGGTGATGCTTACCAAATAAGATTGCTGACATAAAGTTGCCCCTAACTTAGTCTGTCCAATTTCCAGTCCAATATATTTAAATGCACCGGAAGCCTGAATTCTAACCCTGAATTCTTTCCTCAAACCAGAGATTACAATAGCTTCAAAATCACTAGTCCCACCCCACAGTAAATCATCGACATGCATCATAAAAATGCCAGAAAGATTTCCTTTATAGTGCCAGGAAAACACTGCAGGATCTGCTTTCAACTGGCAACAGCCTAACTTTAACAAAACTGAGCTTACCGAAAAATACCAGACTCTAGATGAATCATTTAATCCATATACACATTTGTTCAACTTCCAGAGTACCCTTTCTGCGTTAGCTGCTTCTTTAGGAGGACAGAGAAAAATGTCTCTCTGGAGTTGATGCCCCTGCAAAAAGGCAGCTTTTATATCTATAGATTTGCATTCCCATGCCTTTGTGGCTAATAGAGCCAAGAAGATCTTTAAAATAACCTTTCCTGCTGTAGGTGAATCTACCCTTAAATCCTGATCTTCTAAGTTTTCTTCAAATCCCCTTGCTACAAGCCTGGCCTTTGCCTTATAAGTTCCATCCGGAAGAACCTTTTCCGTGCAAATCCATCTGTGGGATAGAGCTCTTTGTCCCCTATCTGGTACTTCCGTGTATACCCCAAATTCACTCCAGCTATGCAATTCTTGCTGTTTAGCTTCTTTAATAACTTTTTCATCTAATTTATTTGAAGCCACCAAAATCTCACGTGCATGTGGGCTTCTACTTCTATTAGTATTCGTAGTCTTACTCATGTTCCGAGATCTTGACAAATTACGTCCCCTCTCCCGCCTGGTATCTCATTCTGTACTGCTACTGCTTGATCTTTCCCTTCTGCTGTGGGGTGTCCTTTCAATAGTTCTCGACCTTTTCCTGCGGACCTGCTCACTATCCGATGTACTATCTGAACTGGCACTGCGTTTCCATGCCCTCCATTTTTGAACTTGGTTTTCCCAATCCATTGTCTTGACTCCTTCCCCTGAATGCTGTACATTCAACCAATCTTTATCCTTTCCAATGGCCTTCCCTGCTCTACTAATAACAGTTGCATCCTTCTATTGGCTAGACCCTTCAGGCAAGTATGTCACTTTTGTACCAACTTTTGACAGTTGCCCTTTCAGAAGGCCTGTTCTAATTCACCAGAAGTGTTGTGTTCCTCCACAGAAACCCTGTCTATATCAGTTAATTGGTCCTCATAGTTCTGTAACACATGCGTACCAGATGACTCTGGTTCCTTGTCATGTCTGTCTGCTCGGTCTAAATTTGAAAATTTGCAATCTGTACCCATTATCCTTGATGAATGTACCCTAACAGTTTGATTACCATGTTGCAAAATAATTGTTTTGCCATCTATGCCTATGATCTTCCCTGGGCCTTTCCATTCATTAGAATTGTCTCTCTTATAGTATACCATGCCTCCTTGCTGAAAAACGGCATCTGATGGCCGTACACTATGTCTTAAAGCTCTGCGAATTCTTTCAGAAACTTGTGCTTCCAAAAAAGCTTTTCTACTGCTATGTAATGCATTTAAATGTTCAGCAAAACCAGAGCTAATTGTAGTCCCCTCCCAAGCTGGAGGCTTGTTATCCAAAATGGACGGAATTTTAGGATTTCTACCAAACACTAATTGATAAGGACTACAGCCCCCAACCATCTGCAATGAATTCTTTGCATGTACTGCCCATGCTAAAGCTGAATTTAGCCTGCAATTTGGTTGATCTGCCAAAACTTTCCAAAGCATGTCATCGATGACAGCAGGATTTCTTTCACAGACACCATTACTAAATGGGCTTTCTGTAGCCGTATTCATAACTCTGATATTCATGTTTTCACACATATCCCTAAACTCATCGTCAGCAAATTCTCCCCCATTGTCCGTAAGGAATTTTGCCGGTGGACCAATTCCTGTCCCTATCCATTTTTCCACGATTTGATCTTTTCTTTACTTCATACAATTGTTGATTGACTAAATCTGGTTGCTAAATCTACAAAATGCAAAATAAATATATTATTTGCTTTATCCCAGATCTTAAGGTCCATGGCCACAATGTTGTTAAAATTTCTGGCCAAAGGTAGGGTTACTAATCGGCCGTGCTGGTGTCCTTCTGTACTTCCTACAAACTTCACAGCGGTCACTAACCTGTTCTATCAGTTTAGTATAGTCGTCATCCCTTACCCCTGCATCCTTTAATAAATATTTCCGCCTCCGAGGAGACGGATGTGCAAATTCCCTATGCAGTTTTAATACCACAAGATTTTTATCAGCTAAAGTCCCATTTTCAACTGCCATTAACGCATCCTTAACCACTTTACTTGAAAAATTATTTGTCAGTAATGGAATACAATAGTGTCCCGACTGTGTAAATTGTAAGTCCACCGTCTTTCCAAAAACTGTTGCCTTATCCTGTTCCATATCCAATCTCATGTGTGCTTTCTTCATCGGCGGTCTGCTCAGAAGCAAAGATATCTCACTTGATACAACATCCGTGCTAATGAAATGATTCATTCCGGCAATATTGTAAGGGATCACCACTCTTTTCAGCGACTTCAGAGTATTATCATCCCCAAACCTGAAACTTGTGGAACTTTTAAATTCCTTAACCTTGTTACGATTTTCAGCATTCAAAGAGTCCAGGGAACATTTTAACCAGTCAATTCCACACACAGTAGATGTGCAGCACAGTTGAAGGATTCTGCAACCAACACCCTCATTACCGGCATGAAACTGCTTGTCAATAGGACAATGCCTTCTTTCTGGTCACTATCTTTTTCCTCTTCTGACTCTTCCGTGTCATGTGTCGCTTCAAACACTCTATCATAACGAGTTGGACAGTTGAAAGCATAATGGTATTGAGAGTCACATCGAAAACATCGATTTATCATGCCCCGTGCATTTCTGGGCTTCATCTTCCTACTGTAGGTTCTAACTGGGTTTCTGTCTTCATCATTTCCTTGTCTCGGTCTCCTTCTATAGTCTTGAGCCCTGTTCGTAGCCATACGATTTCGCCATCTTGTTAGTCGTGTCTCTTCCATATTCTGCCTTATTGCAGGCTGACCTATTTGGGTCATCAGAGCCAACGGAATCGAATGTTTCCCCAGAAGCTTTTGTAAAGCTTTTGTCATCTGTTCGAATGAGGTATCCTTATCAGTAAACTGAACTCCTGTCAAAACCAGGAGCCTATCCATGTTGCTCACTCTAGCACAGTCAAGTAATTTAAAGGCCAACACAGACTGTGGAAATTCCAGGTTGTATTTCTGCAGCCTTTTATATAGTCTGCCAAATTCCATTATATAGTCCTCCATGGAGATATCCTCCATTTTCCGGAACTTATCAAAATCTGACCATGCTTCATACGCACTTAACAAGTCATCTTTCTTCTAAATCTTATCCATATAATGTAATAAAGTCTCCAGACCTTCTTCTGAGTCTAACTCTTCCAATTCCAGCTCAGAAAGCACTTTATTTCGGATTTTACTGCCATATGGTAGAGAAAGAGCCAATGCCATACCTTGTTTTCTCTTTCCCAAAGCAGTTACCTTAGTCCACATAACTACTGCACTTCTCCATTGGTCGTACGATTCCCTTTCAGAAAATAAGGGGGGATAGTCATATCCAGCCATCTTTATCCTCGGTTCAGCCATAAATTCCTTTTTTTTCTTCTTTTCTCATTCACTCCTTGGTTTGATCTGGAAAAGTTGTTTCTTTCAACCCTTCATATTTACACAGCAACCATCCTCTGCTACCAATTGTTAGCCATTTTAGTTACTGTGATATGAAGAGTCTAAAGTTCTTGTTCCTTTTCACCAAACACCATTTATTTCACTTCCACAGCCTCTGCACAAAACTCTTAACACCACCTGACAGAGGCCACCTGAAGCCCCTTTACATATCAGTGTCAATTAATGGATACTTAACATAAATGAGACAACTAAATGCAATGTCTCTTAACCCATTACTTAACAGTTGTAAAAGCCCACCGGATTCACTAATGTCCTTTAAGGAAGAAAATCTGCCATCCTTAACTGGCCTGGCCAACATGTGGCTCCAGACCAGAGCAATGCAATGTGGTTGACTCGTAATTGCCCTCTGAAATGGCCTAGCAAGTCCCTCAGTTCAATTAGGAACAGGCAATAAATGAAATGAAAATCACTTGTCACAAGTAGGCTTCAAATGAAGTTACTGTGAAAAGCCCCCAGTCGCCACATTCCGGCGCCTGTTCGGGGAGGCTGGTACGGGAATTGAACCGTGCTGCTGGCCTGCCTTGGTTTGCTTTAAAAGCCAGCTATTTAGCCCAGTGTGCTAAACCAGCCCCTATAAATGCTGGTCTACCCAGTAACTGTCCACACCCCAATGAATAAAAACAAACCCTGCCAGAGAAAGTCACAATAAATTACATAGAAAGCACAGCAGCACAAACACAGGTCATTTAGTCCATGCCAGTCTTCACGCAGTAAAAAAATATCAGCAACCATCCCTCTTCATCGCAGCCTCCCAACAGCATACCTTTCTCTTCCTTTTCTCCTTCATGTATTTATCTAGTGATTGTATTTAATCATTTGCAGGTGGAAGATGGAAGACAAATTGTTTGTTTTTTCTTCATTTTTCTTTGCCCAAAGAGAGAAAGAAAGGATTTACTTCGCTCACACTGACTCTGTGTTTGTGCTGCTGACGGGCAAAGAGCCCGGACCCGATCCGACCGGATCGCGTGCGTCAGTTACCGTTCAACGGCCACAGCGCGGGCTGTGGCTCCCTCGCGCCGCCCCCACCCCCCAGATGTGGCTCGCGCCGCCTCCCGCCCGCGTCAGTGAGCGACCTCTCCCCCTAATTGGGGTTTTAACCTGAGCACTTGGATAGAGACATTTAAGGACGAGATTTAAATGTCCACCGGCACTAAATGTGGACCAGGTGTAACAGCACCTGGGGGCGTCTCTTCCAGGCCATTGGAGACCTCCGGGTTGTCCGGGACAGGGTAGGGTGGCCCCCGGGCACTCCCTATGGCACCCTGGCAGTGCCACCGTTTTTTGCACCTTCTTCAGTGTCTTTGTCACCTTTTGATAATTTGAAGCTTATAACATGGAGAAACAAAAAGGATAAAGCAGCATTTTAAAATAGATTAAAGTATTGTGAAAGACTCAATTTGCAAAATTGTTGCTAATTAAGTGCAATAATACAAAAAGCCTCTGTCTAATTGGATTAAAAGAACCTTAGGTTGCTAAACAATATGACTGTACATTGGCCAACTTGCAATGTGTTGTAAAACTGAACTCTTTGTGCCTGAGTGTGCTCTAGCTCTCTGGTTGTAGAGTGAATAATTATCCTATAAGTTGTTGGAAGATGGAGGAGGGATTCTCCAGCTTCCCAGTCATGTGTTTCTCGGTGGTGCGTCATTCATTGGGGGCGAGATTATCTGCTCCCGCCGCTGTCAATTGGTATTCCCATTGAAGTTACCTCTTCCCACCGGGATACACATGGGTGGGAGTGTGCTGCCAGTGGGACCAGTGCATTCCACCGCCAACGAACAGAGAATTCTTTACTCTAGTTGTGCATTGAGTAGATTCTGAATCCCATCAGATTCCTGTAAAAGAGAGGGTTTTTCCTGAGTGTTGCTTTATATCTTTGTTCCTTGCAGTTTTTTCTTTATTCTTTTTGATGGGTTGTTAGCATCGTTGACAAAGCCAACATCTTTTGCTATCCCTTGTTGTAATGGTGATGGTCAGCCATCTTCTTGAATGATGTGCTTGGCCATTTTGGAGGGCTGTGGGTCTGGAGTCACATGTAGGCCAGACCAGGAAAATTCTGTTCCCTGAAAAGGCGCGAGTGAGTTTTTGTGATAATCAATATTAGCTTCATGGTCACCATTACTGAGACAAGTTTTATATTCCAGATTTATTCATTTAATTCAAATTCCAAGAGTGGGATTTGTACCCATGCCTCCAGAATATTTGCCTGGTCATCTAGATTGTTAGTACAGCAACGTTACCACTGCTCCATCATCTCCCCAAAACCTTGGATACCAGCTGTAGAAAATCAGCATCACATCTTGGAAGTCAACTTACAAATTCCTAATTTTGTCTACGCTCCAACTCCCTGTAAATTAAAAGTTCCTTCATTAATTTGCTTAACTGAAACAAATGGAATATCAAATTTTTATAATGTCAACCAGATGGATGGAAGTGATAAATAGGACTCTTGACAGCTCTGCAATTTCTATGTTATGAGAATGTGACCCATTCTTATTTGTATTTTATCATTTATGTTCTTGAACACTAATTCAAATGTGTGCATCATATTGCCATGGGCGCCAACTCCCATTTTGACCAAAGACTTGCACAGACCTAATGTGGCTTTCCCGCCAGGCCAACTAAACTTAAAGAGGGCAATTCCTCCATTATCAGGTGGATTGCCATCGAGATACTTAAAAAGCTAGGGTGAAAATAGGCACAAATATCTGGATACAAAAGCTCAATAGAATAAAGGAATAATAACAGAGGCAAACAGCAATTGTAATTCCGATCTACACAAAAAAGGGAGATGGACCTATTTCAAAGCACTGCAGACCAGTTGACTTAATGACAGTAGTATGAAAGACATTAGAATCTTCATTAAAATATTGGATAACGAAACAGCGAGAGGTGGGGAAGGCAATAAAAAGTAGTAAATTGCTTGAAGCGATAGCAAACAAAGCAGATAAAGGAAATGAAAGGGATCTATAAATGTTTGGAAGGCCTGTGATAAATTGCCCTGGAAAAAACTCAAGTCAAGGGTCAGTGCATGTAATGTCAGGGACTAGTTTGCAGAATGGACTGAAAGATGGCTACGGCACAGAGAGTAGGAGTTAAGGATGTTACTTGGGCTGGCAATGCTAGAATCACTGTTGCTCTCCACATACATAGAATATTTGGACTCAGTGGTCTAAACCTTCAGGCCAAGAGAATAGCTGCAGACGGGACAGAGAATTGGACGGACCAGCATAAGGTCTATTGACCTCGGGCGGAGACCAGAAAACACACCCAGTAATTCGAGGTATAGCATTGAAATATGGAGATCATATAAAAATCGACGTTAAAGCTAATAATATGAGGGACAGCACCAAAATACAGGAGGACATAAACAGGCATGGAAAGTGAGTGGATAAATGATAAATAAAATCCAATATAACAAAATGTCGAAGGTGGTTTTATTATGAGAAGTAAGGAGGAAACCTATGTTTTGGAAGGTAAGAAAAGAAAATGTCCGGAATTCTCCAGCTTTCGAGTTTCTCTGTTCCTGCCAGCAGCGTATTCCTGCCCGTGGGCTTCCCAGTGGTGTGGGGTGGCTTCAATGAGAATTTCCATTTATAAGCGGCAGGAGTAGAGAATGCCACTGCCAGCGAATGCCATGTCGCCGAGAAACACATGGCTGGGCAGCCGGAGAATCCAACTCAAAATGAGGTAGAACAAAGAGATCCAGCAATAGATAAGACTACAAAGCAAAGTACTGGCCTTTATTTCTAGAGGAATAAAATGCAGAAAAATGTGATAACAAATTTATAAAGAATCACAGTTGAAGTACTGCACACAGTTCTGGTTACCATATGAAAAAAAGATGTTAAAGTGCAGGAGTAAGTTAACAGAATTGAGAATGTGGAACTCACTGCCACATGGAATGGTTGAGCCATAAATTATTGATGTATTTAAGGAGTGGCTTGACACGTACATGAGAAAGGAAATAGAGGAATGGGAAGGCAGGATTTTCACAGTAACTTCATTGCAGTATTAATGTAAGCCTACTTGTGACATTAATAAAGATTATTATTAAAATGGTCAAACTACAGATTGTCAGTTGGCACTGCTTATGCTCATGTTCACAGCAACTTCCTCTCTTAAAATAGTTTCAAAGTTATAAAGGTTACGCATTCTATTATAACTTGTGGAAGGAAGAATCTACATTGCTCATTGCAGTGGAATATCCTTTGAGGAGGTTTTGTTCACATTTCAGAATTAACGGACAACTCAAATATCACAGTGGCAGATGATTCAGAGTGATTTTTGCCTCGGTTGCATTTTAATTGAAAAATAATTGACATTTGTATTGCTTATAACAAAGTATTACCATGCCTACTGTAATCAAGATAGCTGCGGGAGTCAGTGGGTTTATACTGAATTTGGTAGAAATGGAGGCAGAGAAGTCAAGGAAGGGACGTTTTGGAGATGGACCATGTGAAGGTAAGAGAGTGGTGGACATTGGAAGAAAATTGATCAATCTTTCCAAGTCCAGATGAGAGAATGAAATGGTACCTATACAGAAATGAAAAAAAAAGAAATGAAAATTATCGAGGTTATCGACAGAAAAATCATCAAAAGTTATCGATGTAATGGAAAAAGAGTTCTGGGAGGGAGCCTGAATAGTTCTGGAACAAGGAATTTAAAAAAAATTAATAATCTTTATTGTCACAAGTAGGCTTACATTAACACTTCATTGAAGTTACTGTGCAAAGCCCCCAGTCGCCACATTCTGGCGCCTGTTCGGGTACACAGAGGGAGAATTCAAAATGTCCAATCCACCTAATGTGCATATCTTTGGACTGTGGGAGGAAACCGGAGCACCCGGATGAAACCCACACAGACATGGGGAGAACATGCAGATTCCACACAGGCAGTGACCCAAGCCGGGAATCGAACCTGGGACCCTGGAGCTGTGAAGTAACTGCTAACCACTGTGCTAGAGTGCCGCCCGATGTATTAGCCCAAGGGCTAATAGTATTAACCCTCTTCGAAGTAACTACCAATGTCTACATAGCCTCTCCATTACAAGGACCATCTCACTTTGACCTTTGTAACATCACCCACCTTCACTCCATCTTAGCCTATCTTTGCCACCACCAAGCCCAACAGGCAACATTTTCCTAGGCCCTTGGAGATGGCTTCGCGATGAGTGGGGTGGGAAAGGTCCTGAAAATTTGTCAGATTTGGATCCGGAAGTGATCCTGTCACCTTTCAACATTCTCCAGAGCAGTATTGAAGGCTGGCAGGGAACCCCCTTGGACCTCCTTGGTGAGTACGTTTTTGGGGTTGGTAAGAATCTAATTATGAACTGCTTTAGCCCTGAATCTTGGATTTCCGAGCCATCAAATCTATTTTGTGACCTGTCAGAAGGTCACCAGCATCACCGAGGTGAGTGCACAGTGGGAAAAGTTTCTTCAGTGAACTCTGATCAGCTAAACGGAAGAGTTCCAGCTATGGCTGTGACATTATGGGAATGTTCAGAATACAAAGGGTTAACCTTTAATTAACCACTAGATGGAGCTAGATGCAGAACTATTTCAAGCAGTGGCTCACAGACTACTGAGAGAGAGCTGAAGAGCTGGAGAGAGCAGTGATAGAGAAGACAGTACAGTGTAGAGACTAGTGTTAGTTGAGTGTAGATTATAGATTATTAGAATATTGTTTACTATAGGAGTAAGTGGTCGAGCTTTAATTAAGTCATGTAAATAAGTGTTAGCTTTGTTAACAAACTTAGCTTCTGTGCCCTTTGTGAACACTACAACAACCATCCTGAGAACTAGAATCACAAAGATCACCACAATGGCCATTGAAAGATTGATGTCCAAAGCACTTCTTCTCTCAGAAAATGCTTTCACTGCTTATAGAGTCATAGAGGTTTACAGCTTGAAACGGGCCCTTTGGCCCAACTTGTTCTTGCTGCCCAGTTTTTAACCACTAAGCTAGTCCCAATTGCCCGCATTTGGCCCATATCATAGATCATAGTATATCATCATAGAATTTACAGTGCAGAAGGAGGCCATTCGGCCCATCGAGTCTGCACCAGCTCTTGGAAAGAGCACCCCACCCAAGGTCAACACCTCCACCCTAACCCCATAACCCAGTAACCCCACCCAACACTAAGGGCAATTTTTGGACACTATGGGCAATTTAGCATGGCCAATCCACCTAACCTGCACATCTTTGGACTGTGGGAGGAAACCGGAGCACCCGGAGGAAACCCACGCACACACGGGGAGGATGTGCAGACTCCACACAGACAGTGACCCAAGCCGGAATCGAACCTGGGACCCTGGAGCTGTGAAGCATTTGTGCTATCCACAATGCTACCGTGCTGCCCAAATATCCCTCTACCCAGCTTTCCCATATAACCGTCTAAATGCTTTTTTAAAGTCAGAATTGTACCCGCTTCGACTGCGGCTTCTGGCAGATCGTTCCGGACACTCACCACCCTATGTGTGGAAAAAATTGCCACTTTGGACCATTTTGTATCTGTCCCCTTTCACCTTAAACCTATGCCCTTAGTTTTAGACTACCCTACCTTTGGGTGGCAGGTGAATGCCAAATTCTTGGAAAACATTTCACTTTACTAACCTTCAGCTGTGCTTCCCCGCTGCCAACCTTCACCACAGCAAGAGGCAACTATGTGCAGCTCAACTATCCGTCGCTGCTGAGGAGCAAGAGCAGAGGTCACACCACAACCAACTGCTCCAGCTCCTCATTTGGTCAGGGAGAGCAGAGGATGTGGTGTTGGGTGTTCTGACACACAGATGAGCCAACACAGTTGTATATGGTACAACGCTTCTTTATTTAAACTCACTATTTACAGTTTGGTCTTTGCACTCTGCACGTGGGGGGCTCCCTGCTTGTGGTGTTTCAACAGCTCTTTCTTGTTCCCTTCTCCCCAGACCTACTGACCACCAGGTGTCGTGCTCGTGCTTTTTATGTGGTTGGTGTTCTTGTCTGTGATTGGTTGTGGTGTTGTGTACTCTGATTTGCCTGTTAGTGTGTCCATCATGATGTGTGTGTTTGAATATCATGACATCCCCCCTTTTTACAAAGATATGTGCCTACGTGGTAATAAATATGATCGTGACGTGAGTGCATCTAAGAGTGTGTGTGTGTCGTGTGCAGCATGTGCCTATGACGGAACTATGTACATGGGGCGATGTCGGGTGCGTCACATGAATCAAGTTGTACCATAACATAACAGAAATGCGAACGAGAGAAGAAGAAAAAAAAAACTTGAACAGTTGTCCAGTCAGACGACATCTGGAACGATAAACAACAACAGGTTATCATGTAAAATCGTGGAACTTGTTAAACATATGAACGGTATTATAAGTCCAGTCTAATGGGTTTGCGACGAATTCGGGTTGACCGCCTCAAGGGTGGATCAAGAACCACCGGCTGCTGTGCAGGCATGGCCATGGGTGGCGATGGAAAGGGCGTGATGTGCGGCAGCTCCACAAAGTCATCCTCGGAAGCCTGTTGAGGATCTGGCGTGCTGTGTGGCTGTGAGCGTGGAAGTCGGCGAAGGGCGCGCCGATTGCGGCGACGCACGGAACCATCCGGCATGCGAACCAGGAACGAGCGGGGAGCCACTTGTCGGAGGACTTCGGCCGGTGCTGACCAGCCACCATACGGTTGATGGACGCGTACTTTGTCTCCGGAGGACAGGGGGGGCAGGTCCGTCGCTCGTGTGTCGTACCGACCTTTCTGGCGATCACGCTGCAGTTGCATGTTCCGAAGAACCGCCTCATGGTCTGTTGTCGGTGCCAGGACGGAAGGTACCGTCGTCCTGAGGGAGCGACCCATTAGTAGCTGCGCTGGCGAGAGGCCCGTGGATAACGGGGCCGATCGATAGGCCAGCAAGGCAAGGTTAAAGTCCGATCCGGCATCAGCCGCCTTGCACAGGAGCCGCTTTGCGATGTGGACACCCTTTTCAGCCTTCCCGTTCGATTGTGGATGCAGAGGGCTGGATGTCACATGAGTGAAACCATATGCTGCGGCAAAGGACGACCATTCACGGCTGGCAAAACAAGGTCCATTGTCTGACATGACAGTCCTTGGAATGCCATGGCGAGCAAACGTTTCCTTGCAGGCCCCAATGACTGCGGACGACGTCAGATCATGGAGAGGCATGACTTCCGGGTAGTTTGAGAAGTAGTCTATAATAACAATGTAATCTCTGCCGAGCGCGTGAAATAGGTCAACACCCACCTTCGCCCAGGGGGACGTCACCATCTCGTGTGGTAGAAGTGTTTCCGGAGGTTGCGCCGGCTGAAACCTCTGACAGGTTGTGCAGTTGAGCACCATGTTGGCTATGTCTTCATTAATACCCGGCCAATATACCGCCTCCCGGGCCCTTCGTCTGCATTTTTCGACGCCCAAGTGGCCTTCGTGTAGTTGATGAAGAATCATCTGGCGCACGCTGTGTGGAATAACGATTCTGTGCGATTTCATAAGGACCCCGTCTATATTGGTGAGATCATCCCGCACATTATAAAACTGGGGGCACTGCCCTTTTAGCCACCCTTCCGTCATGTGGCGCATCACTCGCTGCAGAAGGGGGTCAGTCGCCGTCTCTGCGCGTATGTGGGCCAGACTAGGATCATCAGCTGGCAGATTTGCTGCTGTCAGAGTCACGTGTGCCTCAATTTGACGCACGAACCCCTCTGCATCTGGTGGTGTGCTCACTGCTCGGGAAAGAGTGTCCGCCACTATGAGTTCCTTCCCCGGAGTGTAGATCAGTTCAAAATCGTACCTCCTGAGTTTAAGTAAGATGCGCTGGAGGCGAGGAGTCATGTCGTTCAGGTCTTTGTTAATGATGTTGACCAGGGGGCGGTGGTCAGTTTCGACCGTGAATCGTGGCAGGCCATACACATAGTCGTGGAACTTGTCCAGTCCAGTTAACAAGCCCAGGCATTCTTTTTCGATTTGCGCGTAGCGCTGTTCGGTAGGGGTCATGGCTCGTGAGGCATACGCAACCGGGGCCCATGATGACGTGCTGTCTTTTTGCAGGAGTACCGCTCCAATACCAGATTGGCTGGCGTCTGTTGATATCTTTGTAGGGCGAGTCGTGTCAAAGAAGGCCAGCACTGGTGCCGTGACCAGTTTGTGCTTGAGCTCCTCCCATTCCCGCTGATGCGATTGGTGCCAGTTGAATTCCGTCGATTTTTTTACGAGATGGCGCATATTTGTTGTATGAGAAGCCAGGTTGGGAATGAACTTCCCAAGGAAGTTGACCATGCCCAGGAATCTTAAGACAGCCTTCTTGTCAGCCGGTCGTGGCATGGCTGTGATGGCGCTAACCTTGTCTGCATCGGGACGGACCCCGGACCTTGAGATGTGGTCCCCGAGGAATTTCAGCTCCGTCTGGCCGAAAGCACACTTCGCACGGTTGAGACGCAGGCCATTTTGTCGTATGCGGGTAAAGACACGTCGTAGACGATGCATGTGTTCCTGCGGAGTGGTGGACCAAATGATGATATCGTCCACATATACACGTACCCCTTCGATGCCTTCCATCATCTGCTCCATAATGCGGTGGAATACTTCAGATGCCGAAATGATGCCGAATGGCATCCGGTTGTAGCAGAATCTGCCAAAAGGGGTGTTGAATGTGCATAGTCTTCGGCTGGCCGGGTCCAGTTGGATCTGCCAGAATCCTTTGGACGCATCCAATTTAGTGAATATCTTGGCTCGCGCCATCTCGCTGGTGAGGTCTTCTCGTTTCGGGATGGGATAGTGTTCCCGCATGATGTTGTTGTTCAGATCTTTTGGATCTATACATATACGGAGCTCGCCAGAGGGCTTCTTTACACAGACCATGGAGCTGACCCATGGCGTGGGCTCCGTGACCTTGGATAGGACCCCTTGGTCCTGAAGAATCTGCAGTTGTGCCTTGAGGCGGTCTTTGAGAGGCGCAGAAACCCTGCGAGGTGCGTGAACGACAGGGATGGCGTCCGGTCTGAGTCGAATTTTGTACGTGTGTGGCAATGTCCCCATGCCTTCAAAAACCTCCTGGTTGTGAGCGAGGAGGGAATGGAGATTTGCGTGGAACTCAGCATCCGGGAAGTCGGATATCTCATCTGGAGAGAGAGACATAATACGCTGTACCAGGTGAAGGACCTTACACGCTTGTGCGCCCAGTAACGAGTCCTTTGATGAGCCAACAACTTCGAAGGGGAGTGTGGCCGTGTACCTCTTGTGAGTCACCTGTAGCTGGCAAGATCCTATGGACGGGATAACGTTCCCGTTATAGTCAACCATCTTAAGCCGGGATGGTGTGATGGGTGGTTTGACCTTCATGGCCTGGACTGCAGAGTAAGCAATCAGGTTGGCGGATGCGCCGGTGTCCAGACGGAAGGCGACGCGCGACCGGTTGACCGTCAGGGTGGCACACCACTCATCGGCTGGATTGATGGCATTGACCTTGTTGACATCAATGACGGAGACTCGGAAGGCATCCTGGTCATCTGCATCACTTAACTGGAAGTCTTGATGCGTGGGCTGGACGGTCCTGACTCGTGTGCGAGGTTGTCGAGGATGCGCCGGATCCATGGGTTGAGCCGCACGACAGCGGGCTGCGTAGTGGCCCATCATGGCACATCTGTGGCACTGTCGGTTTTTTGCAGGACATTGCCCTTTTAAGTGTAGACCTCCACAATTGCTGCACGTCATGACGTCACGGCGTTCGTTGCGCCACTGCGCATGCGCAGTGCGATCTTGCGGTGGGCGCGCCTGCGCAGTGCGTCCCTCGTTGTGGCTGTTATTTTTGGCGCGCACCTGCGCGGGAGACCGCGAAAAGCGCGGGAAGCGGCCGCTGTCGTCCGGGCCGTGGGTCGGGAAGTAATTGACGGCCTGGATGCGTTCGACGTCGTGGGCGGCCTGGCTTGCCGATTCGACGGCTGGGGACCCCCTCCGTGCCAGCTCGGACGCCTGAAATCGGGCAAAACGGCAGGTAGCATTTTCGTGGAGGACACAGGCTTCCACAGCAGACGCTAAGGTGAGGCTTTTCATTTTAAGAAGCTGCTGGCGTAGGCCACTAGAGGCAACGCCAAAAACAATCTGGTCCCTGATCATGGACTCTGTAGTGGTGCCGTAACCGCAGGACTGCGCTAGAATCCGGAGGTGCGTCAAAAAGGGTTGAAAAAGCTCCTCCTTACCTTGCAGGCGTTGCTGAAAGATGTATCTTTCAAAACTTTCATTTACTTCAACTTGAAAGTGCTGGTCCAGTTTGAGGATGACCGTGTCATATTTGGTCTGGTTTTCGCCTTCTTCGAACACCAGTGAGTTAAAAACATCGGTTGCGTGCGGGCCTGCGTAGAAGAGGAGCATTGCAATCTTCGAGTCATCCGAGACATTCTGTTTTTCGGTGGCACGGATGTACAGGTCAAATCGCTGCCTGTAGAGCTTCCAGTTGGTGCCTAGGTTCCCCGTGACTTGCATCGGCTGCGGTTTGCCGGTGTGGTCCATGTCCAGAATGGCAGGTTAGTAGGCAGGTATCGATCCACTCCTGTACCATGTGGTGTTGGGTGTTCTGACACACAGATGAGCCAACACAGTTGTATATGGTACAACGCTTCTTTATTTAAACTCACTATTTACAGTTTGGTCTTTGCACTCTGCACGTGGGGGGCTCCCTGCTTGTGGTGTTTCAACAGCTCTTTCTTGTTCCCTTCTCCCCAGACCTACTGACCACCAGGTGTCGTGCTCGTGCTTTTTATGTGGTTGGTGTTCTTGTCTGTGATTGGTTGTGGTGTTGTGTACTCTGATTTGCCTGTTAGTGTGTCCATCATGATGTGTGTGTTTGAATATCATGACAGAGGAGGGATGCGATTGGTTTGCCCTGCTAAAGAACAACTGCCAGGAACGCAGCGCAGCGATTTGGGTGCCAGATCCGGAAATGGTTCTGTTGTTCCAGCAGGAACCAAGGTATTAAGATTTGCTCAATTTATCTACTGCTCTCCTAACCAGCCCCCCATTCTCCACCCTTTGTAGATTTCAGCTCATCCTACTATTTCTCACCCTGTCCTCGCTGATCTATATTTACTGTTGGTACCTCCGAAGCCTTGAATTGAAAACTCCCATCCTCATGTTTAAATCCCTTCATGACCTTGCACCTTCCTATTTCTGTAAACTCCTCCAGTCTACAAGCACCCCCCCCCCCCCCCCCCCATCCAAACCTTTCATATGTTTCTATACATACATATATATAGAAAACATGCAGTAACAATCCTCAATCAGTTTGTGCAACAGCAGATACCAATTTATTGCTAACTACTGCCACCCACTGACCAATGCACAGTAGGCAGCTACAACAGACTCACTGAGCGGCTCACACAGCATACTCAAAAAACAACAAAAATATGCCTTCAGTTTTCGGCACATTACACGTTAGATTTTACAAACAAGGTTTTTAGCATGATGTGTTGATTAAGTCAAAACAGTTTCACAGTCAGATGCTGCTCTGTGAGTGAGATATTGAAATTACGTAAATTCAACCCAAGGGGATAGCAATAAACTTGTACCAGAACTAGGTGATTGGAGATCTTTGAAAGGGGTTTTTAACAAACTCAGGGGATATGTCACATCAATGAAGCAGGAGCAGTTTCTAAGGTGATGCCAATCCCATAAGCACATTAAAAAGCAGTTATAACTTTATTACTCTTTTGGGCTTTCCTCAAGTGCTTATCTATATTCACAATTTACACTTAATGTTGCCATTGCTAACTACTGTCTTATGTTCCCTGAATTCTCCACATGCCTCAATTTGACAGGAAAGGGGAGAACATTTTGCAGGAGAAGAGCTTTGTTAATAGGCTATACATAGAGGTGTCAGCTTCTGACCTATGTTGCTAATTCCCAGAAGGCTTTGTCAGGTTCACGCAGTCCTCCCATCATAACTCGATGGGCCATGAAGAGGGTGAGGGGAGTGGCAGGAGCTCCTTATATTAGGAATCCTCTCGACCATGATTTCAAAGAAGGATTCCGGTATCTTTGGCTGCAGGTCTATCCAGTAACAATAGCCAAACTGGCCTTTTCCTTGGTAAAGGGGGGGGCACACTGGGAGCCTAGGCCAAAGAGGACCCTGGAAGAAGAATATGCTATTTTTGTAAAGGAGCCCAGTGAGCATTCCTTACAGTGTTGGGGAAAAGGTGGGAACTGACACATAATTAAATTATTCCAGGGCACTTGTTCTATGCTCCAGTGCCATAGGCACCCATCAGCAATATGCAAAACAGCCAGCCTCCCGCTGACCTCAAATACTCCAGCAGTGGTAAAGATTATAGGTTGATACAACGTTGGTGTAATTGCCAGATATCACCTAGAAATTGTAGTCCCAACATTATTTAATCAAGGCTAGAACTGGATGAGGAAGAGAATCTTCACTGTGAGACTCTAGGGTAGACTACTGCCATCGCGTCTGCAGCAGGGTTGGTGGGACGCAAAATATGGTTGGAAACACGTTGGCATAAAATCACGTTACAATTCTCCCAAGTGCAGGTTAATGCCGGGTTGGTCTTCCAGCTGGCTGGTGGCATGGACCTCATTTAAAATAATTTGCATCTTGTGAATGCTCATTAAACAGCTGCTTACCGGCATCCCATCAGGCCTCCCAATTTTGTGCCACGCCAGCTGGAAATTATGTCAGTGTCAAATCCGATTGCTGAAGAGTGGCACGAATAATGTGATCCTCAGTTCACAAGAGATTTTGATGTGAGTGCAACAAAGCCTTTCAGCCACAGTGCTGTGCTGTACACCATTCTGCCGGGGAAGATTAGTTCTTGCCTCCATCTCCATGCTGAGCTGGTCTTTATGGACAACACCATGCTGCTGAACCCATGGATCCTCCTGAGTCATCAAGTCAGATCAGAACTGCGCCTGGAGTTGGGAGTCCAGGGACCTCCTTCCCCCAGTGCCACACACCAGTGTCTATCTGGACAAGATAGCTCTGTGGGACTCAGGCAGCAACAGCAACAAGATCCAAAGTTTGACTGAAGGTGGAATGTGAGGTGAGGCCAGTGGCTGGTGTGTGGTCTGACAAATACAAGTGGGGCAATATGGAAGGAGGGTTGCACAAGGAGGGGGGTGGGGGAAGGATGGGGACTCGCAATAGTATGCAGAAGGGCAAGGAGATGGATGAAGAAGATGAACAATGGAAGGCAGAGGGAAGACCGAGGGGAGAGGGAAGCTGGATCCCAACAAGGCTGTGTGAAAAGCTCAGAAACAAGAGGATCAAAGGATTGCCACATCATATACTGGAAGGGGATGCACAAAAAGTGGAGATCATATCATAGAATCCCTACAGTGCAGAAGGAGGCCATTCAGCCCATCGAGTCTACACCGACCGTCTGAAAGAGCACCGTAACTTGGCCCATGCCCCACCCTATTCCGGTAACCCCACCTAACCTTTTTGGACACTAAGGGACAACTTAGCATGGCTAGTCCATCTAATCTGTACATCTTTGTATTATGGGAGGAAACCGGAGCACCCGGAGGAAACCCACACAGACATGGGGAGAACATACAATCTCCACACAGACAGTCATCCAAGTCTGGAATTGAACCCGGGTCCTTGGCACTGTGGGCAGCAGTGCTAACCACTGTGCCACCCATAAGAATGGACATTGAAGTAGGGAATAAACACCTCCCAGGTAATGGGCTCGGGGGTTGGAGGAAGAGGGTGATTGAATTGAGAAGTAGTCTTCTTCTTGGGGCTGCTAGCCTTTTCCCTCTGGGTTTCTGGCGTACTGCACAGTCTGATGGGCAGAGTGATAAGAGTGTTCTGGACTGCTATTTAAATGTGGCGCCAGGACCTTCGAACCTGCCAGCTGCCGACGGGCAGGTGAATCAGCTGCCAGCCCGCCAGGAGATTTGGAGGAGAACTCGCCCGTGCATAATTAATGAGTTTCTAAGCACAGAAACTGGCTTGGGATCCCGCCATTCTGGCCAATGGGAAAGGCCCCGCCAGAGCCATCCTCCACCACATGTAGTGTCAAAAACAGAGAATTCCGCCCCTGGTGTTTTTCCTGCAGGATGAAATTCATCTTCACCTCTCCACTTCACCACTGTATGCATCACACTTCAAATGAAACTTCTCCAACTCAACAATACTCTCTTTTCTAACTCTTTTGACTTACTCCTGTTAAGCATTTGGAGCCTTTTACTGCATTAAATATATTATACAATTTGTTGTGAGATATTAACCTCTCTTTGTGTCACACTTAAATCAGAACGGTATCGCTAATAAGTAAAACAAGTTAAGGATAGAAGGCTAGAAACCTAAGCCAACTGGTACAGAGGTGACAGATGGAGTTTGACACAGATGAATGTAAACGGAATGGCCGTAGCTAGAAGAATCAAACGTGTGGATTACATATTAACTGGTAATGTGCTTGAAGTAATGGAGCAGGAAAGAGACTTGTGGGTTTTGGTGTATTTGTTTATTAAACTTGTCGGTTAAGTGTTCTTAGGCAGTCAATAAAATGTTGGGATGTACAGGAAGTGGGGGGTCACTGGCTGTGTCAGCATTTATTGCCCATCCCTCAATATTCAGAGAGCGGTTAAGCTGTGTGGGTCATGAGGCACATGTAGACCAGACCAGATTTCTTTCCCCAGAAAGACATTAGAGAACCAGGTAGGTTTTTATGACAATCGACAATGGTTTCATGGTGTAGCCACTTAAAATGGCCAACTCCCAATTTAAAATGGCGAACGGCAAAGGCTGATGGGAAAGTCAGCCAACAGGACAAAAATGAGCAGCTGCAGGTTGGCTGTGTATTTACCTCTGGAAAGGCCAGACAAGATCGATACCAGCAACCATCAGCATAACAAAACACCAGCCATCTACATACTAATGAGCAATCCCCGGGAACAATAAGCAACATTTAGACACACAGAGCAAAACCAGACTCTTCGGCGCCAGCAGAGGCCTACACAAAAGGAGGTGAACGACCACCTCAAGACCACCCATCGATCAGGGAACCGCTCCAGCATTGGAGAAAATCGAACCAAGTGATTGGGACAAAGTCCAATCACTTGGGACCAGGTACAGGGTCCGCCCCGAAAGGCGGGAAGCCCCTGGGAACTATAAGAATTGAGCCCCAAGTTCAAGGCGCGCTCTTCCAGCTCTCTTCACTCTCTTCCAGCTGTCTTCAACCACTTCCAGCTCGCTTAACTCTTCAACAGCCACTCAAAAACTGTAAGTCTTACTTCAACGCTCGCTACGAGATAGGCGCTCCTAGCTACCAATCTGTACCAACTTAGAATCCCGCAGGCTCAGAACCCGAAAGAAAGGCCATTCGTTTCCCTGACCTGGTGGGCCAGTTCCAAGTTAAGTATTGGCCTGTTAGCTGTAGAAGTAGCTTAGACGTAGAATTTGTGCATGAGTAGTGATTACAGTGTATAATAAATGTGCTTTGATTTAAATTTTACTAAGCGGTGTATTGGATTATTGATCATTACTCGGACTTGAACCACGTGGCGGTATCATAAAGTTACCTGGTGACTCAAGAGCAAAGGGGATAAAACAGAGCAATTAAACTAAGGCAAAAGTTAGCAACTATGGTTGCCATTAGACCTTCTTAATTCCTGATTTTCACAAAATTCAAATTTCACCATCTGTCGTGGTGTAATTTGAACACGCATACCCAGAGCAGAACCCTGGCCTCTAGATAGCTATCCAATGACAGTGCTACTATGCCACCACCACTCCAAGAGGTCAGAATTGGAGGACTGCAGACATGTTGTAGGGCTGCAGGAGGTTACAGAGATAGGGAGGGGAAAGGCCATTGAGGGTTTTGAAACTAGGGGAAGATTTTTTAAAAGATGTGTTTAACTGGGAGCTGATGTAAGTCAGTAAGGGTAAGGGCAATGGATGAACATAGATTTGGTGTGATTTTGGACATGGGCAGCAGCGTTTGGGAAAATCTCTGGTTTGTGAAGGCTAAAACATGAGAGGCTGGCTAGGTGTATGTTGGCACAGTCAAGTCTAGAGCTAACAAGTGCATGGATCAGGATTTCAGCAAAAACATTTGCTGGGCCAGAAGTAGAATTGGGCAAGGTTCCAGAGGTGGAAATAGGTGGTGTTGGTTTATACATGTGGTCAGAAGCTTGTCTCAGAGAAAAATATGACATCATGGCTGTGAACCTTAGCCGCAGATAGTTGCCAGGGAGTGGGGTGGGGGCAGTGCTGGTGAACAAAATTTCTCTTGGGGACCAAACACAATGATGTTGGTCTTCCTAATCTTTAGATGGAAGAATTCTCTGCTCATCCAACACTGGCAATGTTGAGACTGGCATGATCGAGAGAGGTGGTGGCCAGGTAGAGTGTGTGGCATCAGTACACATAAAACTGATACAGCGTTGTTGGATGATGTCATCAAGTAAATCAGGAATAGGAGGGAGGCCAATGATGTATTGGTGTGGTAGCAGGAAAAACATGTTTGTGCATAATCTGAAAGAAATCTGTACTATAAATTTTAAACTATACTCCACAGGCTGAACCTAATAGACTATTATAGTGAAACAATGCCAGCAAAGCATGCTATGCGGTACCCATCTAAAAATGTCATTGAATTATTGGTTACCATGGGGACCAGCGTCTTCATTGCTCGCTATTTGCAGCTATTACACGTTTGAGTTTGACAAGGGTTTAAACATTCTGTTTTGTTCGTTGACAAAAAAGTCTCACTTATTGAGGGACTAAATGATCCATTTAAAGCAATCATATGCTGTCCAAAAGGTATAATTGTATAGTGTGAATAAGATGTTTGCCTTGGTTTATACTTGCATTTCGAGAAGAAATGCAGCTGTAAAGGCCCCTTCCTGTTTATTCCCTTATTTCCCCATTTCCTTTATTTTGCCATTATCATTTCTGATCCATGGATGTTTAATGGACATATACTTTTAAGCGGAGCAGAGGAAGTGAGGAACTCAAAAGCTACAATATAGTACACTGTGCTATCTTTTGGACAGCAGGACCAGACCTTTTAGCACCTTTTAGATTGGAAGGACTCGGTTCGATTGGTTGGCTGGTGGCTAATGAATTGGCCAAAAGGCAGCATTCTGCCTGACAACAGGCAGTGATTGGGTCGTACCCAAGCGTGATGGTTTCAGAGAAACAAAGAAAGGACAGTCAGTTCCTGGATGCTCAATGAAGAAGCTGTGACTCTGTCTGTCTGTCTCTCTCTCTATCTCTTTCTTCAGAAAAGCCGAATAGCTGCTATATTCCTGAATCTACAGAGAACATGGATGAATCTACAGTGACAGACATGACAGACTGAAAGCAGACACCTCGAACTGAAAGCCTAGACTGAAGGGTGCTAGAAGACAACCATCTGAAACAAAGACTCTTATCCTTTTACTTTCATCGTTATTTTAACACCCCTCTTTTCCCCTGTGTTTGTTTGGCTGTTGTGTGTGTGTGTGTGTGTGTGTGTGTGTGTGTGTGTGTGTGTGTGTGTGTGTATATATATATATATATATATATATATATATATATATATATACACACACATATAGAGGGTGTTACATTAGCATAAGGCACTCCTGTTTTTAACCCTTCACTCTACATCACCATCAACATCTCAGACTTCACAGGGTTAGTCACTATGGTACTGTGGTGTCTTGGCCAATCTCTCTGACCTGGTCCTGATTAAATTTTGAGGTTGAAGAAGAAGTGCACTCTGCCTGGGTGGCTGCAGAGCTTTGACTTGTTTCTGGTTCCTTACCCGGATCTGGCTAATAAGCACCAGGTTCTATTGGTTTAACTTGCAATGCTATCAGGGCTTTTTAGTTTTTGGTTCCTTCTTATATTTCCCTGGTCTATTTTGATTCGATGAGATCTGCGCAGTGGAGCACATTCATTATAATTTCTGTTATTCATGGAATCATAGACGTTACAGTGCAGGAGGCCATTCGGCCCATCGAGTCTGCACCAGCTCTTGGAAAGAGCACCCGACCCAAGCCCACACCTCCACCCTATCCCCCATAACCCAGTAACCCCACCCAACACTAAGGGCAATTTTGGACACTAAGGGCAATTTAGCATGGCCGATCCACCTAACCTTCACATCTTTCGATTGTGGGAGGAAACCGAAGCACTCGGAGGAAACCCACGCACACACGGGGAGAACATGCAGACTCCGCACAGCCAGTGACCCAAGCCGGGAATCGAACCTGGGACCCTGGAGCTGTGAAGCAATTGTACTAACCACTATGCTACCATACTGCCGTGAATTATTATTATTATTACTGTGCCTTCTTTTTGTTGGTCTTGTATCCAGATTTTTTCCGAGCTATAGTATTTTTAAAGGTTGTGCTCTGTGTTGGGAATTGAACTTATGCACTTGATTGTCTTTTTTTCGTTCCTCGTGCTTCCTAACTATCTTATGATCATAATAATAATCCCTTATTGTCACAAGTAGGCTTCAATGAAGTTACTGTGAAAAGACCATAGTCGCCACATTCTGCCACCTGTTTGGGGAGGCCGGTACGGGAATTGAACCCGTGCTGCTGGTCTTGTTCTGCATTACAAGACAGCTGTTTAGCCCACTGTGCTAAACCAGCCCATGTGAGGTGGTGTTAGTCGTAGTATTTGTTGTAGAGCTGAAAGTTGTGTTCACAGGCGTCTTCTCATCAAAAATTCTGATGGCAAGAACCCGTATTTTAGCAGTGAAGTTTTGTTATTAAGAAGGCTAAGTTATTTTCTTTGTTCTTTTTCATCAATTCCTTGATTGTTGAACTCCTCTTTCTGCTTCTCCATTCGACCAAGGGTGTCTAGGTAACTACTCACATGCAACATTGTGGAACCATTCGTAAGAAAACTGAGGGCTGTTGTCTGACACCACAATGTCCAGGGTGCCATGTATCATGAGGATTCTTCTTAGTGATGTAATGACTGCCTCTGCCGTATGGTGCTGTATAATCTGCACACTTCAACCCTCAACGATGCAAATGTTGCCTTTAAACTCAAATAAATCCATTCCCAAGTGCTGCCATGGCCTTGAAGGAAAGGTGGAGGGTGCCCGTGGTTTACTCTGCTGCTGGCTATTCACTGCACATATAAAGAAGTTCAAGATTAACTCTTCAATGGAATGAGTAATACCTAGCCACCAGACTGTCACCTGGGCTCTTGTTCAACATTTCATTATCTCTATGTGACCTGTATTGATTTTCTGGAGAAATTCAAGTCTAAGTGTTTTAGGGATGACTCAACTGCCATTAAAAATGAAGAAATCATCCTCGACTGTGAGATGATTTCTCTGTTTGAAGTATAATCTGGCCATTCATTCTATTATTTGGTTGCGCTCATCATCTTACTGTTGTGCTTGTTTAATCTCTTCTGGTATATTTTTCAGTGACTGATAACTATTTAGTAAGGAGTGAAGTACATTCTTCACTTCCTCAATAAAACTCCTTCCACTGGTATTTTTGAGAATGTACCTGTTGTCATCTAGTTCTTCCCTTGAACGTACTCAGTAACTGAATTGTATCTTGTGATACTCAGTCTAGAATGTTGAATTCCAAGCGGCACTTTTGCAATCTCCTTTTGTTTAAGACGAGTAAGCAAATGCTTGTGATCAGTTCCAATTTTAAAACTTAAACCCATGATATAATCAGAGAACTCCAGTTGGCACAAATGGCTGCTTTTTTTAATGGTTGCACACCATTTCTCCGTGTCGGTGAGAGCTGTTGAAGCATAATAAACTGGTCTTCTTTGTCCATTTTCTGAACTTGAATCAACACTGCGCTCAAGCGTGCAAATGAAACACCTGCTGCTCCAATTGTTGGCAACTTTGGATTGTAAGGTGTTAGAATGTCTGGTGAAATTAAGAGATTCTTGACCTTGTCAAAAGCATTTTGCTGGTCCAAATTCTAGCACCACTGGTGACCATGTCTCAACAGCTGTCGTAATGGCTCATTTATTTTCATCAGGTTTGCAAGGAATTTCCCTACTGGATTGACCATCCCAAGGAATCTTTGAATTTCTATGATGCTTTTAGGCTGTGGAAACTTTCTAATCATCTTTGTTTTATGCGGGTCACTTTTTTAGGGTCACACTTATGACAATGATAGACCTACAAATAATAAATAAGAGTATATTTATAAGAATTGATATAAGCTTCTCTATCAATCAGTGAACAAATGTCATATTTTATACCCACTCGTGAACAATTAATAAAAGGATAAAATTGATTGTTTAACGAAATGAAAATTCTGTTTCATCATAGCACTGAAGGTTTCATTTTTACATCATTGCTAAGGTTGAATGTCTGATTACAGGAACAGTAAGGCTATGAGTACTCCACTTCATACTGTTTAAAATCTCCCTTGGTAGGCACCTCGGTGTTTCAGTATGTCCAAGTGGTAATTTTATTGTCTTCTGTGGGTCCTCTTGTTGTAATATGCCTTTAAGGGATATCAGCATTAAATCACTAGAAGGGATATGTGTCATTTGATCCAGTTTCCATTTCACTTTTGCTTTGAGCAGAGCACAACACAGTTCTGATTTCTTATGTATAACTTGTCAGGAAGCAGAGGCAGTTTTAAGTAATGTGTGTGTGTATTGTTTGATATTATAAATAAAGTATAGATTTAAATGAGTTTAATTTAGTGTTTCTGTTTAAGAAAGGGTAAAACTCGAGTTAGATTCATGTTAAACAAAGGTGTTTGCATGTATGGGAGTTTGGTTTCATTTCAAACTGTGTCTGTATTGTGATTAGAGAGTTTACGACATGGAAAAACAAACAAGTTCAAAGAAAGACTGAGCTGCTGCTTAGCAATCAGGGACCACCTTTAAGTTAGAAAGACATTTAGAATTTAGTTTTGAACTGGAACTAAGGCAGTCGGATCTCAGCAGTAGCAGAGGAAAGAGCTCTCACACCTCTGCCAGAAGCAGAACAATGGAGTAATGGAAAGAAAGCAAGTCCCAGAAACTAAAGAACAGATAATTCCAGAAATAGGGAGTGAAAAGAGAAGTCCCAGGAAGATTGAAGTCAAAGTGACAAAAGGAACTGGAATTTGAACAAGGTACTGTTCCCTGAAGTTAAAGAAAGTGACAGAGAAAGGTTCCCAGTTCAAGGCAGAGCTGAAAAGTGCAGACGTGGTGAGTTGGCTGGGGAAAAGCCAGACATCTGATGCAATCCTAAGATTGATTACTTCCGTACAGCCTATAAAGCAGTAGTGTTCTATTGGCATGTCTGGGTACCTGAGAAATTGTGTGGAAACTTGAATGTACGTGACAATTCAAGGCAGAATACGAAAAGGACAGCAGAAATCCTGGAAGTGGATCCTTACTGAAAACAGTTGAGGGAAAGAATTGTTTGGAAGAAGATTCTAAGGCATGTCTTTCTGAGAGTGGAGTTTGGAAACACTTGTGTGATGATCATCTTGTTGTATTGGATGGCATCTGCCACATGGTTTCAGACTGAGGTGCGTCTGACCACAGTTAGCCTGTTGGTTTACAGGGACTGTGTGTTTACTGAACATTATAGCATAAGATAAATTTTGTAATGTGTTATCCTTAAAATATGCTTACAGTTCCGAGGATAAGTGGGAATGAAGGAGTATTATGTTATAGTCAATCTTTTCATGCTGAATGAATGTTTTCTTTCTGTTGTTAAAAGCTAATTGGCAGTCCTTTGACTCTGTTCATCCACGGTTTTTAGAAAAAAGTAAAAGTTCTGATCTTTTGAGCTCAGGTTCCATTCTGGGACCTTCCCGTCCAGTAGTAACATCAGCTGTTCTCATGTGCCTAGTCTTAATGAGTGAATCCACAATGTGTTTACCCAATCCCTTATGAGTCATTGGTGCCTTGCATCTTGTGCAGTAAATAAGCCCAAGGTATTATGTCTTCATAATAACGCAACGCCTCTCACAATTGAAGATACCAATGCACTGGCAGTTCATGTTGTCACTATTGGTGCTGAAAATTAGCTTTAAATGGTAGAACAGTTATCAGGTGAAAAACGAAAAGATGTAGGGTGTTAAGTAATGGGTTAAGAGACATTCCAATTAGTTGTCTCATTTATGTTAAGTATCCATTAATTGACACTGATATGTCACTGATATGTAAAGGGGCTTCAGGTGGCCTCTGTGAGGTGATGTAAGGTGAGAGTTTTGTGCAAAGGCTGTTGGAATGAAATAAATGGGTGTTTGTGAAAAAGGAACAGAACTTTAGACTCTTCATATCACAGCAACTAAAACATCTAACATGGGGGAGGGATAGAGGGGCCGATTAAATATGGTTCAAGCTCTTGTCACGGTGTCTGATCATCAATTATGATATGGGATGCCCATATCAGAACACTTTCTTCCTTGATCTTTTTGTGGTCTCCAAACAATCAAGAGTAGCAAACTCACAAATCATAAAGAAAAATCACAAATCCTTTGGCTGTAATATACTGTTTTCTCTTCTAATGTATTTTTTAAAAAACACATAGGCATTTGCAGAGACCATTTAATACCCTAATTGAACAAATAGGGTGCAATTCTCCCCAAACCTTTCAAACTGTGGTCTCCGGCGGTGTAATTCCCGCTGGGCGAGTTGGCGTGATCCTAATTGCAATCCATCCACACTCAAGACATTTTTTAGGAGCTTGGGGATTTGTGGAATGAATGAGATGTGCAAGACCCAAAGACGCCGGCAAGGTCGGATCCTCAGAGATTGGGGACCATTTTTAAAGGACATACCAATCTCGGATTAATGCTTTCGACGCTCCCTCTTACTCATCAGCAAAGACGCCCCCCTCCCCCCACCCCCCTCACCAGTCGCTGGTATCAGCCACCCACACAAGGTGAGCGAGACCCCGTTATGGGGTAGCCAAAGGACCTGCCCCCTGAATTCCACAACCCGTTCCTGCCACACTCCCTTCAGGGCCAACCCCCTTCAGGCCCTGCCACCTTCAGGCACTGCCCCTTCAGGCCCTGCCCTTGGGACTGCCTCCTGGCACTGCCCCACGATGTAGTTAGGTTGGCATTGCCAGAGTGGCACTGCCAGGGTGCCAGGAGGCATACTATGGATCCAGAGGGCAGGTTCAGGCACTATCCAGCCATGTCCCTGACCACCAGGGGTCTACAATGCCCTCCGGGTCACCCGGTGTGGTCATAATTTTGTGGTCCCCGTTTTCTGAGCCATTCACGCTGCTCCTGCGGGTGGGAGAATTACAGGAGGCGGGATAATTCAGCTTAAAGCCAATTCTGCATATTTAAATTAGGATTTTAACCAGATTACATCTGCTGGGAAGGCCGGGAACATCACAAACTGTTTGGCACCCGGGGCAAATCCCATTTCAGGGCTCTCCCATTTTCTTCTTTGTGCTAAGATCATCGCCGCAGCGCTCCCATTGTCAACTCTGGGGAATTTGGGACCTGAAATTTGTCACTATTCTAACAACACATGGCATTTCCAATAATCTTTTTCAACATTATCACATAATGCTTCCTAGTAGGTATTGGTACTGTAAACAATATGGACAATGACAGCACCATTATGCGAGCTCTGAATGTTGCCAAACATATGATTTATTCCGGTAATAAAGCAAGTGACATTAGCATCACCAGTGGTTATGGTCAGACATGTGTTCATTACAATCCTGCTGGTTTACAAACTGCTCTCAGCAAGTATCCAAATCCAATTCACTCACTGCTCAGCAACAGGCTCCATTTCAAATGTTCCAAATGTTATGCAAACATAATTTAACAAATATTTTAACAGAAATATTACATCTGAGCTAGTGAATTAAAAAGAAAATTCTGTATGGCTGTACAATCTAGTGTCAATGGCATAAGCAGTGATTCAATCAGCCACAAGAATTATACAAAATGTCTGTCACTTCAGCAGACAGAGCTGAATCATGGTAGACACTGGCTCATACACAGACATCCACATATCTTTTTTCTAATGGTGTCCAATTCTCTCCACAGGCGTTTTTTGGTTTAATTGCATCTGCTGAGTTAATTTATTTTTTAAATTACTTATTCTGACGACTCCACACACCGGTGACATTTTCTTGATAAATCATAATTTTCACATTCAAAATTCCTTTTGTGTCTCTTGTTTGTTTCATGTTAAATTGAACATCTGTCTTTCAGTAATTCAGTGGCAAATTCATGAACAGCAAACTTTTGTTTTGTTAAATGACAGAGCTTCTAAGCACAAATAACCATCTGCTGTATTAACAAAATGGACCTTTAATGTTGGCACTAATGAGCCATTCATTTCTGCTCTCAGCTTCGAACACATATTTGCCAAAAACTCTATTAGTTCATATGGGAGTGCATCTACATGTGCAGAGTTTTTCAAAGTATGGATCACAACTCGAGGGGTAGGTCGCAGGCGGGTGTCAGGAGGGCGCGACTTTCCTGTGGTAGTCCCGATCGCAGGAGAAGCGCTGAATGGCCGCTACTGGATTTAACATTGAAAATGGCGGCTACTGTCGACTTTTAAATGAAAGTAAATCAGGCTCTGTGGACTCTTCCAGCCAGAGGTGGCAGCAGAGTAGGTCATGCACCCAATACATACATGGAAGGCGCTTGATGTCAGGTGTATGTGTTTTTGCCGCCAAATCAGGGAGCAGAGTTACTTCCATTTTCCAGCTGCTGGCAAGACGTCTGTGAAGATGGATCATTTTCTTCAAAGTAATTGATGGCTAGAGACTCAAATAGGCAGTGTACCTATTGGACAGGATCTCACAACAGAATCTGCTGGAGAGAGCTGCGCAGGAGAGCCCATGGCAGGACAGAGCAGTGCTACTATTAGCTCTGTAGAGAGCTCCAGGGCCTCTGTTAACAGTCTACAGAGAAGAAACTTAACTCGGGAACAAAGTAGTATAAATATGATTTCTTGAGGTATTGTGTTGTCACAATTATGCCAATGCAAATAAGTATGTAAAGCCCATGTGTGTTATTTGTAGGGAAGCACTGACAAATGGGAGAAGTTTCAGATTTTGAAAGAGAAGTGTTGGATGAAAAATTCCTTTTGAGATTGAGACCCCAGTCAGTTATTAACTTAGAGCCAACTCCAAATTAAGAGACTACGCTGCTGTAGCTGACCTGTGATGCCACATTAAAAACACCCCAAAAGCCTATGATGCTGTCAGCATTCTGGAGTAGCATCTCCCAGGAATATCCAGTGTTGAGTAAAACAAGCATTTTGTTGCTATTGTCCTTCACAACGACCAACATGTGCGAAGTTGGATTTTCCATTTTCACAATGATGAAGAAGGCACAAATGAACTGGCTGAACCTGACATCCCCATTGCCCTCGCCTCCTTTGAACCCGAGTCAAATGAAACAATGAGGCTCCATTTTCACATTAAAGGTGAGTGAACGTGGTATGTGTTGTGAAAGTGGGTCCTGAAGCTCAGCCGGTTGGGAAAAGTGGGTCCCGGAGGGGAAAAGTTTGAAAAACACTGTACTAGTGAATCACACTATTAACATACAAAATGCACATTTACAAACCCTTTATTTAAAATAATGAGGAAAAGACAAGAAAACCTGTGCCTATGTGCTCACTACACCTCAACTTTGATTAAAAGCATTTAGTTAGAACACAACTGTGGTTATAAACCATGATCTTGGTTAATGACTTTTGTTTCAAGTAATATTATACAAAATTCAATGATGCCTTCATTTCATTGGAGCACACAAAGAACCAGAATGTACTGTAGCCTGCGAACGATTGCTGCCTGCCATTCATTAAACTTGCCTTGCCCATTTAATTTCTATGACCTTTCAATGGAAGTTAGAGAGCCTGATGAGACAACACCCTCTATAGAGCATTTGGGACCTTTTGTGAACTCGGCAAGGAACTCTGTTGCTCTTGAATGAATCTGCAACCTGATTGGTTAAAGAGCAGTACAGCGTCTGAACCATGACAAAATGGGGTAGGCGCCCATCCCACCACCCTTCATGCCCAGCCCCAAGCTCACCCCCATAGTGCAGAGATGGGCAGGCTGCTGAATTCAGCAGCCCGCCATATTTAAATGAACAATTAAGGGTCAATTAGGCTCGTTATCAAGCCAATTGACCCTGATAATACACTGCCCACATCATACAATGTCTGGCATGGGCCGCAGTGCGGGAGCAGGAAGCCCTTTTTTTATTACACCACCCATTCTCCTGAACCACCCCCACCGCCCTCCCTCCCCCAGCCCAATAGTCCAGACTTATCTGTTCTGGGGATCCAAGGCACTGGGCCCTGTCGTCTCCAGCAGTCCCAGCAGCGGCCATTGATGCCTCCCTGGCACTGCCAGGACTGATGGAGCTACCAACCAATTAAGTTCCCACTCGGACCTCATTAGTGCGCCCCGCAGCACTTTATGGTTGTGTGTCAGGTTGGCGTGGAGCATGTCGGCTCCAGGCCAGTGTGGTTTCTGGGCGTGCCGTCCTCCCCTTGTATTATTCAGCCCATGGTCTACACCTGCTACTATTTCTTATGTTCTCATCAACTATTTTACAAAGCATACTAAAAGTGGATTAACATTATACATTTGGAACTGATAAATATCACATCTGAAATTATGATTAACAAACAACTTTAACATGTTATCTGGAGCACATGAGATAAATTCTGAGTCAGAAATTAAACACCTATGCTCACGATGAAAAAGATATCTTCACAATCTTGCAGTAGCGCTAGCAAAGGGAAATCTGCTAAAACTGCTTGATTCTCTCCTGCAATGATTCACTCTGCATAATCTCACTTCATGAGTGCGACCTACAATTCTCAGTTACCCCCCATCTGTCCACCTTTTGTTACTTTAACTTAGTCCAAAAAAGCAACTGCTGCTTCCATAAATTCCTGCGTAAAGCAGCAAAGCTGGAGGAAAATGCCAACTAAATGTAAAGGGAAGTAAACAAACATTAGTCAAAATGAAAATGGAATGTTTGCAGATTTGTTGAATCTACTTTTCGAAGCCAGTGCCTTGTGCAGACACACTGACTGACACAGGTTCAGGTGATTAAAGATTTTGGTAGCGCTAGAAAAAAAAATGCAGCTTTTCAATTAGCCAGTAGAGGGTAGTCACAGTCTGTCGATTCTCCAACAAGAACTGAGTCGTACGTGTTTAAACTATGTGCGTAATTGTCTGGCAGACGCAACCTTTCTTTCTCTCATCAATTAAAATAGTTACCAATTTGTAAAGCCTTTTGAGGATCATCACCAAATAATGGTGTGACTGGTCCGACATCTCCTGAACTATTTATTACTGATTTTTCTTTTGTTTCCGTGACGACTGCTGCATTTAAATGTCCGTATAGCCGTGGAGATTGATTAACCAGGAACTGTTTCAAGGCTGACCACCCAGATACAAAATAATTGAGTCATTCAATGTGACCTAATCGATGCCAGTGTCGATCAACCATTCCCGCTTCATTTTCATCAATATGAATGTATGTTAATATTGCCTAGCAACAGATTAGGTGCTGAACCACCTGTATTAAATCCAACCAGGTTCACTTGCATAGTGTTGTTACTCTCTAGGTGCCAGGTTCCTACTCTGCCCATGATGAGCTATGTTTCATTTACTTAAAGAAAATTGACCTTTTGGACCAATTTGGGGCAGCACCATGGCACACGCCAGGGACCTGGGTTCAATTCCAATCTTGGGTGACTGTCTGTGTGGAGTCTGTACGTTCTCCCAGTGCCTGCGTGGGTTTCCTCCGGGTGCTCCGGTATCTTCCCACAGTCCAAAGCTGTGCAGGTTAGATGGATTGGCCATGCTAAATTGCCCCTTAGCGTCCAGGTTAGGTGGGGTTATGGGGTTACAGGGATAGGACAGGGGACTGGACCTAGGTAGGGTGCTCTTTCAAAGGGTCGGTGCAGACCCAATGGGCCGAATAGCCTCCTACGGCACTGTAGGGATTCTATGATACTATGACCAGAAGTAGGCCTGTGTATATAGATTTAAAAAACAAGTGATTGTCGAGAAGGGTTAGGAACTTTAGCTTAATTTGCGACAGTTTTGAGTAATCCCAATGTAAAGGTTTGATACACTGAGTTGCAGATAACAATGCATGACAGGAAACAACATGAGAACATAAAACAGAGATCAAATCAGAACCTGAGCCATCCAAATCATAGAATTTACAGTGCAGAAGGAGGCCATTAGGCCCATCAAGTCTGCACTGGCCCTTACAAAGAGCACCCTACTGAAACCCACGTATCTACCCTATCCCCGTAACACAGTAACCCCCACTTAACATATTTTGGACACGAAGGGCAATTTAGCATGGCCAATCCACCTAACCAGCACATCTTTGGACTGTGGGTGGAAACCGGAGCACCCGGAGGAAACCCATGCAGACACGGGCAGACTCCGCACAGATAGTCACCCAGCCGGGAATCGAACCTGGGACCCTGGAGCTGTGAAGCAACTGTGCTAACCACTATGCTACCGTGCTGCCCATAAGTCATAATAGCATCAAGTTAACAGATTATACAAAAAGGGTCATTTTAACTTAACCTGCCAGATCAAAATCTAGCTACGATTGAGTGCTCCTGACCACATGAAAAGCAGTTAAGTGCTTTCTGCTGAGTAGATGAGGAAGTGAAAGCACTTAACTCCTAGATGTTTATAAATTATTGTGGATAGGTTCAAAACAGGGTATATGAGATGCATTCAAATGTAAAGGAAAATTCCGGTCTGGAAATAGCTGTCAATTACAGCCAACTAAAAGCTATTGTTCTTTGAAAGTGAATAGAAGCCTCACAGATCAAAGGATCTGAGGAGATTTAAAGTCTTGTGTTGTGTTTTGGCTTTCTATGAAGTAACAGCTGCTACTTTCTATACATCTGTCTGAGGCAGCATGTGTAAGGGACAGGTATGTGACAAAGCAATGTTTTTTCACTGTTTCTGCCTGGACTATTCTTTAGCTTCCAGGCGGGGTTGACTGATGTAGGGGAGAGGGGTCTCTGATATGGGGTGGGGTCTCCAATATGTGGGGGAGTTCTCTGATTCAGGGGTCTCAGATATGGGGGATGTCTCTGATAGGATGGTCTCTGATATGGGGGGGCTGATGTGGGATTCTCTGTTGGGGGCCTCTTATGGGGGTCTCAAATGGATGTCTGATGGGAGTGGGCAGGATTTGTATTGTGGGGGTGAGCAGGACCCTCTGATGGACTTTGAAAGCACCCACGTGATATACATACCCACTTGGCCCACCTCAAGGTCCCACATGTCAGGACTACGCTGGCAAATACTAGCACCAATTCACACCCTTGTGATTTTCGGCCGAGAGGGCCGGGGCATCGCGGAGGCATGGAGAAACCGGTATCCAGCCCGTTAATAGTTTGCAAGTGGGTTGAAATGACCCACTTACATCTCCCCGCCGGCCTGGGATGCGATCCTTGATGCCATTGCCAGCGAGGGACCAGCAGCAATCCCTTTTTTGACCAATGCGAGATTCTCCGCTGCATCGGGAATTCCAGTGCCAACGGTAGGCAGCGAATAATCTCGGGCATGGTGGCAGAGGCTTCTTCAACTCTTGATGATAGATACATAACTGACACATGAATATAGGAATTAGGAGCAGATGTTGGCCATTCAGCCCCTCCAGCCAGCTTTGCCATTTGATAAGATCATGTCTGATCTGATTCTGATCCCAAGTCTGCGTTCCTGCATCCTGTACCCTTTGATTCCCTGGTATAAGATTTTGATAATTGTACTAAATGTTAGGGCTTGTTATTAGTCAGTAATATCTGTGAGTTTTATTTTTTAACCACAGTGACAATTAAATGATTCTGGAAGGCAGGTGTTTGTGAGAAACTACAACAAATTGTTTTACGTCTTTCAGTTGCTTGAGTGTGGATTCAACAGTTCTCTGTTGTAATTAGGGGCTTTTTTTTTTTTTTTTTTTACAATCAACTTCGGAGGAATGGTTAAAAAGTAATTTGAAATTTGAATGACGTTACCTTTAAACAAGACCCATGTATTAATTTAATTGATTAACTATATTTTCAGGGTAGAACATCTGTATTGGAGGGAAACTATTCTTTCTGTTTTGACATTATGACAGGAAGTGTTTTTAGCATTTCTTCTTCATAGTATTTATATTTGTAGGAATGGGTTTGAGTATGTTCATGTGAATGTTTCCGATAGGCGCATTATTGACAAGGCAATGCCATTTTGTTTGTGGCTGTTCTGTATTTAAATTCCAATTTTCTTCCCGCAATTAGTTGTGCACTTAGGCAGACTTTCATCCATTTCCATAGCTAAGAATTCCAGGAACAGGTCACTTGGCTGTGGCCAGGGGCTTAAAGCTTGAGGGGAACCATTCCACATCAAGCGTGGCTGACCAGTAGCCTCTCCCGCTCTTACCGTCAACCATTGACATGTCTGGAAGGACTTACAGGTTAACACTCAACCTATTTTACCACGTTAAGAACGCACCTTCCTTGCCTATCGTGCCCTGGGGCAGGACTCAAAACGGAGCTCCTAGCTCAGAGGTAAGGATGCTACCTATTGCACTACAAGGTCTCCTAGTCTGCACAAGAGGAAATGTGTTATTTGTTTGCAATGGAATGCAAGCACTGGAGGCTTGGGAAACAAGGGACGAGCATTTGTCTTTAGTCTTTATGGCTCCAGTTAGAGAGGTGGGGTGACTCGAGATGCCCCGCAGCCTAAGCCAACGAAAGAGGTGAATTTGGACTCTTTCCAAATAAGGGATTCCGGAATAATGAGAAGTGGGGTTAGAAAATTGGAATCTTTTTTGGCACAGTGTTACCATGGTTTCTGGGATATGACTCTTCCGGACACAATTCAAGGTCACTTCAAAGACAGAGAACAGAAATACATCACCTGTGCTGCCAAAAGCTCAGGAAATCCTGGGAACTTGACGGATATGAAACCTCCCTGTTGTTTTCACAGTTTTTTATTAAGTATACGTAAATCTTGCCCAATAAACTCTGTTGGCTTATATATACCCGTTAGGTCAGGCACAACGGAGAACCTTAATTTTAGAAATCAAGTATTTGTACTGAGAAGTTTTAATTCAAAGGATTTTACACCTCAGAACACTGAAATCTTTCATCTGCCAATCTAACACACCCTTAAAAATATTCAATGTCTCTGCCTCCGAAGAAGAGAATTTCATTAGCATCCTTCTGAGAGACAAAACATTTCCTGTTCTCTACCTTAAATGGGAGGCATTTTTAAACAGTGTCCCCATGTTCTAGAGTCTCTCATAAGGGCAAACATCCTCTCAGTGTCCAAACTGTCAAATGCCTTCAAAATCGTACATGTTTCAATAAGGTCACCTCTCATTCTTCTAAATTCCATTGGAAAAAGCACGACCTGTCCACCCTTTCCTCGCAACCCCTTCATCCCAGGGAGCAGTTGACTGAACCCTTTCCAAACTGCCCCTAAAGCCACTCTATCTTTCCTTAAGCAAGGATGCCAAAACTATACAGAATTCTCCAGACGTGGGCCGAATTCTCCGGCCGTTGGGATTGTATGGTCCCGCTGGCAGCATACCCACTTCTGCTGGTTTCCCGGCAGCATGGGGTGGCTTGAATCAAGTGACATGAAGCGAAAATCCAGCCACTGTGAAACACACCGTAGAGGAACCAGAGGGTCCAGCCCATAGTCCCACCAATACCCTGTACAATTATAGAAAAACTTCCCTACTTTCACATTTAACTTCCCTCGCAATAAACAACAACATTCAATTTAGCTTCCCAATCATTTGCTTTATCTGAATTCCAACATTTTGTGATTCATGTACCAGGACATCCAGATCTCCCTGTGCCACCAAATTCTTCAATCTGTCTCTATTTACATAACTTACTGCTCTTCTATTCTTCCTGCCAAAGTGGACAAGTTCACATTTTCCCATGTTACACGCCACCTGCCATTTTTTTTGTCCACTAAGTTAACCTGTTTAAATTCCTTTTCGTAATTTATTTTTCTCTCTTGGTCATGAGAAAATTGAGCAACCATACATTTGGTCCCTTTATCCAACTCATTATAAATAGTTGAGGCTGCAGCATTAATCCCTGTGGCACTGCCAACCCCAAAATTACCCATTTATCTCCACTCTCTGCTTCCTTTTAGCTAATCAATCCTCTATCCATGATAATATGTTACGCCCTACAGAGTGCGGCACCTTTGAGGTGGCGCCTTATCAAAAGTCTTTGTAAATCCAAGTACAACACATCTACAAGCTCCCCCTTATCCATATTACTTGTTACATCCTCAAAGAATTCTAATAAATCAGTCAAACATTAATTCCCTTTCACAAAACTATGTTGACTCCTCCTGATTGTATTAAGATTTTCTAAATGCCCGGCTATAACCTTCTAAATGAAAGACTGTAGTATTTTCCACATGATGGAAATTAGTCCACCTGGTTTGTAGTTACATGCTTCCTGTTTATCTCTTTCTCTTGAATAGGGGAATTATTTTGCAATTTTCCAACTTGGTGGAACCTTTCCAGAAACTCGGGAGTTTTGGAAAACGACAACCAATACATCCATTAACTCAGAAGTCACTTCTTTTAGGACCCTTGGCTAAAATCCACTAGGCCTTGGTGACTTCTCAGCTTTTAGCTAGAATCATTGAATCATAGAATTTACAGTGCAGAAGGAGGCCATTTGGCCCATCGAGTCTGCACCAGCTCTTGGAAAGAGCACCCTACTTAAGCCCACGCTTCCACCCTATCCCTGTAATCCAGTAACCCCACCTAATACTTTTGGACACTAAGGGCAATTTATCACGGCCAATCCACCTAATGTGCACATCTTTGGACTGTGGGAGGAAAACGGAGCACCCGGAGGAAACTCACACAGTAACGGGGAGAACGTGCAGACTCCGCACACACACTGATCCAAGCCAGGAATTGAACCTGGGACCCTGGAGCTGTGAAGCAACTGTGCTAACCACTGTGCTACCCATCAACAGCTCCAATAGTTTTCTAAGTACCCTTTCCCTGGTGATTGTAATTGTTTTAAGTTCCTCCCTCCCTTCCACCTCTTGATTTATAAACATTTGAGGTGTCATTTGTGTCTTCTACAGTGAAGACAGACGCACAGGGCGGGATTCTCTGGTCACCCAGCCACGTGTTGCTCGGTGGTGCTCCGTTTGCTGGTGACGGGATTCTATCTTCCCGCCGCTTGTCAATAGAATTTCCCATTGAAACCATCCCACACCGCTGGGAAACCCCTGGCGGGGCTGCGCTGCCAGCGGGAAAAGTGAATCCCAATGATTGGAGAATTCCGGCCACAATATCTGGTCAACACTTTGGCCATATCCTTATTTCCCATTCTTAATTCCTTGGTCTCATTCTCTAGAGGACCCATACTCACTTTAGTTTCTCTTTTCCTTTTTAAATACTTGTAGAAGCATTTACTATCTGTTGTCATATTTCAAAATAGTTACCTCGCATACCCTAATTTCTCCCTCCTCATTACTTTTTTAGCCATTCTTTGCTGGTTTTTTAATTCTGTTCCCTCTTCCGACTTGCCACAAATGTTTTCCAAGTTTTACATTTTTCCTTTTAATTTGATATCTTCTTTACCTTCTTAGATAGGGTTGGATGGTGCATTTGGCCCCTTGAGTTTTTCTTTCACACTGGAGTGGCTCTTTGCTGAGTGTTAGGAAACATCTCCTTAAATGTCAGATACTGCATCTCTCCTGACCTACCCGTTAACTTAATTTCCCTGTTCGCTTTAGCCAGCTCCATCTTCATACCCTTGCAATTGCCTTTATTTAAGTTTAATACATATAAAGGCAATTACAAGGACATGAAGGTGGAACTGGCTCAGGTCTTCACAGGCAAGGTTGCCAGACACAGTGGAAATCAAGAGCAATTAGAGTGAGGCAGCAGGATAATGGCTGGTCGCATTGAAGGTGGTGCAATTGAGGATTTGTCAGCAAAGATAAATATCCAGCAGCCTACGCCAAGACATAATTAGATAACAGGGTGAGCAATGTTCTCTGCAGCAGTAAATAGACTAAACAAGTTTAAAAGAATCTTGTTTCACCAGAATCGTATTACAATTTGATTCTATCAGTTAATGTTGAGAAATGTTAAAATAGTTATGACTATCATTTTTCAATTTTTTTCCCCACTGTCCATGTGTATATTCTTCACTCTAACATCCATGTCAGAAGATTGTTGTCTGCCCAGTCCAGGACTTGAACACACAATCTAGACTGACACTTCAGTGCAGCATTGATGAGGAAGGTGCTGCACTGATGAACCAACAGAATGAAGTGAAGGACAGTTTCTGAGACTGGGTGAAAGTGGCTAACGTTGCCACACAGGGCTTTGCCCTGGGGTTGGACTTGGGACTGCACAAACAAAACAGAAGGCATTGTAGATTTTCTGAAGGCAAATCGATATTGATGAGATGGAGGAATAGGTGAAAGAGCAGTGGCATTTGGAACTCAATGTCAATAAATTTGAATTAATGTATTTTGGTTATAAAAAAGAGTTTTGAATAAGGGATAGTTTAGTGATGTCAAAGAATGAAGGTCCAGATTCAAACACCTTCAAAGCAACATGTCGGGTGTTTCAGCTAATGGAATTTTGCGTTCTATGTCTAGAGGCATAGGATATAAAATCAGGATGTAATGGTGAATCTATATATATAGCTACTATCGGAGTACTATGAGACAGATGGAAAAATTGGTTTAAATAAATGGAAGGCTTATAACCATAGGGCAACAGATTAACCCAATAATTTAGGAATGAGGGCAAAAAAAACTTTTACACTGTTTGATGCTGCAAAGTGCATCAAAATGGTCTCTCAACAGAGACGGTCAACACTTCAACAATAGTTTAAATAGGTAGTTGAAGGGAAAGGGCATAGGGGAATGTGGGGAATGATTTGAGATATGAGGTTAGGACCAGTCTTCATTAGTAGGATAAACGAAAACACGGGACAGGATCCTCTGCTTCGCCAGCAGCGCACTCAGGCCCATGGATTTCCTGACGGCGTGTGAGTGGCCATAATGGAAAACCCCATTGGCTGGCTGCCGGGACGGAGGGTCCAGCTGCCGGCAGAGGATGCCGCACCAGAAACCTGGGGTGGAATTCTCCGACCCCCCACCGGGTCAGAGATTCGCCGGGGGCTGGCGTGAATCCCGCTCCCGCCGGTTGCCGAATTCTCCGGCACTGGATATTCGGCGGGAGCGGGAATCGCGTCGCGCCGGTTGGCGGCCCCCCCGCCGATTCTCCGGCCCGCGATGGGCCGAAGTCCCGCTGCTGGAATGCCTGTCCCGCCGGCGAGAATCAAACCACCTCTCTTACCGGCGGGTCTAGGCAGCACGGGCGGGCTCCTGGGTCCTGGGGGGGGGGGGGGGGGGGCATGGGGCGATCTGGCCCCAGGGGGTGCCCCCACGGTGGCCTGGCCTGCGATCGGGGCCCACCGACCCTCGGGCGGGCTTGTGCCATGGGGGCACTCTTCTCCCTCCGCCTCGGCGACAGCTTCACCATGGCCGACACGCAAGAGACACCCCCCCCCTGCGCAGGGATGACGTCAGCAGCCACTGACGCTCCCGCGCATGCGCAGACTTCCGCCGGCTGGCGAAGTCCTTTCGGCCCCGGCTGGCGTGGTGCCAAAGGACTTTCCCGCCGGCCGGCGGCGCACCAACCACTCCGGCGCAGGCCTACCCCTCAAGGTGAGGGCTTGGCCCCTAAAGGTGCGGGTAGGGGAGAATCCCGGCCCTGATCTGGCAGGACAGAGAATCCTGCCCATGGACTATTTAATCCACAAGCCCTGTTTCCATGTTGTTTTCTATATAACTCTATGCGGTTTCTAAGTGCTGTTTTCTAGTCGTGATGTTATAGCAAAGCCCCATCTGCTAGCTTAAAAGATCCAATTGTACTATTTGAAAAGAGAAGGGAGTTCTCCTGATGTACTGGCCCACATTCCTCCTTTAAACAACACTACCAAAAATCTGTTTAGCTGCTTATTCATTCATTTGTCGTTCATGGGACCTGACCAGACTGTGTGCTAAATGGCTACTGTGTTTGCCTCTCTAACAATAGTGGCTGCTTTTTAAAGCAATCCAATGATAATAAAATAGAAACACAAGTTTGTTTTTATTGTCAGGATAACTGCTAATGGCATCTGCTCACCATGCAACCCATAACCGAATAAAAGTTCAATTACTGTGTCTTCCAGAATGAGAGACGGCTATAATAATCACGTTGGTGGATAATTGGAGTCCCTATAATTAGTCGCTTGATCAGGCCCTCTATTAAATCAACCAAGTTTCTAGCAATGGCATATTAATATGCTTCTTTTTTAAAAATGAGATATTCTGGAAAAATTGGGAGCAACCCTACGTCCATGAGTAGTAAATTCTTTGGAGTATTGGAGGGAAAGATAATTATTTTCCTTTTAGATCAAGAACCCAGAACATTTGCAATTGTTGTTAAAGTACACAAGTAGAAAGCTGGTTTAAACAAAGCCCAGACACCCACTGATCTCCTGGTCTTATGCATAATAAAATAAGGTGAAGAGTCTAGATTCATTATTTAACAATGGTTATTTGGTTCGCGGGCCTGGACAAACTCTAGAAAGCAACTTTACAGATATAGACAGAAACCCTTCCACCCAATTGGTCCACCTGCAGGTGTTTATGTTCAATGCAAACTTCCTCCAATCTCTCTTCATGTAACTCAATCAAAATATCCTTTTCCCTTAAATGCATCTGGCTTATCCACCTCAAATAGACCTGGTAATAACGAGTTCCACATTCTAATCACTTTCTGCGTAATAAAACCTCTCCTGAATTCCCTATTGAATTTATTATTTACTATTTTTAATGACCCCTAGCTTTTGTCTCTGCCCCAATTGAAAACATTATTTATGCATGACTCATCAAACGCTATCATCACCTTAAAGATTGCTTGAGGTCACCCTTAGTTTTCTCCTCTCAAGATTTATCAATCTTTCCTCCTAGATGTGACCTCTCCTTTCTGGTAAGGTTGTAAATTGTTTTTCACCTTCTCCAGAGCCTCTATATTATTTTTCTATTCTGAAGACAGGAACGGAGCACAGAACCAGAAGTGGAACTGGACCAACCATCTGAATAAAGGGCTGCACGGTGTCACAGTGGTTAGCACTGCTGTCTCACAGTGCCAGGAACCCAGGTTAAAATCCGGCCTTGGGTGACTGCGTGGAGTTCGCACTTTCTCCCCTGCTTGGGTTTCCTCTTGGTGCTCCTGTTTCCTCCCACAGTCTAAAGGTGTGCAGGTTAGGTGGATTGACCATGATCTATGTGCGGGGTTGTGAGGATAAGGCAGGGGAGTGGGCCTAGATAAAGTGCTCTTTCGAATGGTCGGTGCAGATTCAATTGGCCAAATGGCCTTCTTCTGCACTGCAGAGATTCAATGGATTCTACGGAAATACTGTGGCTACAAGAACAGGCTGGGAATTCTGCAGTGAGTAATTCACCTCCTGGCTCACTGAAGCCTGTGCACCATTACAAGACACCAGTCAGGAGTGTGATTCAATACTCTCCACTTGCCTGGATGAGTATCGCTCCAACAACACTCAACATGTTTGATATCCAGTTTAAGAATTCACTCTCTCATCTATTTTAGTAGCACTGTTTCCATCTACAATGTGCTAAACAACTGGCTTGTAAAGCAGAACAGGGCCAGCAGCGTGGGTTCAATTCCCGTACCAGCCTCCCCGAACAGGTGCCGGAATGTGATGACTAGGGGCTTTTCACAGTAACTTCATTTGAAGCCTACTTGTGACAATAAGCAATTTTCATTTTTCATTTCAAGATGTTCCCTTGACAGCACCTTACAAACTAAAACTAAAACTCAAAGGGCAGTAATAAGCCATGATCCTACTGAGTGGCAGAGCAGGCTCAGGAGGGCGAATGGCCTACTCTTGTTCATATTTCTTATAGTCTTATGGTCTAAAACGCATGAAAGCACCACCACCTGCATGTTCCCTCAAAGTCACACACCCTCCTGGCTTGGAATTATATTGCAGTGACTTCACTGTTGATGGGTCAATCACCTGAAACTCCCTAACAGCACAGTGATGTACCTACACCAGATGGATTGCATCGGTTGGCGAAGGTGGCTCACTGCCACCTTTGAGGGCAATTAGGATTGGACAACAAATGCTGGTCATGCCAGCGACACTTACATCCCAGAAGCAAGTACAAAAAAAAACCCTGAGGGTGAGTAAATATTTCATTCAGAGTATTACTGAAGCATAATCACAAGTCCATTGGCACTACTAATTCTACTAATAGTTACTGTAAAAGTGCATGTGCAGCACAATAAAGCACCATTGATTACAGCAAGGAGGACAAGACACTTCACAAAGGAATGGAAATTTATTGATTGAAAATTCAAACAAGCCGATTAAACCCCAGAACCTTGTTAAGTCCGGATTGCTCTAGTGCAGAGCCAGCATAGACACAAAGAGCCAAATGGTCTTCTTCTGTGCTGTAAATGTCCACCCTCTGTAAGTTTGGAACTTTGTAAAGTAATGATCATGTTTGGAATTTTGTAAAGTAATGATCATGTGAATACAAAACTGAAGTATCGTCAATGTTCTTCATTCTTGGGAAGACTGCCCGACACATACGATGTGATACTCATTATAATAATCTGCATTTGCATAATTTGCTCATTATGATTGCAATTCTTCAACTAAAACAAATGTCGAGATTCTGATACATTTCTGTGAAAATACAAATCAAAGTGTTTGGACAGAATTATTCCGCTAATTACATGAATTTGTATGAATTTTGTTTCCCATTAGAAAACAATTCATAAACAAAACAGCTTAGCCCAGTATTTTCTCCATCATGTTTTTGTCTTTCTCTCATTGAATATCTGGTAGTTGTAGGGCGATATTAAATTAATTTCAACAGATATTGATTATACAGAAACTGAATATTAACAACTGGCTTTAGATCTGGAAATCTCGTTTTCTTGAAAGGGAAAATATCAATTTTCTAAACTTTACCTGATTGGATAAAAACTAGCAGTAAACCCAATGGACAAGGTGGGAATAATTGAAAGCATGTACAAGTGAATATACATTTTAAGTTAATGTAACCAGCCAACACATATTTCCTTGTTGCAACACACCACCTGCTTCTTCATTCGCATGTACCGTATAACAGATGCGAGATGAATCAAACAACCAGGAAAATGAGAAACATGAATTTTCAGCCAGAACCCACACATTCTTCTTGCTCTGTCAAGAGCAATGCAATCCCTCCTGCACCAATTTGATCTGCTGAGGGGTCAGAGGGAAATTTCCTTTTTCCCTTATTGACCCAGGGATCTCTGTTAGTGGCCTCTCCCAGGAGATTACAAATCCCGGTGGGGCTGGGAAGGGTCGAGTCATGATGAGAAGGCATCATATATAATCAGTTACAGCGTTTGCTTCCTGTCCCCTGGGTCTTGCCGCACATCTCCTGAATGCAGTGACTCATTTTGGTATATAAATCCATGGACACGAGCAACTCTTTAATGTTCCAACGAAGTAGCAATTGTCCACGGGCGAGACTAGACCAGGAGCACTACTGGGCACCGTGCCTCCCACACACCATCATTCCAAGATCAGGCCAGCTAGCTGAGAGTGCAAATCAGGAATTAAAATCTGGCACCTTCTCAATAATATTCAGGCAGTGCCTTACTCTCTGAAACCTCAGCACCATTTCAACGGTGGTCGTTCTTCTTTCCTCTGAATGTGTACTAGTATTTCCAGCATTGCCTTGACAATCTGAATGTCCAAAATAATTTCAGTCAATGTCTTCACCCTCCTCAGGACCTTCACACTTCTTCAACGTTCTAAACCATTGAGAAATAGAAATGTCTTCTGTTTTTAAACTGATATCTCAAAATATTTCCAAAGTAAAATATTGCTCTATTTCACATTTTATTCATTATGTTGATCCAGTTAATTTCTGCATAAGTTGAATATTGTTGAGAAAAGATATTTTGCAGCATCTCTCAAGCAGTTCCCCCGATGATGTATGAAAGATCTTGGTGATGTGCATTACTGTCAGCCAAACCTCCATTTGCTTTTGTGGTATGTCAGGATATTTTGGTAAACCTGTATTTTTGGAGTTATATTGGTTCAATCAGATGCACTTTATCTGGTGGTATCGTAGACAAAAAGAAAACAAAATCTAATTCTCCATTTAGTATTGCTATTATTGACAGCAACTCTGTAGACTAACTCAGCTGATATATTTACCCGAGGAAAGTAAATTTAATAATTTCAATTATGTACCAGTGGAAGCACTTCCCCGGGGCGAGATGAAACAGCAGGAAAATAATTGTTCTTCTATAAATGCAGAGATGCCACCTTATTTGGTGCCCTGATGTAATTCACGTGCTATCATAACAGGGCCTTTGACCATGAAGAACATTCATGAGTTTTGAGTAGGTTGGCGAAAGAGGTTCTTTGTTCACAAGCAGGGACACAATCAAGTAAAAGCTGAACAGGTATCCCATGAGCAAAATTTCAGGATAAATAATGAAGTTGCATACTTCAATAAAATGCACCTGGAAAAAAAAATTCTCTGCTCAGTATTGCTCTCTGCTTTCCCGGACTAATGCGACTCCACGAGTTCAGGCCACTCTCGAAGATGCTATCATTTCATCCTTGTTTTGAAATCCCGTCGTAGCCTCAACCCCCTGTAATCTTATGCAGCCCTGCACCCACCAAGGTTTCTACAATTCGGACCCCTTGATTTTAATTACTCCATCGTCGACAGTCACGTCCCTGAGCTCCGGAATTCCCTCCCTACAGCTCTCACCTTTCCTCCTTTACGATGCTGCTTAAAACCTAAGTCTTTGACCATGATTTTGGTCACATGTCTAAATATCTCCTATGTCCCTTGGTGTCAAATTTTGTTTGGTAATCATTCCTGTGAGGCCGCTTAGGATAGTGAGTATCATTTCAACAAGGCATATTCTATGCTTAATGTCCCAGATGTCCCAGGGATGGCACGGTGGCTCAGTGATTAGCACTGCTGCCTCTCAGCGCCAGGGACCCGGTTTCGATTCCAACCTCGGGTGATTGTCTGTGTAGAGTTTGTACGTTCTCCCTGTGTCTGCGTGAGTTTCCTCTGGGTGCTCCGGTTTCCTCCCGCAGTCTAAAGATGTGCAGGTTAGGTGGATTGGCCATGCTAAATTGCCCTTAGTGTCTAAAGGTTAGGTGGGGTTACTGGGTTACGGGGATAGGGCAGGGGATATAGTGTAGCCATGTAAAATGGCTGCGTTCCGATTAATCTGGCCAAAACCCAGTTTAAAATGGCTAACCCGAAAGACTGCTGGGAAAAGCAGCCAAGAAGACACACGCAGGCAGCTGCAGACAGGTTTGCATATTCAGCTCTGGGAACGTAGCCCAGATCGATACTCAGGGCTATCAACAGCCCATCAACCCAGGTATCCGCAGTTGCATTCAGGACTGTTTACACCTAATCTACTCAGACATCCACAGTTAAATCGGCTATCCCCGGGAACAATTGCAACATATTAGCAATTGAATACCGGGCCAGACCTGTCGGCACCTGCAGTGGCCGAAACAAAGACAGGTGAGCGACCACCCCCCGATCGAGGAATCACCTCACCATTGGACACATCGACCCCAGAGACTGGGGACAGAATCCAATCACTTGGGACTCGGGAAGCCCATGGGCCCTATAAAAGTGAAGGTCCAAGTTCAGATCTCTCTCTCTCTCGCTCATCTTGGCCTGCTCGAGACCTTTGCAAGACCAGCCACGGGCCACCGTAAGTGTGAATCCAACGATCGCTATCCGGTAGAGACACCTAGCCACCGACCTGTAGTAGCCTTTTGAATCCCGCGGGCCAGATTTGATTGGACAAGTCATTCGTTTCCCTGACCTGGTGGGCTCTTCCTAAGTTAAGTATTGGCCAGTAGTGATAGGTTTATTGTATAGAAAGTAGTGTTAGGGTATTAATATTGCTTGTTGTACATAATAAATGACCGTTGTTTTAATCCTTACTAAACGGTGTGCTGTGTTATTAATCATAACCTGAACTTGAACCACGTGGCGGTATCATAAAGATACCTGGCGACTCATGAGCAAAGGTGACCTAAACAGAGCAAATAGACTAAGGTTAAAAAGAGCAACAATAGGACCTAGGTAAGGTACTAAGGGTTGGTGCAGACTCAATAGGCCAAATGGCTCCTTCTGCACTGTAGGGATTCTATGATTCTATGATGGATTTATAAATTTTGCCTTCCAGGAATACGCAAAGTCTGGGATAAAAGCCAGCTGAAAAGCTGCGGCATCTGTGTCGGTGTGTGAGAGACACGGAAACAGAAAGCCAGCTAGCTGCAGCACCCCTGTTTGCAGGTATCTCGCTCTCTGTCTCAGCGTTGAAGCGAGTCGAATCAGCAAAGTCCACAGCTGAAACTGAAACAGGGAAGCTTCTCAATCGAATGTCTGAACACTGGAATCTCTAAACCAACTATTTTACTGTTGAAGTCAGTGCTGCTGGAATCCCAAATTGCAACAGCCACAACGCTCAATTATCTACTCCTCACGAGTCAAGGACGGTTTTGTATACTTGTTTTAGTTGCCTACTTTGGACTCAATTCTTATTTCTAATCTGCGTGAATGTACATGCATGTGTTTCACTATTTTCTTCTGTTCAGAAGCTAATAAAGTCAATTTTCCTTTAACTCAAGCCTGATTAAATTGGCTCCCTTTTAAAACATAAATATTGGGACTGGGAATAGGTATCGGTAAAGGGAGGGATCCATTTTTTCAGATGAATCTTGTTGTAACCAACAGAGGGGATATATTAAAAAGGGAGCTAGTTCATCCCTCCTTACCCGGGGTATAACAATTGGAGGGATTACATCCGGGTTAACAAATTTGAGGAACCTCACCTGGGGACCGGTCGTAACACTAGTTACTGTGAGGAGGTGGTGTGAACCATCTTCTTGAACCACTGACAGCAGTTTTACACAACTCAGTGGCTTGCCAGAACACTTCAGAGAACAGTTAAGTGTTAATTACATCATCCTGAATTAGATCAGAACAGTACAAGTTAATATGTTTCTATTTCATATTGAACAATGGGCACAATTCAACCGGACAAAATAAGAGGGCGCGATTCTCTGGAATGATTTCCAAGTGTGGTAGTGAGGGGGAATTGCCGGTAGTTTCCTGGTGCTCGGTCCTGCGAGGCCAACAATGCAGTACAACGTTAATTGGTCCACTTAAATAGGCACCAAGGGCTTCACGCTGCAAATGAAGGCTCGCCAGCCAGTTCGCTGGCATTGCATTCACCAGCCCCCCTCAAACAAGGTCGAGCAGCATTTAAACAGCACTTGCACAGCCAACCCCACTCAGCTCACGGCCATGGCACCGAGATGACCGGCCCTACGATTCGGGGATACAGACCTGGGAGGCTCTTAGAGGCGGTCGAGGACAGGAGGGGCGTCCCGTTCCCCTGAGGGTCCCGGAGGGTGAGCCACAGGGCAGCCAGTGCCGCCTGGGATGAAGTGGCAGCGACCGTCAACTTGGGAAGTGTGATCAGGAAGACTGGCCTCCAGTGCCGCAAGAAGGTCAATGACCTACACTGGGCTGCACGGGTGAGTTGGCAACCCCCCCTCCCCCCGAGAACTTCTCACCCTACACGAGCACACACAGCCCCCCCCACCCTCCATGTGACCCCCCAACCCTCCCTTCATCCCTCTCCCTTCAAACACCCCCCCACCTTTCCTTCAACACACTACCCCTCCCACTACTCTGAATTATACATGGGCTAACGATGCCCTCTCTGTGCCTCCGCAAGAGAAGTTCTCCCACAATTGCCGGGAGAGGGCCCAGATTGGTGGATGGATGCCGAACCTAAGGATCCTCACGACCTTTGAGGACCAGGCCCTGGAGGTTAAGGGGGTGGCCGAGGACAAGGCAGTCACCAATGCGCATGCCACAGAGGTGAGATTCCTCTGGGCCCCACCTGGCACACGTGCCTTACTGATGCACGATCAATAACTACTAAAACGAGGTTGTAGCACAACTGAAGGCTTTAATAGACTAGAACTGTTCCCCAGTAGCTCAGGTACAGAATGAGGGCTGCTGGGACGGCACTGACTCTTATACCCCGCCTATCAGGGCAGAGCTACATACTATACAGCCAATGGTAAACCCCCAGATTTAACCAATGGAACTTCAGCCTCTCGGGTACTGCAATACCTGATAATACCATACTTACTGACTGACCCATCCGTCCCACTGGCCACGTGTTCATTGTCCCACAGGTCTTCCAGCCGACGGTGCCAGCCTATCTGAGGTGGCACCCTCCCCTGCCTTCCATGAGACCACCTCAGAGGAAATCTCCGAGAATGCCATAATCGACGCGTCACAGCTGTCATCCGCACGCTCCACCAGCGCAGAGATCCACACCTCGGTGTGCAACGTTAGTAAACAGGCTTCCGGATCACATTTTGTGAGCACCACACAGTCGCTAATGCACATCAGGTGGAGGCAGTAACGTCCAGGCGGGACAGCAGTCGGAGGTCTGCTGGATCCCAGGACCCAACTGACAAACTGACAAGCAGTGGTGGCTCCCAGTCCGGGACCCTCCATTCCCCCATTGGTCACCCACACCCTTCTCCCCCAAGCCCTGCCCATGCACTGCGGCGGCAGCGGGCCCCCCCGTCACCGGACCCCAGATCCTGTACCCCTGACACCCACACATAATGTTACCTGGACTGGGCGCTGGTTCCCTCCCCATTACACTCACCCACCCTCCAGCCGTGAACAGGTCCCCGGAGCGGTGTCCTATCTCCTGGGTGTTCGGATGTTGGCTGCTTCATGTGTGGTGTTGCCTCCCGCTGTGTTCAGGCACAAGGTCCAGGCATGAAGGGGTGATAGGGATGACTCCCACATGCTACATGGCCCGCCCCCCCCCACGGGAATCCACTTGGGATGTATGATGTGCACATTAATCACGATGGCCAATTCAGCAATAGCCTTCAGTCACACAGCCAGAGGCTTCAGCAGTCAGTGGGTGTTATGGATGGTCAGTGGGGCAGATGGGCAGGGGCAAGGATTGTCCCTGGAACGGGTACGCATGATCCAGGGGATGACATGACGGACCATTCCCTCCACCCCCCCCCCCCCCCCCCCAACCACCAACACCGATCTCCCCCCTCACATGGCAGCCCAGCCCAGCTGAGGGTGCCCCCTACCGCCCGGTTGCCCCCACCCCCCCCCTCTCCAATCACTGGGGCGGCAAGTTCAGTGCCCTGGGCTTTTTGCCTGTGAACAAAGATGGCTACTCACCTCCTCGGCTCCCCACAGCAGGCCTTCCGCCAAGTTCACGTTTTTCAAAAGGAGTACTAATCGGTGTCAGCATGAGTACTTGCTGGGGTGGCGGCTGGATCAGGATAGGCCATTGGATATGGAGTGGCCCCTTTTAATTGTATTGAAATAGGGGCTTAAGTGGTGACTATTGGCTTCTTCCTATGCTACGGCGGGATCCTGATTTTGCCTATGAGAATGGGCAGGTTGCATCGCAAACTGTTTGGCTCCTGCTGCGGTTCCCATTTTTGGCCTTTCCCGCTATTCACCTGCCTCATCGCGCTCCCGCTCGAGCGAAACGAGGCCAGAGAATCGCGCCCAGGATCCCATTTCGGGAACGTTTACTGGACTGCTTTTTGCCGCATGCAGCTCAGCTCACCAGTGCAGATAGAATACTCACAGATTGGGACATCCCAATGTTTCGATCACCCTCAGCGACCCCACAGCATCTGCGGACCCCCTGACTACACCCAACTTACCTCTTACAGGGTTCGCGAGCCCCCCTTCCCAACACACCTCTTTAGTGACAAGGCACCGGGCCCAACACCAGCATGGGCAACCTGGTACCTTGGGCCAGGCTGGCAGTGCCATGGTAACATTGCCAGAGTGCATGGATAGCTATGCCAAGGTGCCTGGCTAGCAGTGTCAGGGTACCACCCTGCCCAGACCCGACCACCTGGGGGACTCCAATGGCCTGGGAGACTTCCCCCCCCCCCCCACCCAGGTGTTGTTACGTCTGGTCCACGTTTGCGTGGACCAGTGCTAAACGGTAACCCGGCGAGGTCTCCCAGACACAGCCGTTAGATCCGGGACTCTGGGATAATCCGGTGCAGATATATTTAAATGGAGCCTAAAGGCTCACTTAAATATGCTCATCTGGATCTCGCCCAGTGACTGTCAGGTCCAGATCACGATGTCTCGCGAGATTCTGTTGAATCCCACGAGACGTTTCAAGCATCGCGAATCTCCTTGTCGTGAGGAATGGCCTCGTTGTGTCACCATGTTGGACACGACGAGGTCAGTAAATCGTGCCAACTAAATGTTTACCAACTAAGCCATGAGAAAAACTCTCAAAGTTACAAGGATCAGTAGAAGATGTTCACTAGCCATTTTCTATTAAATGCCATACTGAAGGCAAAATCAGAATGATGATATCGTACTCTATTTTGGTTTTCGATTTGCAAGCAATCAGATTAAAAAGACTGGTTAGAAATTCTAGTTATTTATTTTGAATCCAAAATTCGGAATTTTGAGCTACTTTAAAGATGCACAAATTGCTTCACTTTCACTGACCCCCTCAGGTCATGATCTTATATCAAGTCTTACATTCAAGAGTGTCCATGGTTGCAAGAAGAATACATAATTAAAAGTAAATGTATTGCAGTTTAATATTATTCAAATAAAAACGTATGAGGTGCTTGACTTCCTGCATCTCTTGTTGCAGCCTTATAAGTTACTTTTAAAATCTGAGGATTTCTTCTGCTTATGTAGTGATATCCTTTCCACACATTCCCCATTTATCTTTTAATAAAGAGCCAGCACATGGCTGATTTGGCCTTTGTACCCACCTATATATACATATATATATATATATATATCTTATAAAAATGAGAAACCTGCTACCTTTGAAAAAGCTTCCAGAACCTGATGCAGGGTAATAGAGGACTAAAGAAATGATGGTCCATTGTGCTTGTTCTACAGGGTTAACAGAGGCTTTTGTATCATTGGGACAATTTTGCGCGAGTGTTTATTGCAAGCATAAACAGCGACATGGTCGCAAAACCGCGCAAGAGTCAGGAAGCAAGATTTTCGAAGGCGAGATCTCGTTTCCCGATTTTCCCTTCCTCTTGCTGGTGATGTAATGAGGTTGTGGTAGTCTGTGTAGAGGTATTACGGTACCTGGTAATGCTGGAACACCATTGGTAGATATCGTATGTTTCCTATTGGTCAAGCTGTATGGTAGCTCCACCCTGCAAGGCGGGGTATAAGAGCCGTGCCGCCCCAGCAGCCTTCATGCTGTATCTGAGCTGCTGGGGGAAACATCTAGCTTATTAAAGCCTTCAGTTGGACTACAACCTCGCTTTAGCGGAGATTCACACGGATGATCCCAGGAATGGTAGGCCTAACCTACGATGAACGTCTGAGGATCCTGGGATTATATTCATTGGAGTTTAGGAGGTTGAGGGGAGATCTAATAGAAACTTACAAGATAATGAATGGCTTAGATAGGGTGGATGTAGGGAAGTTGTTTCCATTAGCAGGGGAGACTAGGACCCGGGGGCACAGCCTTAGAATAAAAGGGAGTCACTTTAGAACAGAGATGAGGAGAAATTTCTTCAGCCAGAGAATGGGGGCAGCATGGTAGCATTGTGGATAGCACAATTGCTTCACAGCTCCAGGGTCCCAGGTTAGATTCCGGCTTGGGTCACTGTCTGTGCGGAGTCTGCACATCCTCCCCGTGTCTGCGTGGGTTTCCTCCGGGTGCTCCGGTTTCCTCCCACAATCCAAAGATGTGCGGGTTAGGTGGATTGGCCATGCTAAATTGCCCAGTGTCCAAAATTGCCCTTAGTGTTGGGTGGAGTTACTGGGTTAGGGTGCAGGTGTGGACCTTGGGTGGGGTGCTCTAAGAGCCGGTGCAGACTCGATGGGCTGAATGGCCTCCTTCTGCACTGTAAATTCTATGATTAATGGTCATTGATCGTGCATCAGGGTTCACGCCCAGAAGGGGTGGGAACCTCATTTAAATACATTTCAATGAGTCTGCATATTATTAAAGGGCCTACCCGTCACATGATCCCCCTCACTGTTATTCACAACAGCTTTAAAAAGATGAGAAACAATCAAGGGGATCCCACTGAGGGCACCAAGGGGGTGGTGGGGGAGGTGAGGGGGTGGGAGAGGGACATGCCTGGGCACAGGTTGGAGCTGCCAATCCCAACCTATGTCAGGGGGCAGTGCCAAGAGCGAGCCTTTCGGGGAACCCAATTGAGAGGCTGGGGGAGGAATGTTCCAATTACCTGTAGGGGGGTGGAAGGGAGAACGCCAAGGCCTTTGAAGGGAGGGACTTGGCAATGATGGGGCAATGGGCAGTGATGGGGGAGCGGACAGTGATGGGGGGGGGGATCTGGCTTTGATGAGTGGACCTGGCATTGAGGGAAGTGCTGACGATACTCCATGGTTGTTGTGGGCGGGGGGGGGGGGGGGGGGGGGGGGGGTTTGGAGAGCCACCGATAATCATGCTTCGGTGGGAAGGGAGATGGGAGAGCCATCAATACCTTGGCGGTTGGTGGGGGGTGCTGGGGGGAGTTTAACCGTTTAACCTCATCTGATCGGGACCTCCTCTGAAGATGCTGCCCTTGACGGCTCTATCAGGCTACGCCCTGCCAAATTGATGGCATAACCACGCCCCCCCCTCCCCCCGCATTCTTTCTTGCCAGAGTGGCTCAAGATCCAGTCTGAACACTCAGCAGTACATCTGGAGACACACACACCAGTTCCCAGTCAGAGCCTGACAATCTGACAAATTATGGGAAAATTCTGCCCACCAATTAGGCTTTTCTGGAGGGAGACGACAAAATTCTTCTCAAAATCACTTTACATGTTTAAAATACTTGTATAATAGTTCTGACATCTTGTTTAACCCAATAATTTGACAAAGTAAATCAAGGTTTACAATAATCAGTTGAACAATGGGGACAATTTTAACCACTCCAGCCAGCAGAAACCAGGCAGAATGTGATTTAAAATTTAACAACTCTATTAGACCTCCATTTCCTTACAGCAGATTTCACCCTATAGTGTGTGTAGGACCCTGATGCAAATTGACAGCATGCTGACCAAGGCTCAGGAAAACCTGGCAGTGAATATGAGAAGATCCAAAAAGGGTATATTTGTAGGATCAGAAAAAACAAGAGTGCTCCTCGAGGCCCAAGGACAGTTTGCACCTCGGTTGTCCTGGGCTTCCACTCGAGCGGTAAGATTGTGCTAAAGGCCTCTGTTGTAATAGGCTGCTAATCGATAGCAGCATGACATCACTAGAAGGAAGTGTGTCATGCGATCCAGTCTTAGAATCGCTTTTGCTTTTGAGCAGAACACATGCGTACAGCTCTGCTCTTGATGACTTCAAACTTTCAATCCAAGTCTATATGTTTTCATGTGCCTAGCCCAAATAAATGAACCAAAACAAGTTTACCCAATCCCTCGTAAGCGATTGGTGCCTTTATATCATTTTAACAACACAAGAGCCGCAACTGTGTGGTAACAAGTGACATGCCGATATTTTCCTGCTGCCTACCAGCCAGCTACCAATTTATTAAGGCTGGCAGGATGTAAATGAGGCCTAGTAGCTAATATTAGCGGTGCCTCGAAACCAAGACTCACCGACTTCCCTCCAGGAGTTAACATTCGCCCAAGGACATCTTCTGTTTCCTGATTAAGTTCTGAAGCAAAATTGCTACTTTTAATCTGCAAATTTATCCTCCAGATAATGGTTCTTTAAATAGGGCAGCAGGCCCACAGGCTTACAGATTGAATTGTACTGCCAGAAATTGGATTAGACTGAAATAAAAAAGGAACAGTCATAAATTAATCAATGAATATTAACTCATCTCGTGTGGAATTGTGCAAAGCCAAAAAAAAAAAATATAATAATATTATTGAGGAACAAAAAGGAAGGATATAAGACAAAAAAGGAAGAAGCTTGCACTGATACAATACCTTTCATAACCTCTGAACCTCCCAAACGAGTTCACAGGCAACAAATTACATTCTCAACTGTAGTCACAATTCTGTTGGTGGTCCATCTTTTCACAGCCAAGTCCAATAAACAGTAATTGAATAAACAACAGAATCTTCCCAGCCATGTAGATATGGCTTTGGAGACAGGCGAGCTGGGAAATTCAGATAGTTTCACGTCCAGACAGATCCCTGCCACAGCCCCACCTCTGGGCATGTTTGCCAGTGACAGATGTCACTGGAATCAGCAACTCCCTCCATCGGGATGGGTTGTTAATTCTGCCAATTAAGGCACCATTTAGTTGCCATTTTCTGAATCTACTGGCTTTTTCCCAGCATTGGACAACATCCCTTGCCTCCACATTGAGTCCAGAGCCCTGGTAGCTACTTGGAGGCAACTTCCTGGTGACATTGGAGCTTCCTCTCACCGGGCCCAATAAAAAAGATACAAGGATAAAGGTCACAGCAGCTGCAACAGCCAGCCCTGTGTGGAGGGCTTTTTTTTTTTCCTTCAAATTATCTCCGGGCTTGCAAAAGCACCTCCATTTAGAGGCGCTCTCACACCCCCTTTTCTTCCTCAGCAGCATCTGGTAAGTTCACCAGCCATCCAGTGTTGCAGGTCCTCTAACTGGGCCTCACATGTCACTGTTCCACCCACTATCCATGGAGGCGGCCTCCTAATTGGCTGTCTCCCTTAAGATGCAATGGGCAGACATCAGACACCTGGGTGGCCAGCACTTTGAAATGGTCCGAAGTTAGATTCCCAACAACCTGTGGGAAAATTCAGATCTCTTGTTTAATGATATTCCCGGTCTTCTCCTGTAATTGTGTCTCTCTCTCACATTCTAATTATTTGTGCTGATATATCTAATTTTCCATTTGCCTGCAATGTTCCTTCTGGATCTTACGAAGAGCAGCAATCATCACCGGATTGCTGTTCAGCTTGAAAATTCTCCCGACCTCACTCTGCTCTTCATTTCCAAGACATTCTGGGCCTGACCTTTCCAAAAATGCATGTATGGGGAACTTTGCCGAGGCGGCGTAGAGTTGGTTGCGAAGACAGGACATACCCTCTTTTTACAGCATTAGCTGCTGTGTGGTAAATTTAAATGTCCAGTTTTTGATTGTTAGTGAGAGGATGAATGAATGAGTGAGCGGATGAATGATTTATTGAATTAATGGGTAGGGTGGTTGTGTAGATGGGTGAGGTAGAAAAGCGGGTAGGTAGGTGAGTGGATAGGTAGGTGAGGTAGGTGGGGTAGGGATGTGAGTGGGTAAGTAGATAAGGTAGGTGGGTGGTAGGTAGGTGAGTGGGTAGGTGAATACGGTGATTAGGTGGGTGATTGGTAAGTGGGTCAGAGTTGGTTGGGTTGGAACTGGAGGGGTAGTCATGTTGGGTCAGGGTATGCAGGTGATCAGGAGGGGTAGTCAGTCGGATTAGGGAATAGCCAGGTCAAGTCAGGAGGGTATAATCAGTTGGTTGCGGGGTGCATCAGTGGGGTAGTTTGGGAGTCTGAGGCCAATCAGGAGTCAGGGTGGTAATTGGAGGGGTCAGTCCTGGAGGTACCCAGGAGTTCGACTAAGGGTTAATCTGTCTAACATTTCCTGGGTCACTACCCAGGTAAATGTCATGAAATTGTCAATCACGAAAGGTACTGGGCAGCAGAGGAATTGCTCATGAAAAGTTGAAGCTTTCCAGGCCATTCCCTCATAGGTCCAAAAAGTCAGGACTTTTGCAGGATCCCAACATGCATCTTGGTCGTACCTTTGGCCTCGGATGATCTAAGGGCCGGAGGATTTCGCCCCATGTCCCAGACACTTCCACTCATGGTTTTCAGTATTTGTCTGATTCTTCAATATTTTTTCTGACGTTGTCTCTCAAAACCTTTCTTTCATCTGACACTACTATGCTGCACATGTTCCAACCTCTCTGTAAAACTTACATACGTCTGTATCAGTTTCTATTCCTTGTCTTGAGGCCAGAGCATTGTGTGATTTCAAGGAGGAAGAGGAGGCAAGATTTTCCGAGCCTCCGTGCCAAAATCGCGCTCGGCGCAGGAGCGGAGAATAGGGAGTCAGAACTGAAATCGGGTCCAACGCCTTCCCGCGATTTTCCACGGGCCGGAGAATCGCCGCCAGTCGCGTGCGCACGGTCGACGTGGTGCCAGTCAGGGGCCATTGAAAGATGCCCTCACGGCGATTCTCCGTCACCAGCGTGGTTCCCTCATGGTTCCACCCGGCGGGAGCTTGGAGTGCTGGCTGCAGACCCAGTCCGCGGCCGCCCTGGTGGGGAGCGGGGGGGATCCGATGCCGGGGGGGGACCTCCAGGACTGCCAGGGTTCCGATCGGGGGCCACCGATCAGCGGGCACATGCAATCCTGGGGGGGGGGGGGGGGGGGGGCTATATTGTGGGGGCCAGCCCGCTGTGTGGATCCGCCATATTGCATGGTGCCAGCGCCACAGGCGGCCTCCATGCGTATGTGCGGACCCGCGGCCGGAAGTGCAGGGCCCCATATCAGCAGCCGGAGCTGCGTGGTCTACTCCGGGGCCCCCTTCAAAATGGAGAATCACTCTGGACTTTCTCCAAGAAAATCCAGAGTGATTTGCGCCCGTTTTCTTGCGGGCGTGGGGACATAGCCCCGTCCCATTTTCAGAGATTTTCGCACAGTTTCAGAGAATTCCACCCAGGATATAACTTTTGAGGCTAAAGGGATCAAGGGATATGGGGGAGAAGGCAGGATCAAGGTATTGAACTTGATGATCAGCCATGATCATAAGGAATGGTGGAGCAGGCTCATAGGGCCGAATGGCCGCCTCCTGCTGCTATTTTCTATGAATGTTTCTGATGTGTTGGGTGCTCTGGATCCGTGGAACACATACAGGCCACCAACACTTAAAATAGTACAACACTCTTTTATTAAGTTAGAAACTGTTGAACATACTTTCACTGTGGGTTAACACGATGTTAGATTAAACTAAAGACCTATGCCTGTCCTAACCAGTCTATGCACTCAGCACATGGTGAGGATCTGTGCTGTAAGCTCGGTCCTTCTGAGAGGCTGCATCCCGAATGAGTGGGAACTCTGATGCCCTCTGTCTATATAGTGAGTGTGCTCTAACTGGTGATTGGCTGCAGTGTTGTGTGTGTTGATTGGTCCCACTGTGTGTCCGTCAGTGTGTGTGTCTGCACCATGATATACTGGTGTATATTATGACAGTTTCTATGTATGTCTTTTATTTTCTTGGCTGATATGTGCATCTCACACATTTCCTTCATCAGGATGCTGGGTTTTTTTGACGTTTTCCATTCACTGCACTTTTTTTCTTTCTGAATTCAATTTTCACTTTTACTTTTTAAAACTTGTCATTTCTGGTCATGTTAATAGAGATACAATGACCAAAGAAACCATCTGACTGAGTATGCAGAAAGATCTAAAAAATCTGTACGAGAATCGAGGATTATAGGGATAAGGTGGGAAAGTGGAGTTGAGGGTCAGCACATCAGATGAATCATGGACCGGAATTTTCTGGTCGTTGTGATTCACTTTGCCAACCAGCAGTGCACCCACGCCCACGGGTTTCCTGGTGGCGTGGGGTGGTTACCATGGAAAATCCCATTGACAAGCGGCGGGAAGATAGAATCCCACCGCCAGTGAACAGCGTGCCGCCGAGAAACACGCGGCAGAGGAACCGGAGAATCCCGCCCATGATCTCACTGAATGGTGGAGCAGACTCGATGGGCTGAATGGCCTACTACTGTTCCCATGTCTTGTGGTCTCATGGTAACAGTGCAGTCCACTTTTACACAGCAAGGTCTGAACAGCATTGCCCTGTGAGCTCCTGTACGCGCAGACAAAAGGGTTGAAGGACAACATTTGAGCACCTCTAAGAGATGTAAAGGAGCTTTCTTTCACATGTGAAGCATAGAACATTGCAACTACATAATTAAACTCCTGAGAATAGAACAAAAGGAAAGCTCCTGAAAGAGAAAGGAAATGTGAGGCAATGTGGGTTCTTTCGGTGATCAGAAGCGTTGAATTTTTAACACGAATACCATAATCAGAAAAAATAGATTTGATGGTTTATGGTGGAACTTCACCATCGGAAGTTGAAACCCAGGGGAAAATGTTCAAGTATAATTTGTTCTTTTTTTTTTTACGGAATAGGATTGGTGAGAGTGAAAGAAACAATTAAGTTTGTTTCTCTTTGCTGTTTTTTAGCTTCACATCTTATGAGCAAATTGGACACTTTACAAGTGCAAAATATTTAATTATCTAAATGGATGACTAGAAAGATAAAGATCAGAGCATTTGGAGTTCGGGAATCGTTGCCGCAGTCATTAAGAGAAGTGGCATAAACAGCTGGTTCCAGTGAATTTCAGTCTTCCTGGAATTTCTGTTTTAAAGGAAAACTTCAGTTTGCATTCTGACACTGAAACAGACATATTGTAACAAATGCAAGTCGGAAGTAATTTTATCACCGTACTTTGACAATAAATAACGAATCGTCTTGAAAATATTGCACTAACTTAATTAACTTAAGGGCCAATGTTTTGGACTTGACATTTTCTTATTTGCATTTGCAGATAAATGTCTGCTCTTTTCATAGCTCACCGCATGAATAAACAGGGAGCTGTTATCTGTACATCACTGCATTACATGGCTCCCACACTTGCTATGGTCGAAACTTGAGATTGTAGACCACATGAAGATTACCAGATATAACATTTGGCTGTGGCAAAATTTTGTGAAAGGTCTCGAGTAAATCTTGGTTTTGGCCATCTTCTACCAATGTCACCGTTTCTTGCTATGTGCACCTATAGAGGCATAATTCATTTTGCAACAACATTCAAACAGCCACTAATATATATTTGTACTGAAAATATATATTCATTACATGTGTTCCACTTCGATTTCTACTACCTCATACGCTGCAGAAAAGGATGTCCCGAAGCGTGGTACATTGGCGAGACCATGCAAACGCTGCAACAACGGATGAACGGACATCGCGCGACAATCGCCAGGCAGGAATGTTCCCTTCCAGTCGGGGAACACTTAAGCAGTCAAGGGCATTCAACCTCTGATCTTCGAGTAAACGTTCTCCAAGGCAGCCTTTAGGACGCGCGACAACGCTGAATCACCGGGCAGAAACTTATAGCCAAGTTCAGCACACGTGAGTACAGCCTCAACCGGGACTTTGGATTCATGGCGCATTACATTCATCCCCCACCATCTGGCCTGGCCTCGCAAAATCCTACCAACTGTCCTGGCTTGAGACAATTCACACGTCTTTTAACCTGGGATTTCCCCACTCTCGAGATCTGTAAAGACTTAATTACCCCCAAATGCTCGCATTCAAAGTATCGTCTTGCATCTTTAAAAAAAATTTTTTTTATTGAAGTATTTGCAAAAAATTTTATAATTGCAATAACAACATAAACATCAACATGATAAAAAAAAGACATTACCCACCCAACCCCTTCTATACATCCCTCAACCATATTGCACCAACCCACCCCCCCCTCCTTCGGAATGCTGCTTCTGCCGACATTTTAATTTTCCCCGAGAAAGTCAACGAACGGCTGCCACCTCCGAGAGAACCCCAGCATTGACCCTCTCAAGGCAAACTTTATTTTCTCCAGCCCGAGAAACCCAGCCATGTCACTGACCCAAGTCTCCACACTCTGGGGGGGGGGGGGGGGGGGGGGGGGGGGGGGGCTTCGAGTCCCTCCACATTAAAAGGATCCGTCTCGGGGCTACCAGGGAGGCAAAGGCCAAAACGTCGGCCTCTTTCACTGCCTGAACTCCCGGATCTTCTGACACTCCAAAGATCGACACCTCCGGACTCGGCACCACCCGCGTATCTAGCACCCTGGACATTGCTTTCGCAAAACCCTCTAAGCTTCGGGCATGCCCAAAACATGTGGACATGGTTTGCTGGGCTTCCCGCACACCTCGCACATCTATCTTCCACCCTGAAAATCTTGCTCATCCTCGCCGCCATGTGTGCCCAGTGTACCACTTTAAACTGTATTAGACTGAGCCTGGCACATGATGAGGAGGAATTAATCCTGCTTAGGGCACCCGCCCACAGACCCGCCTCCAACTCTCCACCTAGCACCCCCTCCCACTTGCACTTCAGTTCCTCCACCGGGGTTTCCTCTGCCTCCAATAATTCCTGATAGACATCTGACACCTTCCTCTCCCCCATCCAGGTGCCAGAGACTACTCTGTACTGTATCCCCCGTGGCGGCAAGAGTGGGAAAGCCAACACCCGTTTCCTCAGAAAGTCCTGCACTTGCAAATATCTGAAACCATTCCCCGGCAGCAACTTGAACTTATCCTCCAGCGCCTTCAGACTGAGAAAACTCCCGTCTATGAATAGATCTCCCATCCTTCTAATTCCTGCTCTCTGCCAGCTCGGGAACCCACCATCTATCCTGCCCGGTGCGAACCTGTGGCTATTGCAAAGCGGGGTACAGTCCGACGCACCCGCCACCTTCTTATACCTCCTCCATTGCCCCCAGATCTTCAGTGCCGCCTCCACCACCAGGCTAGTGGAGTAACGGGCCGGCGAGAACGGCAGAGGTGTCGTTACCAATGCTCCGAAACTGGTTCCTTTACATGACGCTGCCTTCATCCACTCCCATGCCGACATCTCCCCCATTACCCACTTCCTAACCATCACTATATTAGCCGCCAGTAGTAGTTACAGAAGTTCGGCAGCGCCAACCCACCCTCCCCCCTCCACTGCGCTCCAGCAACATGTTCTTCACTCGCGGGGTTTTATTCGCTCACACAAAGCCCAAAATGATCTTGTTCACCTGCTTGAAAAAGGTCTTCGGGATGAAGATGGGGAGGCACTGGAAAATAAACAGAAATCTGGGGAGGACCGTCATTTTCACGGCCTGTACCCTTCCCGCCAACAATAGTGGGAGCATATCCCATCTTTTAAAGTTCCCTTCCATTTGCTCTACCAGCCGGGTTAGGTTGAGCTTGTGTAATGCCTCCCATTTCCGAGCCACCCGTATTCCCAGGTAGTGAAAGCTCCTCTCTACCATCTTGAGCGGCAGCTCCTTAAGTCTCCTCTCCTGCCCCCTTGCCTGGATCACGAACAATTTACTTTTTCTCATGTTCAATTTATACCCCGAAAACATGCCAAATTCCCCCAAGATCTGCATAACCTCCCCCAACCCCTCCACCAGGTCCAAAATGTACAAGAGCAGATCGTTCGCGTAAAGCGAAACCCGATGCTCCACCCCCCCCCCCCCCCCGAACCAGCCCCAGCCAATTCCTTGATGCTCTCAGTGCCATGGCCATCGGCTCTATAGCCAGAGTGAACAGCAACGGGGAGAGGGGGCACCCCTGCCTCGTCCCTCGGTGTAACTTAAAATACCCTGACCTCAAGCCGGTTCATGCACACGCTCACTATGGGTGCCTGGTAGAGCAATCGCATCCAGTCAATGAAGCCCTCACCAAACCCAAACCTTCCCAGTATCTTCCCACTCCACCCGATCAAAAGCTTTCTCCTCGTCCATCACTACCACCACCTCCGCCTCCTCTCCTTCTGAGCGCATCATAATTACATTTAACAGCCTCCGGACGTTAGCATTGAGCGGTCTGCCCTTAACAAATCCAGTTTGGTCCATCCCTATCACCCCCGGGACACAGTATTCTATCCTAGGTGCCAGAATCTTAGCCAGCAGCTTGGCATTTACATTCAAAAGCGAAATCGGCCTATATGACCCACATTGCTCCCGATCCTTCTCTCGTTTAAGAATGAGTGAAATCGAGGCCTGCAACATCGTTGGGGGGAGGTTTCCCTTCTCTCTAGCCTCGTTAAAAGTCCTCACCAGCAGTGGGCACAGCATCTCTGAGAACTTCTTATAAAATTCTACCGGGTAACCATCCGGCCCCGGTGCCTTGCCCGACTGCATGCCCTTCAGTCCTTTAACAATTTCCTCTGCCTCAATCGGGGCCCCCAGCCCCTCCACCAGGTCCTCCTCCACCCTCGGAAACCTCAACTGATCTAGGAATTGCCTCATCTCTTCTGCTCCAGCCGGGGGTTCTGACTCATATAATTTACTATAAAATTCTTTAAAAACTTTGTTCACCCCCACTGGGTCCAAGACCATGTTACCCTCCCCATTCTTTACTCTCCCAATCTCCCTGGCCACCTCTCTCTTCCTAAGCTTTTCCCCGTATTCGTAAACCACCCCCTTTACCTTCCTCAACTGTTCCACTGCTTTCCCTGTGGTCAACAACTCAAACTCTGCCTGTAGCTTCCGGCGCTCCCTCAGGAGCCAAGTGTCTGGGGCCTCCGTATATCTCCTATCCACTCCAAGTATCTCCTCCATTAATCTCTCCCTCTCCGCTCATTCCTCCCTTTCTCTATCGAAATTAGTTCCCCTCTTACAACTGCCTTCAGAGCCTCCCAAACCGTCGCTGCTGATACCTCTCCCGTGTCGTTTGTTTCCAGGTAGTTTTGAATGGACTTATTCACACGCCTGCAGACCTCTTCATCCGCTAACCCCACACCCAATCTCCAGAGCGGACGCTGCCCCCTTTTCTCACCCAACCACAAATCCACCCAATGCGGGGCATGATCAGAGACGGCAATCGCTGGATATTCCGTCCCCGCCACCTTTGGAATTAGCGCCCTGCTTAGAACAAAAAAATCAATACGGAGTAAACTTTATGGACATGAGAAAAAAAATGAAAACTCCTTCGCCCTTGGCTGCTCGAATCTCCACGGGTCTACACCCCCCATCTGCTCCATGAAACCCCTCAACTCCTTTGCCGCGGCAGGCCTCCTCCCAGTCCTGGATTTTGACTGGTCCAGATCGGGATCAATGACCGTGTTCCCGGCCTCCCATTTGTTCCCCAGTAATAGTTCCTCCCCTGTCAGCAAAGCAGCCTCCACCCCCCCCCCCCCCCCATAGCAGCACCCGACCTAATCCCCCAGCTCAAGTCCGACTTAGCACTTGCTCACCCACTACCTCGCTCCAGAGAGTCAGCTGAACCACGCTGACCCCGATAACCCCCGCCCCTGGTGCCAAACAGTCTGACTCCCTATTGTTCGAACCCCTCTTCCTACATGAATAAACCATTCAACAACTTCGCATTCCCCAGTAAGTAAACAACCTCAAGTCGAAGGAAATTAACATAAACCAATGAAGAAACAATCACTTGAAACAAAACCCAACCTCCCATCGAGTAGCACCAACTTCAGGACCCCCTCCCCCCTCCGCATCAAAACCCTGCAAAACAAAGCACCCTCAAACCACCACCCCAGCCCAATAATTAACCCAAAACTACATACAATCTTGTTTGACCCGATGCAAACATTACAAAAATACGAAACACTGTCACATACCTTCGAGAGTCAAGTGTCCTTTAAGACGCTTCTAACTTCTTTTCTTTGATAAATGTCCATACATCATCCGAAGTCTCAAAGTAAAAATGCCAGTTTTAATGCGTAGCCCACAACCGCGCTGGATACAGCATCCTGAATATCACCCCCTTTTTGAAGAGGATCGCCTTCACACAGTTGAACTCAGCACGTCTCTTGGCCAGCTCCGCTCCCAGGTCCTGATAGATGCGCACCTCACTGTTCTCCCATCTGCTGCTCCGTTCTTTCTTGGCCCACCGCAAAACGGTGGAAACACACCACCATGGCCATCGGCGGGTCATTCGCCTTAGGCTTCCTTGCAAGGGCTCTGTGCACTTTATCCACTTCCAGGGGCCGAGAGACGCCCCGGCCCCATCAGCGTCTCCAGCATGCGTGCCACATATGCTCCCGGGTTCGACCCCTCAATTCCTTCAATGAGGCCAACAATCCTTAAGTTCTGCCTCCTGGTCCTGTTCTCCAGGTCTTCCAGCTTCTCCTGCATTCTCTTGTGGCGATCGTCTAACACCTCCACCTTGTGCTCCAGCACGGTTAGACAGTCCTCCTGGCTGGATAACTTCAGCTCAATCTCCTGTATCGCTTTCCCTTGGGCCGCCAAATACCATTTGATAACGGCTCCCTTGATCGGGTACAACGTTTCCTTTTTCAGCTCAGTGAAACAGTCTTTCAAGAACTTCATCTGTTGCTCCTTAGACCACTGAGCCACCGCTCCCTGATCCTGACCCTCCGCCATGTTGTGCCGCGATACCAGCTCCAACTGCTTCACTCTATCAGGGCTGAGTCTTCTCACACGGCCACTTCTAGTCTAATTAGCCATACATCGGAGAGGGAATTCTTCTTAATATTGTCCACTTCACCGATCTATCCCATAAAGCCCAAGAAAAATCAGGAAAAAAGGTCCGAAAGTCCGTTCCAGGCGGGAGCTATCGAATGTGCGACCTACTCCTCCATGGCCGCCACCGGAAGTCATCGTCTTGCATCTTTGACTTTGTCTATCTATATGTTTCTGGAATCTGCCTCTTCATTCACCTGAGGAAGGAGCAGTGCTCCGAAAGATTGCGATTTGAAACAAACCAGTTGGACTTTAACCTGGTGTTGGAAGACTTCTTACTGGACATAGATTTCAGCAGTGCAGGACCAAGATTTTGTTGTTCAGATCACCTGAAAGAATGCTTCCAAAAGTGAAGTGTTTCATCACCTTCTGCAATGTAAACACCACGAGTGTGGTTTTTATCTACAACATTCTGAGGCAAGAGTGCCGCCAACTGAATAAAGCTGCCACGTGTCATTTTAGCCAATGGATTGTCATAAGCCTAAAATTTGATAGCATCATTGACATAAGCAGGTCAACTTTTAACACATTTTGCAACAGTTTTGGGGGTTTCGCTGATTGTAACCACAAAGAGAAATATCGACAGTACAAAGCCTTGCCATGTATCTGTAACTACGCAAATGTTTTGTTGGAATGATTTTCTATAACTTGTTCTGACGCAAAAAGGGACTCCAAGGTGGTCAAGATGGGGAGTTGAGCTGAGAGGCTGGTTTAGCCCACAGTAATGCACAAGACCATTTTGGGAAAGAAGTTGAACTGTGCATTAGGAACAGGTACCTTGGAGAATTGTTCAACAGTTGATTGCCACTTAAACTAGTGTTCATTAACGAGGTTGCGTGACAATTCTGTTGCTTGAACTTGACCTAAAGTCCTCTTCTAACAGTGACCAATTGATCTGGGAGCAAACGAGTCATTGCTAATAGAGATTTTGAGCACTACTTAACAGTACATAGCCTCTACTGTTCACTTGCTGGAGGTTTGTAAAGGATTTTTGAATCCCATTTGGAGATTTTCTGGGACAGTTTGTCAAGGTTTCGCTGCAATATTCTCAATATTTATGCTGAAATTCTCTGAGGATTTCACCTAAACACAGAATGAATACTGTGCTACACTACCTTAGAGGAGTCACCAGGAGAACGATAGGGCTTGGTCAAGGACATTTTACTACGAGTCCTCCTTGGACTGCAGGAGGAACGGGAGGACATGAGACCAGGTAAAGCAGCAACAGTTCCTGCAGGACAGAGACAGGAAAGTGAGCTGGATTCCGCCGTCCCCCCCACGCCCGCTTGGGTTCAAGACATGCCTCCTTCCCTGGACCTCCTCCACTGCCGTGTCCAAGAAACTGTGTGCCCTCTTTCTTAATACCCGAACATCCTGAAACCTGCTCCTCTGTCAGTGGAGCACGCCACACCTTCAGTGGCCATGGAGTTTACATACATTACCCCTCGAAAATTGTCCGCAAAGTTCTGGTCCATAACTCGGTGGGTGCTGGACGCATGCGAGTGTGGCCTGTGTGGCTTTGCGGCATATGCCCCAACAAAAATAATGTAAATGAGTCATTTCAACTGATTTGACATTGTTTCCTTAATCTGTCCACCGAGTGCCTGTGTTAACCACCACTCACTGCTGAAACTGCTTTCATGTTTAGCAGCATGAGAGCAGCCCCCCCCCCCCCCCCCCCCCCCCCCCCGACACTATTTTTAAAGGGCTAATTACCAACTTTTGCACATACTGTGCTGTAAACCTCTGCTGAAATTAGTGGAAGCATTGTGCTTGGGAGAGACAATACCTTTCGGTAACCCAACTGTGCGCGAGGTATGGGCTCTGTGGATGTATTGTCTCTGGGTCAGGAAATGGAATAAAGGCTGAAGTGAGGAGAAACTCTGCAAGAGAGGGCGGAAGAGGAGGAGGATGGCTGTCCATGGTAGACCCTGCCAACCACAGGGCTTTTGAGGGCACAGCTCCTACATCCATCTCACACAGGACAAACGGAGGTGACTCAGGTTCAACAAAGAGGTGGCCACCGACCGGTGTATCCTCTAGTAACCTGACCTGGCACTGTGCACAAGGACAGTGCTTCGACAGGCCGTAAAGGCATTGAACATTTTTGCATTTAGATGCACGGCGTCTATTGATGCACCCAGGAGGTGATGAGGACATAACAATACATTGTTTTTCTCCCTCAGTAGGGAGAAGTAGGATGAGTTTGTGGCTTTGTTGGAGAATGCCCACTGATGCAAGAAACAGCCATGTTGGCTTCAGTCTATCATTTCCGTCGTCTTTGCTGTTCCGTGGCAACCAGAGGCTGGTTTCTCAGGGAGAATAGGCTACCCCTTATACATGTGACTCATGATGCTCCTCCTCCATCTGACTGCACAATGGCAGGACACATACAACGAGAGTCATGGAGCCACTAGATACATCATGGAAAACACCTTTGGAGTGCTCAAGTAATGTAATCAATGCCTGGACTGCTGGAGTGAAATGGGTCTGCTATGTTGTAATATGCTTTTAAGGGCTATTGGCATGTCACCATCAGAAGGAAAATATGTGTCATGTAATCCACTCTTAGTTTTACTTTTGCTTTGAGCAGAGCACAGCACACAGTTCTGATGTGTTCAAGCTTTATATCAATATATAAAATCAAAATCAGCAAAATACTGCAGATGCTTCTCTCCTTCCCGATGCTGCCAGACCAGCTCAGTTTTTCCAGCACCCTCTATGCTTTTTATACCGATGTATAACTGGTCTCCTGTGCCTAGCCTTAACAAGTAAACAACACACATGTTTACCCCATTCCTCATGAGTGATTGTGCCTTTTACAGAAAATAAGTCCATTTTATTTCATTTTATTTATCACTCGATGTGTGACATACCCTCTACAATGATGAAAGCGAAGCCTTTGCCATCAGGAATCTGGAGATGGAGGATGTATTCCAGACCCTCTCCATCAGCCTCGGATTCCATGAAACTATTTTTCTTGGAGTCATCAATGTCCATTCTTACATCCATCTGAGACATAATCCCCTTGGCCAGCATCGTAGAATAAAATTCTTCTTTGTCATTTTCATCCACCAACATAACCAAATTTGCAAACAGAAATGAACTATTGTGTAGTCTCGGAGTGCTTGTCTTGTGTGTGTCTTTAATAATATATAATGCCACCATGAACTCAGACAGATTTTTAATTGATAATCGACTGAAGGGTTATGGAGAACGGTCAAGGCGGTGGAGTTAAGGCCAGGATGAGATCAGCCATGATTGAATGGCGGAGCAGATTCGATGGGCGAAATGGCTTACTTCTGCCCCTACATCTTATGAATTTACGAACACAATCTGTCTTGTGTCCATGACATCTATGTTAATCTCTCCTTAGCTCTGACCTATCCCTGTCCTCCTATTCTGCCCCAGCTTTTCCATCACCCTCTCCAACTATATCATTATTTACATTTCTATTCCTCTCTGGTTCTGAAGAACAACCAAATGGACTTCAAACGTTAACTCTATTTCTATCTTCACAGATGCTGAGTTTATCCAGCATTTTCTATTTTTATTTCAGACTTCCAGCATCTGCAGTATTTTGCTTTTATTTAATGTGTGCCTTTGCCTGTTCTAGAGCTCCTAGGCAGTGCGACATTAATGGCTGCACCAAGGATGTTGGAAGGTTGCTGACTTTCACTGCACTGGTTAATATAGGGCCACCTGGATCACTACCATCGGTACTGATTTGGAAGCTTTGGCAGGGGCCCAGTAGCCACAGTATAAAGTTAGTGCTGCCACCACTTCCACTGTGGCAAGGATCGGATCTCAACCTGGTACCACAAAGGAGCTAGACTCCTCCATGTTCCCTGCTAGTGACAAGAGGTGGACCAACCAATGCACCAAAACATCACCATCAGCATTCTCCTGTATGCCATCCCATTGAAATGTGCATTGGAGTCCGATGTAGCAGAACTCATCTGTGATCTTGCCCTCTGTGCAGCTTGCAGATGAACTAGCCTTTCTCTGGACTGGCTGCAGCCCAGGCGTACCTGGTGACATGCAGATGCTGACTCTAAAGTGCACGCTGTGACAGTCTCTGAGCTGATGGCTGTGGGAGTCAGATGAAGTGTCGATGCTTTTTCCTCAGAGAACTTAAGCAGCTCTCATCCAGCCTCAAGAGTTTGCACTGGCTGACCAGGTGGCAATTCTCAGGCAAGCATAAAATCAGAAGGGAAAAGTTGGGGTGTTTTGGGAAGGTGCTTGGAGGGCTGGTGTGTGTAAAGTAAGAGGTCAATGGTCACGCCATCTGCAGCTTGCAGTTCATGCCATATACAGGAGGAGGGGGAGGTGAATATTGCGAATGGGCATAAGAATGGCATCATCTTATATGCTCTTAACAATAGCAGAGGCCACGAGGTCTGTTGCCGATGGCCCTATCATACACTCCTTTGTCGGGCTCTGGGAATGAATCTCTGCCTGGCCCCAGCCAGTTCTGAAAAGTGCTGTCTTGTTCTGCAGGATAGAGCAGAATTTCAGCGATTGTGTCACACTGTTTTTGCATGATGCCCCTGCAGTCGCTGAACAGCTGTGTGGAGGCATCGAGAGATGGGCTTGAGGCACCATTGTTAGGTGTGTGAGGGCAAGATGGATTATGTGAATTTTAGGCATGTGTTCTGAGTGCCAGACACTGCTGCTGGCTGGGTAATGGGGGTGTGGTGCATGGACATAGTTGTGAGGCTGGTGGAGGTGGGTAGGAGATACCATGCGACAATGTATTCAATGATCTTGCCCATCTACGTGAGGCCATTAAATGTCATCCGGCACTGACTTCCGGGTGCGGCGATGACCAGCTGAGTCGCACGTTTCGGCAGCTCCCTGTGAAACGGACTTTTGGGCTCTTGATAGGAGCCCCAACGGCAATTTTAACGGCTAAAAACACCGTGCGGTAAACCAGGAGGGTGTTCCCCCTGGACACGGATGGAAAAAGGAGAGGAAAGTGGCCGGATTGCAGCGGATCCTTTGGAACAACGGCAAGGAAGGCAAGCAAAAACCAAGATGGCGTCGGAAGGTGGCAGTTTCATATGGGGCCCTGAACAACAAGAGTTCTTGAAATGCTGCGTGGAGGAGATAAAAAAGGAAATGAAGAAAGAGTTGTTGGCCCCGATACTACAGGCGATCGAAGGGCTAAAGGAGGAACAAAAGACCCAGGAGCAGGAGCTTCGGGTCGTGAAGGCGAAAGCAGCCGAGAATGAGAACGATATACAGGGCCTGGTGGTGAAGTCGGAGATACAGGAGGCACACCAGAAACGATGTGTGGAGAGGTTGGAGGCACTGGAAAACAACGCAAGGAGGAACAACCTGAGGATTCTTGGCCTTCCTGAAGGTGTGGAGGGGGCGGACGTCGGGGCATATGTGAGCACGATGCTGCATTCGTTAATGGGAGCGGAGGCCCCGACGGGTCCGTTGGAGGTGGAGGGAGCATACCGAGTGATGGCGCGAGGACAGAGAGCAGGAGAAACTCCCAGAGCCATAGTGGTGAGATTCCTCCGTTTTAAGGATAGAGAAATGGTCCTTAGATGGGCGAAGAAAACTCGGTGCAGTAAATGGGAGAACGCGGTGATCCGCGTTTATCAAGACTGGAGTGCGGAGGTGGCGAGAAGGAGGGCGAGCTTTAATCGGGCCAAGGCGGTACTTCACAAAAGGAAGATAAAATTTGGAATGCTGCAACCGGCAAGACTGTGGGTCACATATCAAGGGAGGCACCACTACTTTGAGACGGCGGATGAAGCGTGGACTTTTATTGTGGAAGAAAAACTGGAATGAGTGGATTATGAAAAAGAACGTTTGGACAAAGTGGTGGGGCGAATGGGGGGGGGGGCGAAGAGGGGTTTTATGTTCTAATCCTGCGGTATGGTAACTTTTCTTTCTCCCACAGGTGGTGATGGGGGGAGGTGGGGAGGGAGAGGAGATGGGGCGTTGGCCATGGGAGGCGGGGCCGAGGGAGAGGCGCGGGCTTGGTTCCCGCGCTATGATAATTATGGCGGGAATAGAGAAGCAGGAAGGAGGGGGCGTCGCACGGTGCGAGCCGTGGTCACGGGGGGAAGCCGAGGTCAGCCAGAGTTTGCGGACTTCTGGGAGCAACATGGGGGGAGTAATTACGCTAGCGGGGGGTCTAGCGGGGGGGGGGGGTGGGAGGGGGGAATTACTGGGTTGCTGCTGCTGGGGAAAGGGGGGAGTGGGTACGGGAGAGGATGGGCGGGGGGGCACCGCCTGGGGGAGATACAGCTGCGTGGGAACTGGGTGAGAAGCTGGAAAAAGATGATGGCTAACCGGCAAGGGGGGGGGGGGGGTGGGAAGCCCCCCAACTCGGCTGATCACGTGGAACGTGAGAGGGCTCAACGGGCCGATAAAGAGGGCACGAGTACTCGCACACCTTAAGAAACTTAAAGCAGATGTGGTTATGTTACAGGAAACGCACCTGAAACTGATAGACCAGGTTAGGCTGCGTAAAGGATGGGTGGGGCAGGTGTTCCATTCGGGGCTGGATGCGAAAAACAGGGGGGTGGCTATATTAGTGGGGAAGCGGGTAATGTTCGAGGCAAAGACTATAGTGGTGGATAACGGGGGCAGATACGTGATGGTGAGTGGCAAATTACAGGGAGAGATGGTGGTTTTGGTAAATGTGTATGCCCCGAACTGGGATGATGCCAACTTTATGAGGCGAATGCTAGGACGCATCCCGGACCTAGAGACGGGAAAGCTGATAATGGGGGGAGACTTTAACACGGTGTTGGAACCAAGGCTGGATAGGTCGAAGTCCAGGACTGGTAGGAGGCCGGCAGCAGCCAAGGTGCTTAAGGATTTTATGGAGCAGATGGGAGGTGTGGACCCGTGGAGATTCAGTAGACCTAGGAGTAAGGAGTTCTCGTTTTTCTCCTATGTCCATAAAGTCTATTCGCGCATAGACTTTTTTGTGTTGGGTAGGGCATTGATCCCGAAGGTGAGGGGAACGGAATATACGGCTATAGCCATTTCGGATCATGCCCCACACTGGGTAGACTTGGAGATAGGGGAGGAAACAGGAGGGCGCCCACCCTGGAGAATGGACATGGGACTAATGGCGGATGAGGGGGTGTGCCTAAGGGTGAGGGGATGTATTGAAAAGTACTTGGAACTCAATGACAATGGGGAGGTTCAGGTGGGAGTGGTCTGGGAGGCGTTGAAGTCGGTGGTTAGGGGGGTGCTGATATCAATAAGGGCACATAAAGGGAAGCAGGAGAGTAAGGAACGGGAGCGGTTGCTGCAAGAACTTTTGAGGGTGGACAGACAATATGCGGAAGCACCGGAGGAGGGACTGTACAGGGAAAGGCAAAGGCTGCATGTGGAATTTGACTTGCTGACTACAGGCACTGCAGAGGCACAATGGAGGAAGGCGCAGGGTGTACAGTATGAATATGGGGAGAAGGCGAGCAGATTGCTGGCACACCAATTGAGGAAAAGGGGAGCAGCGAGGGAAATAGGGGGAGTGAGGGATGAGGAAGGAGAGATGGAGCGGGGGGCGGAGAGAGTGAATGAAGTGTTCAAGACATTTTATAAAAAATTGTATGAAGCTCAACCCCCGGATGGGAGGGAGAGAATGATGGATTTTTTGGATCGGCTGGAAATTCCCAAGGTGGAAGAGCAGGAAAGGGTGGGACTGGGAGCACAGATCACGGTAGAAGAAGTGGTGAAAGGAATTAGGAACATGCAGACGGGAAAGGCCCCGGGACCGGACGGATTCCCAGTTGAATTTTACAGAAAGTATTTGGACTTGCTCGCCCCGGTACTGACGAGGACCTTTAACGAGGCAAAGGAAAGGGGACAACTGCCCCCGGCTATGTCTGAAGCAACGATATCGCTTCTCTTAAAGAAGGAAAAGGATCCGCTACAATGCGGGTCCTACAGACCAATTTCCCTCCTAAATGTTGATGCCAAGGTCCTGGCCAAGGTAATGGCAATGAGAATAGAGGAATGTGTCCCGGGGGTGGTTCACGAGGACCAAACTGGGTTTGTGAAGGGGAGACAGCTGAACACGAATATACGGAGGCTGTTAGGGGTAATGATGATGGCCCCACCAGAGGGTGAAACGGAGATAGTAGTGGCGATGGATGCCGAGAAAGCATTTGATAGAGTGGAATGGGATTATCTGTGGGAGGTGTTGAGGAGATTTGGTTTTGGAGAGGGGTATGTTAGATGGGTGCAGCTGTTGTATAGGGCCCCAGTGGCGAGTGTGGTCACGAATGGACGGGGATCGGCATATTTTCGGCTCCATAGAGGGACAAGGCAGGGATGTCCTCTGTCCCCATTACTGTTTGCACTGGCGATTGAGCCCCTGGCGATAGCGCTGAGAGGTTCCGAGAGATGGAGGGGAATACTTAGGGGAGGAGAAGAACACCGGGTATCTTTATATGCGGATGATCTGCTACTATATGTGGCGGATCCGGCGGAGGGGATGCCAGAAATAATGCGGATACTTGGGGAGTTTGGGGATTTTTCAGGGTATAAATTGAACATGGGGAAGAGTGAGCTGTTTGTGGTGCATCCAGGGGAGCAGAGTAGAGAAATAGAAGACCTACCGTTGAGGAAGGTAACAAGAGACTTTCGTTACCTGGGGATCCAGATAGCTAAGAATTGGGGCACATTGCACAGGCTAAATTTAACGCGGTTGGTGGAACAGATGGAGGAAGATTTCAAGAGATGGGATATGGTAGCACTGTCAATGGCAGGGAGGGTGCAGGCGGTTAAGATGGTGGTCCTCCCGAGATTCCTCTTTGTGTTTCGGTGCCCCCCGGTGGTGATCACGAAGGCTTTTTTTAAAAGGATAGAAAAGAGCATCATGGGTTTTGTTTGGGCCGGGAAGACTCCGAGAGTGAGGAAGGGATTCTTACAGCGTAGTAGGGATAGGGGGGGGCTGGCATTACCGAGCCTAAGTGAGTATTATTGGGCCGCTAATATTTCAATGGTGAGTAAGTGGATGGGAGAGGAGGAGGGAGCGGCGTGGAAGAGATTAGAGAGGGCGTCCTGTAGGGGGACCAGCCTGCAGGCTATGGTGACAGCCCCATTGCCGTTCTCACCGAGGAACTACACCACGAGCCCGGTGGTGGTAGCTACACTGAAGATTTGGGGACAGTGGAGACGACATAGGGGAAAGACCGGAGCATTGGGGGGGTCCCCGATAAGAAACAACCATAGGTTTGCCCCGGGGGGAATGGATGGGGGATATGGAATGTGGCAAAGAGCAGGAATAACGCAACTGAAAGATCTATTTGTGGACGGGAAGTTCGCAAGTCTGGGAGCGCTGACCGAGAAATATGGGTTGCCCCAAGGGAATGCATTCAGGTACATGCAATTGAGGGCTTTTGCGAGGCAACAGGTGAGGGAATTCCCGCAGCTCCCGACACAAGAGGTGCAGGACAGAGTCATCTCAAAGAAATGGGTGGGGGATGGTAAGGTGTCGGATATATATAGGGAAATGAGGGACGAAGGGGAGACTATGGTGGACGAACTAAAAGGGAAATGGGAAGAAGAGCTAGGGGAGGAGATCGAGGAGGGGCTGTGGGCAGATGCCCTAAACAGGGTAAACTCGTCGTCCTCGTGCGCCAGGCTAAGCCTGATTCAGTTTAAGGTATTACACAGGGCACATATGACTGGAACACGGCTTAGTAAATTTTTTGGGGTGGAGGATAGGTGTGCGAGGTGCTCGAGAAGCCCAGCGAATCATACCCATATGTTTTGGTCATGCCCGGCACTACAGGGGTTTTGGGTGGGGGTGACAAAGGCGCTTTCAAAAGTAGTAGGAGTCCGGGTCGAACCAAGCTGGGGGTTGGCTATATTTGAGGTTGCACAAGAGCCGGGAGTGCAGGAGGCGAGAGAGGCCGATGTTTTGGCCTTTGCGTCCCTAGTAGCCCGGCGCAGGATATTGCTAATGTGGAAAGAAGCCAAGCCCCCGGGGGTGGAGACCTGGATAAATGATATGGCGGGGTTCATAAAGCTAGAGCGGATTAAGTTCGTCCTAAGGGGGTCGGCTTAAGGGTTCACCAGGCGGTGGCAACCGTTCGTCGAATATCTTGCGGAAAGATAGATGGGGGAAAAAAGAAGGCAGCAGCAGCAGCCCAGGACTTGGGGGGGGGGGGGGGGGGGGGGGGAATGGGGGGGGGGGGGTGGGGGGGGTATAGCCTGTGACAAGGCAGTTGCCAATTAGGGCTAGTTTTCATTTTTGTTATTTAATATTTATTTATTTGTTGTTTTTTGTTTATATAAAAAAGGTCATTATTATCTGTATTGTTATAATGTTGTGTAAAGGATGCACAATGTACTGTGTTGGTTGACCAAAAATTTTCAATAAAATATTTATTAAAAAATAAATGTCATCCGGCACTGATTCCCATTCCTGCGAGATAGATTCTGGGCTTGATATCCCTAGCCATCTGCTCCCATTCCCTTCAGAGGGCTGAACTAGAGGGCCTTTGACCCGACTCCTTGTGGAAACATGGCACCCCCCCCCCACTTTGTACTTTGTCTTGGGTGAATTGTAGAGCCTTCTCTTTACCCTGGTGCTCCATTTATATTCTCTCCATTTGGTGCACCCCTCGGTGATTCAGTGTAGCTTTCTTTTAAAAGGGGTAGACTGTTTTTTGAGAATTGGAGGCTAGCTAGAACCTGCTCCAACTAATAGCCACCTCTCCCCGCCCCCCGTTGTGAATGCGGTCAGCCAGTAGGGTGGATTGTATTGGGCTGCACGCAGGAATCATAGAAATGAGGAGGCAACACTAAGATTGCAAGGGAGCTGCTTGTTTCATTGGGAACGGATATAGGAAGGTCATAAATTGCCACCCCCACTCCCGATGAGAGGCCTGAATTAAATTCCCCTCCCCCCATCTGTTTGACTGGAGTGCTAAAACCTACAGATGAAGAACGTGGTTATCAGCAAATATGGGGAGCTCAAAATCAGACTTTCAAACATACACATCTCATCAGCACATAATCCATTCAGCACCTGTTTTGCCAACCCATCTAAATTTAAACTAGAACAGAACAATATTGAGAAAACTGTGGAAGACATAGAAATCGCACTCAGACATTTTTTAACCGTGGGGTAAAATGGATATGGAGCTGAGACCAGATGTTGGATGATTTTATATTAATTCTCACCTTGCACTCCACATGTGGCTGTTTAACATTTTGTGACGAGTGTTGAAAAAATGTAATTTACCTCTTATTACAGCATTAATCCAATTGCTTTAGGTTTATGGCTTAACCTTCCATGATGGAAAGCAATTAAACCTAAGCAGACCCAGTTTGAAAATTATATAGTACATATATCAGAAAGAAAATATCTATTTAAATGAAGCTTTATCATTTAACAATGCACTGCATTTTTCGATATTCCTATATTATTAATAGTTATAGTAATAATTGTGAGTGCTATACTTTTATGGCAGTACAATTATATCAGTATATATCAATTAGGCGGAATCACTTATAGCACGTACATAGAAGGATAGAAAATAGGAGTAGAAGTAGGCCACTCGGCCCCTCAAGCCTGCTCTGCCGTTCAATATGATTATGGCTGACCATTTACTTCAATGCCATACTCCACTCTGTTCCTATACCCATTGAGGTCTTAGGTGTCTCTTTCCTTCTTAAATATATTCAGTGACTTGGCCTCCACAGACTTCTGTGGTAGAGAATTCCACAGGTTCAGTATAGAGGAAGAAAGTTCCTCTTATCTCAGTCCTAAATGACTACACCATATCCTGAAACTGTGCCACCCTGTTCTGGAGCCCCAGCCAGGGGGAGTATCATCCCTGCATCCAGTTTGTCCATGTTGTGTCAGAATTTGTTGGATTTTCTCCGAGGCGATCGGCGGGATAGCCTTGTCCTCTTTGAAGAGATAGATCAAAGAGCAGGTAGTGGTCAGAAACTATGGTAAAGTGTCTACTATATAAATACTGGTGGAATTTCTTGAAGCCAAAGACTATAGTCCTTCATTCTCAATTTGGGAGTGGCCTTTTTCAGCCTCTGAGACGGATCTTGGCATATTCCTTTTAGAGCCATTGACCATCGAATGGGACAACACCGCACCAACACCATACGGAGGGGCATCGCAGGTCAATACCAGTTCTTTAGATAGGTCAATAGCAGAATATGTAAGAGGGTCAATACCATTGTTAAGTTAGGTTAAAAAAAACCATCCATAATAGTTTACCATCCCCAAAATCGATTTCAGTTCAGTTGCATTTTTGGGGCAGGTACCTCCTTTCTCACCTTCACCTTGTCTTTCACGGAGTGTAACCCTTGCGCATCTACAAGTTGCCTCAGGTAGGCCAACTCAGTGGCTTGAAAGGTACACTTCTCTTTCTTGAGGTGAACTAAATTTGCTAGATGCTCGGCCACTGTCGATCCAGTTCTCAGGATACCATCAAGGTATAATTCAATTCATGGTAACCCCTGTAGAAGACTTTCCATTGTCCTTTGGAATATTGCACATGTCGAAGACATACCAAAAGGCAGGCACGTGTACTGGAACAGGCCTCTGTGTTTATCGTGACATAGCCCTAGGAAACATTATCTAATGCAAGTTCCTGGTACACATGACTCATATCCAGCTTTGTGCAAGGTTGGCTTCCTGCCAGCTATGCATAAAAGTCTTCAATTCTCGTGATTGGATATTCATCCAGCTTGGCGGCTTCATTAACTGTCCGCTTATAATCACTGCAAATGCGGATGGTCTTGTCCGATTTCAATGAGGAGACTATAGGGGCTGCCCATTCAGAGAACTGAACTTGCTGGATAATGCCCAGTTCCCCCAATCTGTTCCGCTTTCTCTTCTAAGGCATATGGTACCAGTCTTGCCCGAAAGAATCAGTGAGTCACCCCTGGATATACATGAATCTCAACTTGTGGCCCTTTGATTTTGCCTAATTCATCACAGAAAATGCTCTCATATTTTCTTATTGCCTCGAGCAGTCCTCCTTCCCACATTTCAAAATGTTCGGCTCAATTCAACTTGATGTCTTTAAGCCAATCGCAGCCATGCAGGCTTGGTCCTTCATGGTCATTATTATCATTGGGAGCTGGGCAGACTGTTGTCCAAAGCATACAGGTACCATTGTGATGCCTTTTATTTTGATTGCTTCTCCAATATAAATCTTCAACTTAGTAGAAGTGCTTTTCAAGCACTTGATTGGACTCCCTCTCTTAAGTACTGAAATATGTGCTCACCCATTACAGTGGTTGATGCCCCTGTATCCATTTCCATCTTAAGAGGCTTCGCATTTGCCCAGAGCGGTACAATAATAGGGTCCATCTGCCTGTTTTAGGTTAAACAGGTTAAACAGAGAGTGAATCCCAGAATCACTGGTGTTAGGCTTTTTCACATTGTTTACTTGTAACATCTTGATTGATTGATTACTTGGCGATCTTGCTGTACCTCTGCACTGCTTTATCGAATGTCCTTTTTAGTGACAATAACCCCACTCATCTTCCTTAAATTGACATGATTCAGGAGTGTGGTTACTTCCACATCAGTAACATTCCCCTTTAAGGATTACTGTCTGATTGTCTATTCTGTACCTTCTTGGTTTGTTGCTGGGTGAAAATGTTTCCCACTTCATGGTTCCTTTAACAGTTTTGGCGCCATGGCTGCCCGAACTGGTGAACAGCATGATTTGTTGTTCATGCCACAGACAAACCTATCCTGTAACATGTCATTTAGAGTGGCGGCAAAAATCAAAATACACCGATAATCGCTTCAATTTAGCAATTTAAGTCGCCATCGATTCGCCTGGGGCTGTCCTCTCAAATTAAATTTGAATCTCTGGAGTATGACTGATGATTGAGATTGCAATTGAGCCTTCACTAAATCCACAAAATCTGGGAGACCGCTGCCCTTGGGGCTGTAAGACTGTGAGCAAGATTATAGATCTGAGTTCCACAAACACTTAAGAGAATTGTTTTGCCTTTAACCTCTTCCCCTATTCTGTTTACTTGGAAATAATATCCAAGGCACCAACATATTGTCTCTAGTCATCTGTGGGGGAAGTCAAATGGATCTATTCACTCAAGAAAGGCATTCTGGTGAGTACCTTTTTTTGAGACTTCAATTAAAACAGGATACTCACAGGTGTCAAACCAGAGGCAGTATTAGGACAATTTATCCTTGTCGCCAGATGCACTTTCACAGAATTCATTAACGAACACATTATTTATTAACAAGAATTGTTCAGCAGCCTCATGGCTGTAGCTAGCTCACAAAATGTCTGTCTACCTAGGAGTCTCTCTCACCATGGGGTGATTCCATACTCTTGAGTTCCGAATGCTCAGAGGTCATGCGACCTTTACTCTGCTGTGTTGCCCTTAAAGGGACAATCACCACACCCACCCAACCTGACTATCCCCATCTCATCCTGACCAATCCCCACCCTCAACCTGACTCCCCACCCCTAACCCAGCCCCATCACATGATTCTGTTATCTGATCCCCTGAACTTAACTGACTAGCCCCCGACTGAACCTGACTAACCTCCACCATTCAACTTCCTCCAACCTCACCTAACTTGTCCCAGATCTGATAACCCCTCCAAACCTGATTTGACCAACCCACTGACCCATCTGCCACCCTACCATTTCTCATCCTACCCCCCCCCCCACCTAAGCACCTCACCCACCAAACCACTCACTCATCTAAATACCTCACACACCTGCCATCCTACCCCACTTTGCCCTTTCACCTCCCCACCCCATTACCCACCTATCACTCTGTAGCATTTCAAAGAAGCTTTGCATGAAGGTAACGGAGTTATTCTAAAATTGACATCAGTTAGCATTTAGTTGTGATTTGTGTGCCTAACAAGGCCAAATGCGAAGGCAAATTTTGAAATAGGAAATTCAGACAGCAGAAAAACGTTTCAACGTTATCTGAACAATTCAGGTACACTGAAAATTCTAGAAAAAAATAGAAAGAGTGGGCTGAAAGACTTGTGTTTTTCTCATAAAATAACTTGAAGAATAAATATGACAAAAATGTCATACAGGCATACCCCAGGGTTTACACTCACTGGTAATTGTTACTCATGTGTTAGGGCGGTGGCAACAACCTGAAATGGAACTTAAGATTGACACAGATTCACTGACATCGGGGCAAGTACCAAGATGTGGGATTGATACGTAGAATTTCCTCATCTCATGCCATGACCTTGCCATAACTGCAGTCAGTACACAGGCAGCCATTAATCATTGCTGTACTCGAGATTTCCACATTGCTTAATTAAATAAGTCAGTTCAGAAAACCACAATGCCGATTACATCAGAATCATTCCTCAAAATTTAAAAAAAAAAACTGACTTGTTAATTGTTTGTTGTTCAATATGTGACAAGGAATGAAGTGCATTGCAGATGGAATAAAACAACCCCATAAATATGTTAAACTCCCCCAGAATGTGAAGTTCAGAAAGCCACCATAAAGAGTAGCAGATGGTCTGGAGGCACCTCAGGGACTGGAGGGGAAGGAGCTGCTGATACAGGAACACAAACTGCTCCCCTTTCAGTCAGAGGGTGTGTTAAACCGGACTGTAAATCACAGCCATGAATTTGTGGTGGCAAATAAGGAATAACAAGGATTACAAAGCAAGAGTCTGTGTGCGCAGCTGCTTGAACTGCCCGAAGTAGTCACTTCGCCTCATGTGAACTGCATGTCTGTAAATGAAGCCTTTGGCAATGTCAAATGGTCAGTGTCATTATTCTGATACATGTGGTTGCCTGGAATGATGTAAGTGGCAGGGACCATACTAGGAAGAAATATTTTTTCAAATGATTATTATAAAACTTTATGTTTGAGAAATTATTTCGGCTGGGATTTCTCCCTAATTGACAGATGGGGTGTGGACGAGAGGGTGGAGCTCTAAAATTGGACGTCATGCCATGTGCACCGTTCCTTTTTAAAAAAAAAAGGAAAAATTTAGAGTACCCAATTATTTTTTTTCCAATTAAGGGGCAATTTAATGTGCCCAATCCACCTAACCTGCACATCTTTGGGTTGTGGGGGTGAAACCCACGCAGACATGGGGAGAATGTGCACACGGACAGTGACCCAGGGCCGGGATTCGAACCCGGGTCCTCAGCGCCGCAGATGTGCACCGTCCCTGACATATTCCCACTGTCCCCCGCCACGCTGCAATTGTTCTGGTGGCAGTGGAGGCATGGAAAGGCCCAGCCACATTTAAGAGGACAATTAATGACCACTCATGGGCCTCCTCCTGCCAACACTGGGATGTAACCTGGGACAGGATAAATCTACGCCAGACATCCAGCCTGGTAGCTTTCACTGCTCAGGTTGGTGGCTGGGAATGGTTGGGGGAGTGCCTACTTTATAGGCCCCGCCGTGCCCATTCCATACCATCTCCAGTTGTTCCCATCAGGCCATTCTCCTCACCTGTTGCTCTGTGAACCCTGGACCGTCATCCCCTTTACTCTTTGTCAGGATTACAGGTCCTGGTGCATCCAACCCCCACCTGCCCTCCCTCTTTATCTTTACATGTGGTTCCTGTCATGATATTCAAACACACATCACAACACACCCATCATGATAGACAGACCAACAGACCAATTAGCACACAACACGACAGCCAATCACAGACAAGAGCAGACACAGTATAAGACAAGAAACACGACACCTGCTGGCCAGTCCATCTGGAGACAGGACAAGGCCAGGATCTCATTAACAAGACACTCACACAGTCACCACGTGCCGAGTACCAAGTCAGATGTGTAAATAACTAGTTGGAATAAAACTGCGTTGTACCAATCGCAACCGTGTTGGTTCGTCTGTACCTCAGAGCACCCAACACCACAGTTCCATAAATAATTGCCTTTGGGGACTGGATGCAGCTCCAGCAATGGCCATGTGAATCCAGACCCACAGTAATGTGGTTGACTCTCAACTGCCCTTTCAAATAGCCCCGCAAACTATTCAGTTCAAGGGTAATTAGGGGTGGACAACTAAAACTGGCCTTGCCAATGATGCACGAAAGAAAAAAGAAAAAAAAGTTTAACAGGTTGATAGCTGCAAAATAACTGTGGGGCAAACCAGCCAAGCCGACGTGGACTCACCCCTGACTTTTGCATCAAAAGGCCCTTCCACCACACACAATGGTAACCCTTACCCATTTGAGCTCCCCAGAAGTCCCATCCCTGGCACTGCCCTGGTACAGGTTGGCATTGCCATGTCAGCCACAGGCTGGCACTTCCAGGTCAGCACAGACTGGCACTTCCAGGTCAGCACAGGCTGGCATGGACAGACTGACACTTCCAGGTCAGCACAGACTGACACTTCCAGGTCAGCACAGGCTGGGATGGCCAGGCTGGCACTGACAGGTTGGCACTGGCTGGCCACTGGACACTGGGCCCTGCCTGGGCATGGCCCTCTCCCCTTGGGGCTATAATGGCCTTGATTTGATCATTTTTAAAATCCCAAATCAATATCTCTGAAAGGTAGAAATTTCCCTTCAAGATCCTGGAGTTAAGAGCTTCCATTTTCTAGAGTATTTTATCAGGGCCTTTCCTTCCTTGGTGCTCTCCAATGCTCTAGCACATCAGGCAGACAGTGCATGTGCTTATGTCTGTTTCCATGTCTTGTTTTTCCTGGAACAGGTTACCAGCTTGTCACCAGAGGCTGGAGCTGTTTTTACCATTTGAAGTTGATGATAGTTGTATTAATATATAAATGATGAAACATTTTATATAACTCATTATGAAATTCTCAGGGTGCATTAAATGCATTTAATCCTATTCATGGGGTCATGGCTTGTGAGAAACCCTGATTTCAATCTTGTGGCCCATTGAGAGAAATGAAGGCCACTACTGTGGCCCAATCATTGTGAGGGGGGGGGGGGGGGGGGGGAGGGCACGTCACATCAAGTATGGCTGACCAGGCGACTCTCCCATTCCTATCACCTGCTATGGGCATATTGAAAACATTTACAGGCTGTTAATCAACCAGTTTCACCATATTATGAACACACCTTCCATCACCACCAAGCCTTGAAGTGGGCCTTAAAACTAGAGCTTCTGACTCAGAGGCAGGGACCCTACTCCCTGCACTACAAGACCTCACTACAGGCCTTTAGAAATCCTGAAAAGAACTCAATTTCTGTTTGATAGTTTATCTCGGCTCTATTTGCCATTGTTATGATCCCAAACGATAACCCAACAATTTGCAATTTGTAAAACTGTGAAGAGTACTTCTCCATAGGAGTGATAACACTGACCAATAGGTATCTTGTATGTAAAAAAAAAAAAACTTTAGTTTAGACAAAGAATCAATCACATTAGCAACAAAGTAACAGCTTTACAGTTAATAGTTAAAACAGTTCTATACTAAAAGGAAACATTTTAAACTTACTCCCTACACCTACAACTATATATATATTCCAATTTACAAAACCAATATAGTTCATAGACCATTTATAAATAAAGTTAACAGTCAGGTTTAGTGCTTTTCTCTGTGCAAAGACTTGAGAGAACCATTTAGGAGCCAGCTGAAAACAACTTCAGTCTTGTCAGACTAAAATCCTATGGTAAACTGCAAACTACAGACAGACCGGGCTCCAATCTTAATTACATCATAAGGCATTCTTCCGTCTCCTCCCACTAAACCGTCCCATGACCTGTTAATCCAGCACTGTCCCTCAAAAATCATCTGCACCCCAGGAGGGATCCTCGAAAATCACAACAATGTTTGTTTAGCCATCTATCTGTAAACAAGTAAATAGTTACAAACAATAATTCTCTCATCTTTATGGCCCCTTAATCACAGCTTTAGCAGACATACTGCTTGTATGTATCTTAAACAAGATAATAACATTGCTGCAACAAATATAAAACACGATATAGAACAATTTCCTACATTTATCACACTACTGTTAAACATTTTTTGGCAAACGTGGCAAAATAACTGGTGTTGGTTATTTGGTTATTCTGCAATACCTTGAGCAAAGTGGCTGCTGCTTGTGGTACACTAAATTCTGCAAAACCCTTTAATAAGCAGTATGTCCAAAATCCCAATAGGAAATCAAGTGTCAACTGAATGTTTTCCTCTCCCTCACAAATTACACTTCAGAAAATTGAATTGAAATCTACCACTCATGCATTTATAATATGTGCAAATCAACTGGTTGCTGCGCTGTCTCACATGACCTTTAATTAATCTTTATACAAGCCAACCCTATCAAATTACAAGACAGCATGACACTAAATGAGGTGAAATTAATTCCCACTTGCCAGATTCATCACAGGTGTAAAGACTAACAGAGATAACTTAACAACATTATTAATAACATAACTTTATTAGTAACATAACTAATACCTTAACTGGATTAAGCACTGAGAACTTGTTCATATGATATCAACAAGACATTGACCATTGTAGGCGCAATCATAATCTACGTTTGTCACAATATCTCAGCCTTTGCTAGGTTTTACTTGACAACTTTAATGGCCAAGGAAGCCAGCGGAAGGAAGGAAAATATTTATTTTACTTTTAAAAATAACCTGCCCATTGCAGTATCTATCTATAATCACAGTCCCTGTTGAGATAACCAATATGCCGGTCCCTGATCGGGCCGGCTTTTATACTTGGTTTAACGAACCTCAGCTAGGTGGGCCTCCGCCCCTACCTAGGAAGCTCATACTCCACGAGTCCCATGGGGAGATCGATAATGGTTCCCCTGTGGGCCTCATGGGGGTTATGACAACAACCATACCCATATAGCTATGTTAGAAGTTCAAATTAAAGCATAGTGCAAAATTAAGTGTATGATTTGCCTTCAATGCCTCATTGACACATTTGTAAGTTTGGCTATGGTTCTGCAACATGAACTGACTAATGTATGTCCCACAACGTTTCACTCACATTCTACTCACATTTTTTTAAAATTTAGAGTCCCCAATTAATTTTTTCCAATTAAGGGGCAAGTTAGCGTGTTCAATCCACCTACCTTGCACATCTTTGGGTTGTGGGGGCGTAACCCACGCAAACACAGGGGGAATGTGCAAACTCCACACAGACAGTGACCCAGAGCCGGGATCGAACCTGGCACCTCGGCGCCGTGAGACTACAGTGCTAACCACTGCGCCACCGTGCTGCCCTTCACTCACATTTTTGCTGTCAGACCAGCATGGCGGATAGATTGCCTTGCATGAAAGAGTGACAGTTACCTTTTCTTGAGTTCACTGCCCAAAGGTAGGCACAGTGCCACAACCTGCACCAAAGGTAGGGCAAGGGGGTGGGTCCCAAATCCACCCGCGACAGAAAGGGGATGGAATCCCATGCTGTTGGCACCAGTTTGATCCAAACCAGCTGTCCAGCTGAACTGAGACGACTGACGCCAAGTCCACCAATCCAAGTTGCTGTGACAACCTACACTTTTACATGCATGTTGTAGCTTGGAGCCATGGATAGAAACTCTGATTTCTTTCCCTCACACGGCTGACCCTGAATCTCTCCCACTGTTACTGCCTGACATATGTCGGAAAGATTTACAAGTTGATCCGCAACCTGTTTGGCCTACGTTATTAGCACACTTACTTGACCATTCAGTGCTGGACTGAGACTTGAGCACAGACGGCGCGATCTAACCGAATGCACTTCAATGGTGGCGAGCGGGAACCGCCAGGAGTTTCCCTACTGCCGATCCAGCGAGGCGGTCATCGGTATCCCCCCCACCCGTCCCGCTAACGAGGGGGAGCAGCACTTAAACCAATCCACAGGGCAAGCCTCACACAGCCCTCAGCCGTGCCACCAAGATTCCGAGATGCAGATCTGGCCAGAATGTTGGACGCATTGGAGTCGAGCCGGGACATCCTGTTTCCCCGAACGGTTCGGCAGGGCAGCCAGTGCCACCGGGGAGGAAGTGGCAGTGGCTGTCAGTGCGAGGAATGTCACAGGGAGGACTGCCACACAGTGCTGCAAAAAGCTAAACCACCTCTACCGGGCCGCACAGGTGAGTTGGCATCGGCCCACTGCACCAGTCCCGTCTGTCACCCCCAGCCCCGATGATCATGCACCTGGCCCTGCCCCGCCCTGCACCATAACACCACCCAAGCCACCCATGCCCAGCAATGACGCCTACGCCAGCCCCTCATGCCCCCTCTTTATCCATTATCCCCCCACCCTCCCTCTGATGCATGAAGCGTTTGACACACAATGCCCTCTCGGTGTCCCCACAAGAAAAGCTGGCCCATAACAGATGGGAGAGTGCCCAGACGGGCAGCGTGGTACCGGACATCAGCGTCCTCATCCACTATGAGGAACGGGCCCTGGAGGTTGTGGGGTGGCCAAGGACAGATTGGTCACTGACGTCGAGATTGGTCTGTGCCACAAGAGGTGGGTAACCACCAGCCCCCACCCAGATGACCGGTCACACGTCAGTTGTTCATGCCTGCATGTTGATCCTTTCCTCCACTGACCACATTTCCATTCTCCCACAAGATCTACATCCGATAGTGCAGCACGGTGGCGCAGTGGGTTAGCCCTGCTGCCTCACGGCACCGAGGTCCCAGGTTCAATCCTGGCTCTGGGTCACTGTCCATGTGGCGTTTGCACATTCTCCCCGTGTTTGCATGGGTTTCGCCCCCACAACCCAAAGATGTGCAGGCTAGGTGGATTGGCCATGCTAAATTGCCCCTTAATTGGAAAAAATGAATTGGGTACTCTAAATTTAAAAAAAATAAATCTACATCCGATGGCGCCGGCCCATCCGGGATGGTCCCCCCTCCCCACCTATGCCTCACAAGCGAACACCTCGGAGGAGACTCCAGGGATGCCACCATAATAGTTGCATCATGGCTGTTATCCCTATCCTCGCATCAGTGCAGAGACACACACCTCTGTGGGCAAAAGCAGTGGACAGTGGATAGGCTTCCGGGGTACATTCTGGAACATCCAGGTGTGACAGAGGTCTGCTGGATCGTAGGTCTGCTGGATCGTAGGTCTGCTGGATCGTAGGTCTGCTGGATCGTAGGTCTGCTGGATCGTAGGTCTGCTGGATCGTAGGTCTGCTGGATCGTAGGTCTGCTGGATCGTAGGTCTGCTGGATCGTAGGTCTGCTGGATCGTAGGTCTGCTGGATCGTAGGTCTGCTGGATCGTAGGTCTGCTGGATCGTAGGTCTGCTGGATCGTAGGTCTGCTGGATCGTAGGTCTGCTGGATCGTAGGTCTGCTGGATCGTAGGTCTGCTGGATCCTGCTGAGCCTCTGGACCAGGTCTACCTGGAGCTGATGCAAATGATAGGGTACGGCCATGAGATTCAGAGTGACACTCCAGCAGGACCACAGGCGATTGGAGGAGTCCCAAAGGCCGAGGGTGCAGGAGATAACATTGGTGAGGCGCGTCACTGAGGCCACCATTGCTAGAGTGGCGACCATAGTGGAGAGCCAACACAACATCAGCACCACAAGTGATGGTGTCCAAGGTGTGGCTCAGTCAGTGACGGACATGGCTGAGGGCCTCGGCAGCATGTCCCAGGTGCTGGGGACATGTCCCTTATACAGGTTGACCTTTCTGAGGCCCTATGGAGCATGTCCCAGTCTCAGGTGGGCATTGCCAAGGCATTGTGGAGCATGTCCCAGTCTCAGGTGGGCATGCTGAGGCACTGCAGAGCATGTCCCAGCCGCTGAGGACCGTGCCCCAGATTCAAGTGGACATTGGCGAGGCACTGCAGAGCACAGCCCACTCACATAGGGGCATCGCTGAGGGCGTTGACACCATGGCGTCGACATGGCAGAGCCAAATGACGAAAGGTCACCTGGAAGATCAGTCTGGCTGAACCTCCAACCTGAGGTGACCACCAGCACCCCGAGACCCCCCCCAAGCCCCATCTGGAACATGGTGGCACGGCAGGGCATGTTCCGCCGGCAAGTGGGCCGGGATCCTCCGGCCCCAGGGTCTCCAGAGGAGTCCCGCCAGGGGCATCAAAGGCCAAGCGACGTGGTAAGCAGCAGGATGCCTCCACCTCTAATGTGCATTCTGGAGAAACACCTAGGTGTAGTAGCAGAGCACAGAAGGTTAAGCATTTAGAGGATGACAGAGACGACACTGGGGTGGAGGAGGGGGTGAGGAAGGGGAGGTGGGGAAGGGGTGTGGGCAATATAGGGGACTATGGGCAGTTGGGGGGTCACTACTCTACAACAATAAAACACGTTGCACCCGAGACATAAGAAGCTTCTGGCATATTACTCCTCAATGCAGGCCCAGCTCCAAGCCCTGCCCCCGCATCCCCTCCCCTCCTGCCCTTCGATACAGTCGTCCTGCAACTGCCCCCCTCCCTTACCCATCCATGGCATACCACGGGCAGGTGATGGGCGCTAGCTCGCACTTGACAAACAGACAGGAGTCAGGCTATGGCACTGTGAGGAGCACCGGTGCTCAGCTCACAGCGGGTTATCATCACCCTCGTGCCCTCGACATGGACCCGTGGACAGTGCCAACACAGGCCAGCCACCCTGGAGTGATGCAAGACAGACCCTGGGCAGGTGGAACAGGGCGATTCGGGAGGGGGGGGGCATGTGGGGGTGGACGGGCGCTGGTTCCTTCCCCGGTCCACACACACACCCTCTGGTCGCGGGAATGTCCCCAGTGCTGAGGTCCTGCCCTGGGTGTTCTGATGTTGGCTCCTGCGTCCATGGTGTTGCCTCCCGCAGTGTTCAAGCAAAGTGTCCAGGCCTAATGGTCAGATTGGGATGCTGAGCAATAACTCCCATCAGCAACATGCCACGCCCACCCACGGGAATCCACTTGGGAGGTATCAAGTGCTCACTTTACTATGATTACCAATTCCCTATTTGCTATAGCCTTCCGCTCCGCAGCCTGAGGCCACCATGGCCAGTGGAGGATATGGGTGGTCGGTGGGAGACAGGCAGGAGCTGAAGTTGCCCCCAGGGTCCTCGGGTTCACTGTCCGGGATTGAAGATGGCTACTCAACTCCTTGGATCCCCACAGCAACCATTCCGCCAGCTTCGTGTCTTTAAAAGGGTGAACTAATCGCCGCCTAGGTGACCACTTACTGGGGAGGTGGTTCGATCACGGGAGGCCGCTAGATAGGGGGCAATTCCCGTTAATGGAATGGAGATTGGCTTTAATTGGTGATCATTGGTTTCTCGCCGCGTCACTGCGGGATCCTGATCTCGCCAATAGGAGCCGGTGGTTTAGATCACAGACTGATCGGTGCCCAGTGCGGTTCCCGCTTTAGATCTCTCCCACGATCTAACGGCCGCGTCACACTCTACGAGAGAGCGACGCGGCCAGTAAATCGCACCCAGAGCTTCTGAGGTAGAGGCAGGGCCAATACCTATTTCATCACAGGACATCCTCCAACAGTTACTGAAGGTTGCTTATTAAAGGGAATTTGCTGCATTGCAGAGAGTCCGAGCTGCCATGTGTTCAATGACAAATTTCTAGATTAAGTTGGTTTAAGTGGATTTCAAACTTGACATGTTAATGACATCACAAGACAAATTAATCTTCTGACCAAATGCCAGATTACACCATTCCAATAACAAATTCCACTTAATACGCCAAGGCCTATCGTGCTGCCTCTCAAGAAACTATTTCTTCCAAGATTGTGCTAAGCATACTTCAAGAAATACCATCCTGTGGTACTTTACTCTGACAAATTCCTACAGATACATCTACATCCTTTCTACGATGTTTGTTTCCAGCTCAAAAAAAAACTGAGGAAGTATTGGGATGTTATAACGCTGCATGGGACTCATCCAGCTGGGGATGACCTGTTATACTGGTGCTGGTTAACTCACAACCCAATCAGCACCAGGGAACAATCATCTCCAGCTGGATTAGTCCCATGCAGGGTTATAACAGGGGGTAGGTCAGATAATAGAGAATTAATGGAGAGAAACATGGAAGTTGGCACTCAAGCACCACCTACACAGAAATACATCATTACTTCACAAAATTCAAATCTATTCCATAATTTCCACCATTTCCTTGGTGGACTGGGAAAATGTTGGATGAGCCACAGTTAGAGAAGCAGGACATTGAAATCTTGCTCCCTCAACCAATCTTTCTGGGCATCAATTCAGCAGAATACAAGCAGCACACAAGCCTGTCAAATTATTTTGAACACTAAATTATGGGCAGCACGGTAGCATGGTGGCTTCACAGCGCCAGGGTCCCAGTTTCGATTCCCCACTGGGTCACGGTCTGTGCGGAGTCTGCACGTTCTCTCCATGTCTGTGTGTGTTTCCTCCGGGTGCCGGGTTTACTCCCACAGTCCAAAGATGTGCAGGTTAGGTGGATTGGTCATGGTAAATTGCCTTTAGTGTCCAAAAAAAAGGTAAGGAGGGGTTATTGGGTTACGGGGATAGGGTGGAAGTGAGGGCTTAAGTGGGTCGGTGCAGACCCGATGGGCCGACTGGCCTCCTTCTGCTCCATGTTCTATTTTGTTAAATTCTATTCACAATTTTATTCTATATGGGAGTGTGTCCCAATATGATTGATGAACTGTTCACTTCTGTTCCTGTGATAAATTTGGCCACTTCTCATAGCCAAAATGCATCCAAGGCGCATTTTGCCGGCCTCATGGTGCCCGACTTGATGTCGCGACAAGGCCATGGAATCTCGTGAGAGGCTTCTTGTAAGATTCTCCATTCTCGAGACATTTCATGAGATTCAACCGAGCG